>NC_136884.1:37658379-38160879 GCF_949152265.1 Phoxinus phoxinus
GCATTTGTTTAAATCAAGTTCACGGATAATTGTGCGTGCATTTATTAGCCTAATCATTATGATACTAAAATCCTAACAAATAGGCTATGCTATGTACAAAAAATCAGATGAGTTCTCTCGAAAAATCTCTCGTTCACGTTCATTGTATGAAAAGTGATTCGTTCAGTTCAGCGTTCGGCGAAAATATGAACGTCGTTCATTGAACGCGTTCATGCACAACACTGCCAATGATGCACACACGACGCGCAGAATGACGCGCAACAGTATCGTGTGGCCAGACAGCGCGCCGGAATGGAATTCTCTTTCGCACTTGAACGAACAATATTGGGTCGATATTGATATTGGGCCGATATTGGGTCGGTTCATGTTCACATCGTAAACGAACCGTACCAGAGTTCGTTTGGAACCGTACCGAGACCACCACTTCAGCTGGGTCTCGGTTCGATTGTTTGGTCCGCACCCGAGTTCGATTGCTGTATTCACACCTGCCCAAAAGGTCCGCACCAAGGGGGGAAACGAACTAGAGTTCGATTCAATCGAACCAAACAAGGCAGGTGTGAATACACCCTAAAATATCAATTATCAGTAGTGTTATGTGCATGGCTGACCATGCACATAATTTATGGTTGAACAGCTTTGTGAAGGTGCAGCGCTTTGGGTCTGTGTGTTTGACGAGCGAGAGAGGAGGTTCATGTGCTTCATTCATTATACATATCATTATTTACAATTATTTAACGTGCAAAAAATAAATAAATAAAAATTCTCGGCTTTTGGTGATTCCATTGTTATTTTCTTGTTAATCACGTTTCACACGTTCACCTCAAACAGGGTTCCCGTGGATTCTTAAAGTCTTGTTAGATTCTTAAAATGTAAGGCCATAAAAAGTCTTGTCTTATTTTTACTCATGAAAGGTCTTACATTTTAGATGGCACTTTGAATTAGACGTGTCTAAATGCTTTCCAAATGAAAACTATCTAATTATAATTTGTACGTATTATTTTATTATTATTATATCTTTGTGGATTTGCTTGTTCACGTGACAATCCGCATCATTTACGGCAGCGTACGTCTGTCTCCTGCACGCGAAACAGGAGGAGAGGAGAAGTTGGCAAATGTCAGTAAAATTGTAAGTTCATTCTTTATGTGCTTAGGGATGTGCGATCAATGTATTGTCTTTGATGATATTGCAATTGTTTTAATTTTAATTTTATTTTTTATTTTAACCATGTACGCACTGCGAGCTGGCATTTGCCTGCGCGCGCACCTCCCCAAATGGAGGCTGCAAAAGCTAGGCTTCTGTACCCTCAGTACAGTTTCAGTTTAAAAAATGGTACTTGTCCTGGACAAGCGTTAATGTCAATGCTAAATATAATGTAGTAATTTCATTATAGCACTCGTCAGCCTGCAGCATCCAATATGATGTTCCTGTAAACAACACAGAGACAGAAGTTAAACGGCACAAACAAACTAGGGTCATCATAGCAGAACTCATATCTCCATTTGTGCTTTAAATAGTTTGCTTTTTTAGACTTTAAATAAACATTTATCACCTTAACACGGTCAGAATGAATTGATTCGGTCCGGTTACATACCGGTTAGGTCCTGGTTCCATATCGGTACCGGGTTTTGGTTTTTCGGTTAGTTTTAAAATTGGTTAAGATTTGAAAATTGTCTAGTGTGTCCTGGACCTTACTTTTTATAAGACTCATGATGTGAAGGTCCTGAAAAACTTTTTTTCCTTTTCTTCCCTTTAGGCTGAATTTGGACCATAGCATGTTTGTCCCAAATGCCCGCATCATCCTTCGTATCGACTGGCCAACTGTCCCAGAGCACAGTCGCACACTGAATGCAATCTAAAAAACATGTAAGTAACAGTTTTATCGATAATATATATATATATATATAGTATCTATAATTTAATGTAAATATGTATACTTAGATTTTTATACAGAAAGGTAATCACCATGGATTTTCTAAATGGCCTTTCTTGGTTAAGCTTTAAACAGAATGCAGACGGCTCTTCCTCTGTCTGCATCTGTTCCACAGATGTTGCCTGTTCTTCAGTGACATCTTGCTGCTGCTGCATAATTATTTCTCGCAGCTGACGCAGCTCTGTCATGATTGCATCAACCTTTCGATTTAGCGTTAGGTAGTCTGACCATAAAAATACAACACATGCATTAAAATTCTGCATACCAGATACTAGGGGTGGAACGGTACACCGAAGTCACTGTTCGGTTCATACATCACGGTTCGGTACGAGTTCGGTACATGGAGGGAAAATCAAAACAAAAATGCAGAAGGCAATTATTTTTATTGTGCGTGTCTCAGGCTGTACCACCTATACAGTCTCTCCCGAGCTAGTTAATTAAACACTACTTCACTTCAGCACTTGAGTCCTCACTCCATCCTCCACAACCCACCCGTGACAGCGACAGCCTGCCCTGAAGTGTGTAAAGTAAGATGTAAACAAAATAAGACAACCAGCTATAAAACTGAAAATACAGCATCTCGGCAAAAATGTCGTCATTGCGGTGTGGGCGGTCATGCGCGCCCCATTTCGCGTGGCGGTGTGCAGTGCACGGCTTTTTTTTGTGACAGTGCGTGCGGCTCCGCATCCGAAGATGCCTGACTTCAAGCCGAATCTGGCCGAGCATGTACATCTCACCGCACCGGCACCCAGTTCTTGCGTCTAAATGAGTTGCTTACATTAACTAAATGAGCCTACAATAGCAGACATAAGCCCTTTAAATAAAAATAAATGGCCATGTTTTATAAAAAGGTTCACAAAGCTAAATAAAAATGTTTAGAAATTATGTAAGATAATGTTAATTTAGTTGTAGGTTATGTTCTCATACAGTAGTATGAGAACATAACCTACAACTAAACAGTAGTAACAGTAGTTCCGCATTACATTAATTAATTTGCACGTGAGTTTTATTTATTTTTATACCGTGTATTCTCAGTGTAAATTCATGCACCGAACCGTGACGCCCGTACCGATTCGGTTCAATACGAATACATGTACTGTTCCACCCCTTCCAGATACCATATAACATGTAAACACAACAACTCAGTGTAGCATAAAAGTAATTACTTTGCTCTTCATCTGTCCTCTGACATCTTTTTTGACAGGCCACTGCTGATGCTATGAGGTAAAAAACAACAACACACATTTAACAAAGGAAAGTTAAGATTTAGTTTATTGACAGAGCATAAAATGCTTACATTTTGTGGCTATATCTTTGAAATTATACCTTTAAAAAAAAATTAAAATTAAAAAAAAAAAAAATTTTTGGAGTGAGGTGCATAGCTTATATATTCATTGCCATTTTGCATAGTACTAGAGACCAAGCACTGAAGGTCCTATTGTACCTGTTTCTGCTTAAGTGTTGGTAATAGAGCTTAACTTATATTGATCCCAAAACATTCTTCTAAATGTTTTTTAAGTAATAAAAAAAATGATTAATGTGTGTGTATGTGTATATATATATATGCAGAATATTTGTAACACTTACTTGATGGGCAAGGTGTTGTAGCATTCCTGTCTGTTAATTTTAAATGGTAATAAACATTTTGTATTAGCTCCTTATTTATTTTTGATCTGATATTATTGGTTAGTTTGATGTAAACAACTTTAAACAAATTGTTCTTGCAGGTTACTTACTGTCTTGTGGCAATGGCTCATCATGCTGCCTGTTATTTATGAAAACAGGAGCTTGAGGTCTCTTGAGGTTTCCAGCCATACATGTGGACCTAGGATGCTTTGCTGGTGTGGCCAATTCTGTGAGTGAAAACCACATATATTGAAACGGTTATATCATTCCAAATTTGGCTAAATGCCTGATTATAATTAGTTGACAGACAGTTGGACATTCATTTTGTGATGTTGTCACGAAACCTGCCTCCTCGTGGACGATCTGAAACGCTAACATTAATGCATTAGACTGATATTAAAAGAAATAAATGATATTATCAAACTCAGTAAACACCAAACAAGTTAAGCATAGCCTACTATGTACAGTAAAGCAGACGAGCCCAGAATATGACATAAGAAAGCAAATTTGTGTTCAGTGCAAATAAACCTGCTGCCTGTTTTATTAATAATAATGAATTGTGTGTTTTTTATTTTTTAAGGCTGCTTTAAAATTAGCAAAATTGGGGTTTGAGTTACTCCATTTAGTTTGATGATTATAAAATTTTCCTAATAACAAAATCAAATCGATAACATATATTTTTCCCACTAAAATGAGGGAAACATATTAACCCAAACAAATTTTTAATATTTTATTAACCTTATATTAATCCTTATATTAATCTTTGCAAATCGCTAGCACGCTTCACGATGAATGCGGCTAACTTAATGTTTACACTCAGGGTAACGTTACATTACGGCATGTTTTTACGACGTTCTCAATATAATTACTAATTCCACGTTTATACTGAACAATGCGTTATAGTTATTATGTTATCCTCAGAGACTCCCGTTGCCATTCTTCAAAATATAGCCTCAACTGTTGTCAAGGCAACACTCCACGTGTGTTGTGTAAAAAACGCACCACAGAACAGAGGGGCGGGGTGAGCAAAGATCATTATCATTTAAAGACAAATGCACTAAAACGGCGTGCTGAAAACAGAGATGTTTTTGACCAGGTAAAATTAGTGTTTTCTTACAATACTAATGAGAATTTTTAATTAAAGTATATTACACATTTTTAATTCAGACCCTAAATAATCATATTAGCTTGTACAAAAATGCCATTATATGACCCCTTTAATTAAATCAAGTTTATCTAAAAACAAATGTTTGGAGACTTTACTTCCTACTGCTTTACACCAAGTGCCCTGATTGCTGAATAGAGATACAATTTTGGCAGAAATAGAATTGATTACATTATAATAACAGAAATATGACACTTACATTTCAGACATAGTTCAGTAATACCCCAAAACTCACCATCAGAATTCAACAACTGACCAACTAATAGTAGGCTATATCAGACTCAAAACCAATGCCTAAAAAAAATAAAGTTTTTCTTTGGTGTGTAATATTATTATTCCAAATAAAAAACGAGTGAGGAGAGAATTTATGTTTAAAAGCCAAAACCAAGTCAAAAAGACTTGCTTGTGAAAATCAGTCTAATGCATTAATGTTAGCGTTTCAGATCGTCCCTGAGGAGGCGGGTTTCGTGACATCATCAAGTACAATAGAAGTGCCGTTTTCACATCAGAGCTGTGAGTGTACATTTTAGCATACAAGTACAAATATTTATTGTACAAGTTCTCAAATTCACATCTACGTGCTCTCGAGTTTTACTACTCTTTTACTTTCATACAGACTGCTCCCACAACAGCAGCCGACAGAACAAAATGGAGTTCCCTTGCAGTCGCCTCAAGCACCAGACGGCGTAAAGAGGATTGATTGATTGATATGTAGATACAATAACAGTGTATTTAAATTATTTACCATCCTCCGTATCACTTTCGAAACGACTTGGTCGCCTGTGTGTTCTTTTCTTAATTTGGGAGTCTCCATCCGTTTCAACATTGGAAAGCTCCTCAGCACGCTTCAAGTAAACCAGAGCTTTCTGATAGTTTGCTAAAAAACAAAATTATGATTAAATTATTAAATATATGGAAGCCAATATTGTTGGTGTACTTGCTCTAATGATGTTGCCACTTTATTTTTACAACACTAACAATCTTAATTAAACATTAAAAATGTATAAATACGGTATGTATAAAACACAGATACAAAGTTAGGTCTAAAATTTTAGCTTGTCGCAGGGCTATATATTTGTTACAGGTTACCGTTGTTCAGCTGCAACACCGGTTAAATCAGTTGCCCACCATGGTACCACCCCACATCTCCATAAACATGAAGCTAAGTACTGTATATTTAAAGTATATTTATACTTTAGCATTAAAGTATTCTAAAAATATCTATTTAGCTAGGTAGCTAACAGACCCAGAGTATGCAGTCAGAATTTGAAATCAAAACATTTTCTCTTACATGTAAAGGATTTTTCCAGAATTCTGATTTTAAAGAGGTTCCACGTCCTCTTATCTGGCAGCTCTCCGCTTTTTGCCTTCTTAGATGGCTCAGATGGAGGCCAGTAGCAGCTCAAAATCTGTTTGTTTAGACAAAATTCCAATCATAAACCATTCAAAAAGTGAAAAGGCTTTTACAATACAGTCCATATAGTGTATGTACTTTATCACAAAAGCTATGCAATAGCAATACTTACATTTCCATTTGACACAATCCATGACCTGCATACAATTGCAACAGTCTTCTCTCTGTCAAATTCGACCACAACGTAGGTAATCATCTAAAAAAATTGAATTTGGTTATTGGTCATTTTAAATTTTCTAATTGGTAAATAAAGTAATTTTGTACAAATAAGGATAAAAAAAATATATATTTATATATATTATATATAGATTCACTTACAGATATTTGCTATAAAGATTTCCTGGAATAAATCCTGAATAATCCTGAATTCTTATCATTTAAATGCAGGTTTTACTGAATCATGATTACTATACATTTTGCATAATTAGTGTTGCATGATTTCCTGAAATGTCATCCACATTTTAAATGTTCATAGGGTCAAGCAATGTCCATGATCAGTGTGCAAAATGTAAAGAAACAAAATATTGTTGTTATCCATATGGTCAATCATGATTGCTTGAGATTTGAGATCAGATTTTAATACTCTCCTAATTGTTGTGTCCCTTGCTTTGCCAACATAGGAACCAACAATGCGAGAGTCACAGGGCTCTGTGTAGAGGGGAGCTGTTTTGTCGTAGACCCTACATTGGAGTGTTTGTTTTTCCAGCCCATCTTCTTCAATAACCTCAAAGAAGGTCTGGTCAACTCCAAACAAATTGTTGGGTCTTGTACACTTGATGTGTTCCTCCATTGTTCCCTTCTGCATCTTTTGCCCTTCAAGAATTCTTCTTGTTACCTGAGCCAGTGGACTTCTTCCAGAATGAACCATTCTCTTCAGTTTCTGGTTGAAGTTTTCAAACGGAAAAGCACTACATTCATCCAGACCCTCAAACTGTTTTGCAACATCTGCAATATGGAGCATCTGATGGACATTGTACACAAGGAAACTTTCTCCATACAGTTCTCTGCACTGTAGCACAAAAAATCTCAAGAGATCTCTCGCGTATTGCCAGTGTTTCCGTGTGAGACTTGGTTGGACCAGAATGCACATTGCCGTGGAGAAGCACATGAAGTTGTCATACAGCTCTTGTTTAAGAATTCCTTTCAGAACAACTTTTCCTGTGTACAACATTAGCTGTCTGTACTCAGTCGCTTTCCATTTGTCAATTTCATTTAGTCCCCTGGGGCGTCTGGCAAACACACTGGGAATGCTGTTTCGGAGATTTTCAAGCTTGTTGCTTACAATCATTGTGTGTCCAGCAGACATCCTTGTCTCTTTTGGCCCTCGAATCCATGTCAGGACAAGTTTTTTCATCACTCCAAGACATGCTTGATGCATATAATCAATAGGGAAACCAGAAACCATATCCATATTTAGCTGGCAAAGTGGAGTTTCTTGTTCTCCATTGTGGTGTTCTTCCTGCTGCTTTTGTCTAAAAGACTTGTCAGTACGTAACACTAGATTGTCCACCTGCTGAAATGTCATACGCCCCAGCCACTGACCTTTCTGAATGCATCTATCACATCCATAATACCCTGAGAAGTGTTTTATTGATTTGATGAAGGCCTTGGCAGGTGCATCACAGATAATGCCGCTAATTTTAACTATGATGCGTCTTCCATGGTACCACAGACCCTCTTTCTCCAATTTCCGAATTCCCTCAACTGTGTCACATAGAAATTCCAAATCACCGGGCTTTGATTTTCCACATGTGATGGCCACTGGGAACACATTTGTAGGTTTTAGATTGGTGCTGCAAAGAACTGACCAAAAGCACGTTTTTGAACTTTTGAAGAGTGGAGGCCATCAATATTAAGTCTCAACTCCAGGGTATGCATCTTCTCAGTTGTTTCGACCGGGTATTTCTGTATGTGATTATTTAACATTTTTTCTACTCCAAAGTAGAAATACTCCATTCCTGACTTGTGCTGAATATTTACAGTTTCTGGAGTCTCAAGCAAGGTTCTGGAACAAGATGGAAGGTCTTTTGTTCCATGTTTCTTCAATAATTTTAGAAGACTATCCGTAGCATTATGGGCAATTCCATTTTCCATGCTCCAAGAAGCGATGTCACTGGCTATATTTGAATTTGAATCACTCATCATCAGGGAATCATCATCTGAAAATTCATCATCCATCAAAACATCTGAATCTTCAGAAATGTGTTCTGTTTCTAAGTTCAGTGTTTCATTTTCATCATTGTCCATGTTTATGTCATGCATCTCTTGGTTTTCTATTATTTCCAGCGTATTTGTGTCAGCAGTTTCACATTTGGCTGTTATTAGAAGTTCTGAATTCTCTGTTTGTTCCCTTTTTCTTTGTAGTTTGCTTAGTCTTTTCAAAGTGACCCACTCCCTGTCATACTCTCTCTTCCTACTCTTTCTGTCCATGGCTTAAATTAAAGAGAAGGAAAGGGTAGCAATTAAATTAACTTAAAGGGTTATTTCATTCGCACATGAAATTGTCATGGACTAAATGTATTTCACTTTTGGATGCTTTACTACTGCTAATTTTCTTGAAGAAGTCACCTTGATTTGGCGTGTAAATAGAGTATTCTAGGTTTGAGGGGTGACTAAGTAGATTAAATTGGGTTTGACTGGAGTTATTGTGTTTTATTAAGTGTAAAATTTACTTACTATCAGAGAACAACAGATGAGCTGATGATTGAAGTACTCCAAACAACAAAGCTGACAGGAAAAATTGAGACTCTACTTTAGGAAACAATCTTGGAAACATTCAGATTCCAGGCAAACAAGCTAATTTGTATAAGTGGAAAATAATTCAATAAGATTATAACTACATAAATAATAAAATCAACATTACTAAGAGCACCTTTAAGTGAAATGCAGAATATTAAATAATAAAATCAACATTACTAAGAGCACCTTTAAGTGAAATGCAGAATATTAAATAATAAAATCAACATTACTAAGAGCACCTTTAAGTGAAATGCAGAATAGTACTTACCTTTAAAAGATTAAAATTACAAATGCAGGATGACTTGCCAACAAACAGATGGTAAATGAAGCTGAAAAAAGAGAAGAGAATAATTATTTTCATGACCAATATAGAGAAATGCATTTGATGAGACTTTTCAACCCTAACAAATAAGAAGCCAAGTTATTTTAAGTAAGCAATAAGTTAGGCATGCAGTATTGTGAAATACCAGTCAGTGACAGTAACTTAAACGACATTTCATGATGAATAGCCAGTTAACCTACTCTAAATGTTTTAATTTCATTATTTATTTCATTATGAATTATCATTATTATTAAAATAACACGTGTTGTTATGTGTGGTACGGGTGGTGGATTTCATTAGAGTTCTCATTGGTATCCTTATTAGTGTTTTCTTTCTCCTTCTAACGTCACTCTGGATGAGAGAGAGGGAGAGGAGGGTTGGGGCGTGTTTAGTGTGAGGCGCTTGCGGCCAAGCGAGACAACGTTGCTTACACGATACTTTTATTACAAAGTGAAGATTATTATTATTAATAATAATAATAATAATACATTTCTTTATAGGTAATGTTGGCAAAGGTGACTGAAACAAAAGAGCGTCTCTTAGTCTGAGCGCATTTGCTGGGCCAAATTACGTCACACATATGTAACGGTATTTAACGGTATTTATTTACAGTCTATGGTAACTTAGACCTAACAGTTACTGGCGAGACGGAAAGTCATTGTTTGTGTGTGGAAAAGGCAGTCTTTTCCAACAACTGAGACTTTTTCACCATTTAGGCCTAATTAGTTTTATATGAGATTATTTTATTCATTTTTGTTATAATTGCCAAGGAAAACAAACTTTTCATACTACATATGTCCTCCTAGTAATATAAATTATTTACTTTGGTCATATTTTGAAATGTCATATTTATAGTTTGATGTTTGTTGTTCTAAATGTAAATAAAATAAACTTATAAGTAAGTAAGTATACTAGGAAGGCTACTTACCTTTAATCGCAGTCCTCTGTGGCGATCCCGGAGACGTCCGCTATGCGCGTTCTGGGCACTGACCACAGCTTATATGCCCTCTGCCTGGTTCGTTCGCGGGCTTTGCACGTGAGTGATAATTTAAAAACTATAAAACTTTATGAAGTTTATATATTTTCTTATTTTTTGAAAAATGTAATGTATACATTTAATATACCTTGCGTTATTCTGCCCTGACATAAAATGACTAAATAAATAAATAAAGTAACGGGTGTTTCGAATAGAGCTGCTGATGGAGTGACAGTAAATGTGACGTTTCTCTATTCTGGCTGCCTTAATTCATTTCTCTATTTTTATTTTATATTGAAAAATCGTGGGAATTCAGTAGTGGATTTCTTTCACTATTAGATAAAATGGTAAATTAATTTGCTCTGGCCTCCCATGCCAGTAAGTTTACCCCGCTATTATTCCAATCAAGGAAATGAAAATGAATGAATAAATAAGTAAATACAATATCTGACTGTATGTTGTTAAAGTCACACTCAGGATTTTTTTTTTTTACCACATATAGGATCCATAATGCCCCACTAGACCATAAAACCGATAACTTCATGAAAATCACAGAAATTGTTACAACGAACACACTACAAGCACAATGTTAAATACCACTGTGTGTGTGTGTGTGTTCATTCCACATTGCATTAGTGCTCTACCAGGCCTTTATTCAATTCTCTGTTGTGTGATCAAACAACCTCTGGTCCGGTGTTCTTTGTGGTTTTCCTTGTGTGAATCACGATGTCTCGTAGCCTACTTTTTTTTTTTTTTTTTTTGCTTAGGCTACTCTCGAGACTCTTGTAGTTACAAAAAAATATAGTAGCATCAAGCAATATCTAATGAGTCATATATCACAGTTACATTTTCCAAGTATTGAGTATGGATTGGGAGAAAATTCGGATTTATCATCTGTCCACTTGTAACGGTGGCTGCCTCAAGGCAAAACCTCTTAAATACTGTCTATGGGCCAAACTTGTCAAGTAAAAAAATATAGATTGAAATTCAGTTTCCCAGAAAATAACTCAAACCACTGTTACACAAAATAAATTCCTTTCAATACCCACAATATAGAATCAGGCTCAAATGACACATTCAGAGATTAAAGGGTTTCAGGGCAATATATATATATTTTAAGAAAACATTTTCAGACAGAGTTTTTTTTTTTTTTGTGCCTTACATGACAAATTACAAAATAATGAAATGTGAACAAACAGTTAGGATGCTGTTCAAGTTCAGTTCAAGATTAGGCTACACCCAACAACAACAAAAGTATTAGAGTCCTTGATTCCCAAATGTCTTCGTTTTTTCTTCTCAAACTCAAAAGTTTGTTCGTGTTCGATTTCAACCAAAAGAAAGAAATGTAAAAAAAAAAATACTCAAACAAGCGCTTGGTGTGTGCTTGTGTAATGAACGTGTATTAGTGTGTCGGTGGGTGTTAACTGCGTGAATCAGTCTGTAGCGGCCTCAAATCGAGGGCCGGGGAAGGATTTTGGAGACGTGTCGTGGCTTCATTACGTCATAACTGTTTCAAAAACACTTCGATATTTCAACGATTCACCACTGGGGTGATGATCTCTGTCAACCATGCTGTCAACCCATGAATCATGAGGAGTCACTGAGAACCAATGAACAAGTGTCTGTGGGTTTTACCTGATCTCTGATCAGTTGTATACATTTGTAGACGTTTTAATTAGACATTAGTATAATTAAAATGAATGGTAATTAGAGTAGGCCTATTGGCCTGTTTAGCTGAGAACAAACAAAACAAATCCTGACAATTGATAAAATAACATAGACATATACACACTTGATAATCTTATTAGATGATTATATAATTCCAATTGAAGTTTTTACTTTCAATAAAAAAATTGCGATAGATTTTTAAAAGGTGTTTTGGTTTTCATGTTATGCATGTTTGGCCCGAGTTTTTGTTGCATTACACTGTTCTGACCGCTAGAGATCATCATGAAGACGGTGTCAGAGTGTTTCGAAGCCTCGACACAATACGGCACATTTGCTTTTCACGAAAGCCTCGATCTACCCACCCCTAGCGATTAATAGTGTAACCCAGGTCACTGAGGAGATTCTGTTGACGTAAGGAGAGAGAGCATGAAAAAAAAAGAGACTAACACTTGTGAATATATATAACAGTTATTTTATTAATATCTGTGGGGAAAGGAAAAAAAAGAAAAGAAAAGAGGAAGAAAGTTTAAGATTCTAAGAGAAGATAAGAAAATGCATAAACTAAATCATAAAACTTATTTAGAAAAGTTATCCAATTTAACGAGATGGAGATTGGTTCAGATTGGTCCCAAACATTCCATCTTGAACATAATCAGAAAGAATTATCACCCAAACACTGCTCATTTCAGATGATATTGAAAACACCTGATCGCTTTTCGAGCTATGTTAGAAATGTGATCAGAATCATCATATAATAAGGGTAAATTGCCATACTTTTGGTACACTGGAGGGAGTATGAAGTTAAATTAGCCTACCTTTTGCAATATTGTGCATTTATATTTTTTGTGTATTTCACATGATTTTATATAATTATATTGATTGGTTTGTTAAATACACACAATATTCCTTTTATTGCTGTATTATATCTAATACAGTATCTCTTCAGTTTAAACTATAAATGCATGCTGTCCACTAAAGTGCACATTTGAAAATAAAAATAAAAAAAATGAATGAGGTTATAATTCATGCATGAAAAGGTAAAGAAAACGTGTCAAAAGATTTGGTTGTATTTTGGTACTGTAATGACGTTTTTAAAACGTCATATTCAAACGTGCAGATAACGTTATTTTAACACCTAAATAAAACGTCTCGCCAAAGTTGCATTTTGGTCTGGTTTTGTTTTCGTAGTAGACAAACGTGATATTTACGTTTTTTTGACCACCTAAAGAAAACATACCTGGTTGGTATTTTCACAACGTTTCTAAAACGTTTTATTTTGGTTACATTCTTTTTTTTATTTTAGATGTGGTTTCTTAAACGTTTTTAAAACGTTGCACTGCAACATTACCTAATTGCAACCAAAAAACAACGTTGTGAAACGTTGTAAAAACTTTTTGTGTTTGCTGGGAGTTTGCTATCTGGGTAATGAGACCAAAGATCGCCCGTTAGATATACACAAGACGATTATATCTCATGTTTAACCGCTAGACTAGACATCAGAGCCAGCAGCAAACATCAGAAGCACTAGCCGAGGTCAGGCGGGTCCAGTCGGGGTTAATGATCGCTGCCCACACAGCAAAAGGAGGTATCGCGGCTTCCGGAACGGACCCGTATCGGCGTCCACTTGCGCGCGGTGACGGATCCGCAACGAAGGCGGATCGTGGACCCGCCGTGGCTCCGTACGGCCTCCGCTCTGCATCCGCGATTATTGATACACATCCGCCGCGGACCCGCAACGGACTCAAAAAATAGTGGCTTATTTGGCCCTAATTTATCTAATTTTTTTAATCCCTTCTGTTCTTACTGTAGGCTAGGATAAAATAGGATTAACTAAACTATAGGATAAAACCAAAACTATCACTATGGCCTAATAGACCTTAAGCTTAAAATCTGCATTGAATTTTTAACCTAACAATATTTATAGGCCTAACAGAAAAGTTCCAATACAAGACATAAATTTACTGTACAAAAGTAATCACTACTCAATGGAATATAAAATTGACATTTACATTTATGAAAAGTTGTAGATTAAAGGCTATGCCGTTTTTGTTAAGTATATGTTGGCTTGGCTAATCTACATTTATTTTGCAGTCAACCTAATTTAATGCTTTATAGGCCAAGGTCGGTGCACACATAAAATATTTTATCTATTAGGCTACAACTTCAATGAAATTCTGCACGATGCACAGCTAAACTATCAGAAAGGGAGTGAACAACAAGAGGTTCAATAAAAATGTTTTATTGTTGAATCACTTCTATCACTCAGTTTGTGTGGATGGAGGCGGGACACGTCTCCTCGTTGCCCGATCTGCCGCCAGGTTGAACCACCTGATGGCGTGCTTGGTGACCTCCGCATCCGTGGCTGAGCGTGTCACTGTGTTTTTCCTCACAGCACCTGTAATAAAACAGACAGATATGTTTATGTTTATGGTATGTATGTGGAATATTAAACGAAATATAGTAACACAGCTTTAATAATAAGCTACATGCCTCGTTTTATTTTCTTTGCCATTGACATCCGACTGAAACAACAAACTTTCCACTGATGTCTGTTTAAAGGCATGTGGCTTTATCAGCTCGTGCGTCTGTGCCGCTGCGCGCTCAATCCACTGCTATAAAACCCATTAATTTCAATTGTTTGCGCCGCATAAGGACGCTTTGTTGCTGCGTCGAAAAGCGCAAGCGAAAGCCAAAGTTCAAAATAGTTCAACTTTTGCCGCTGCGAATTGTGACGATTGCCAACGCGGCCAATAGAATTGGGGAATCCAAACAAGCACGGAAATCAAAATGGATGAACGACTAGTACTCTACTGTGTGTGTCGGAATTTCCTAAGCTGTACAAAACAAGTTTGAGGTTGGATAGGGACATATCGTCAGGAAAGCTGTGTCATGAAGACATCTCAATTCAAGTTGGCATGTCATGTGTGTTTTAAATCAGGTAAGTTAGCTTGTTGAGATAGATGGTAACCGGGAGGGGACGTTTGGTTCACTTAGTTTTGTCGTGGCCACGAGACACTTCGTGGGAACGTGATAAATCGTGGCGACGAGATAATTTTGGCCACGCGGTGTTAAGTAACCAAGCCACAGCAGTTGAAGATGGAGATGACTGATAAAACAATTTTTTTTTTACTTTAAATTAGAAATGTCAAATAAATATATATTGCGATATACTGCCATTAAAAGAGAACTCCGGCGCAAAATGAACCTTTGGTCTAATTACACATTGTTACCTAGTCAACCGTTATCTGAGATTTGTTTTCATGATTATCGAATGTAAATAGTTTTATCTCTAAAAACAGTTTAGCTTGCTAAAATGTATAAGCTATGTATTACTATAACTTCGTTATAAGTGAAAGACACCTGAAGCGCGTTTCGTCTCAAATTTGCTGGTTTGAATGAGCCGAAAGCCAGCACGCAAAGGGAAGCGCGTGCAGCGTGTTAAAAGCAGTATCGCCCCAGTTTCTACACATCAAACATTAGCTCCTTTTATCAGGAACAATGCGGTCTCTCTGTTCATAGAACAACAATGGTGAGTACAGAATCCAGCAGTTAATAACTGAGTCTTCTCTTACCACAGGACAGCAACAGCGGAATACAGATCTTCACAACGACACACAGAGCAGAACTTCTCCTTTCTCTAAATGATTAGTTCATCAATAACTAACCACTTATAAATGACATACAACTGAACGTTATTATAAAGTTCAAAAGAGAACATCAAACGTCCAAAAAGTCTATGGTATAGGATCCAGTCTAAAAAAAAAGGCTACACTGTCATATTGGGAAGATGGTTGCTGTGATTTTTAAGAATGCCCTAACATTTACAAACTATTGACTTCCAACATATTTAATATTACTTTGAATTATATACTTACTGAAAAGCAAGGTCTTTGTTGTCATCCTATTGAAGGACTTTTTGTTATTAGCCCCCTTCCAGTTATTTTGATGAGACACCTCATCTGTGAAGATCCTGCCCAGGATGTTCCAGGTCACCCTCTTCACATCCTGGCCTCCAATGGTGGCCAAAGAAGAAATCTAAAAGGCAAAGACATCTTTTTTAAATAGACAGCAAGGTAAACATTTCTAAGCTCAAGTTGAATTTAAAGGTGCATTTAAAATATTTGTGTTCCTTTTGAAAGCGTCCAATGTAGAAAAAGATAGAAAACTTCTATGTTTCTAGTTTTTTCTCTAAAGAAAAAAAAATCTTCTAAATAATGTTTTATTAAAGTTCGGGAGGAGCACGTTCAGATAATTAACATGGGTGGAGAGGTGTATAGATTCAGCAGTCTTACCTCAATCCATTGCCAGTTTAGCAGCATCCCTCTGCCACCCCTTCTCCACACTTATAGTCCTAACTACTTACATACGGAGGGAGTACTCTGTGTTTGGGCCGAACTCTGAGCTCGGAGCCCTCCCCCGGACAGCACGCCATATACACATTAATATTTACCCCCTCTAATTGTAAGTGTGAACTCGTGAAACATGAAACATGTACTTGGATCACACCCTCATGTGTCACCTTTAAACACATTAGCCACGTTTCCACTGTCGGGCCAGGGTTGAGCCAGACTAGTGCGTGCCAGGGCCAGTCGCGTTTCCACTGTCACTTCCGAGGCTATTAGCCCGGCATGACCCGTTTAAAGCCCTGGCCCGACAGTGGAAACGCGGCTAATGTCAAACCAGTGAGATTGTCGCTCACAGACAGAATCTTACCACTGCTTCAATAGAATATTTGCAATAATCATGGACAATCAATAAACCTAATGGCACCATTCATATTAAATAAGAAAACTCACCACTCTCTGTCGAGCTGGGCCATTTGATGGTTCTTTTAAAAAGATTTCGAATGTCTCCACTGCCTCCAATTGTTCCAGGGGAAACTGGATATTTTCAGGCATCTCGACATCTGGCCCCGGGGTGCTGTTCAGCCTGCTGGTGAGGTAGTTCACCTTTGCCACAAGCTGGTCCTGTTGTTGTTTGATGGTTTCCAGCAGGCTAAGGATGTGGACCTCAGCCGCTGTTGACAAACATGAAATATAGCTAAAATGTAGTATATTAAAATATATCATGTTTCAGTGTTTATCCTCATTACTCATAATACTGATATTAGTTAATGACCAAAGTTATTGTCAAAGTTTGAAGAAAATATGTGATGGCTGTGGGAGTTTTTTCCAAAATCTTTGGCACAGAATGACCCTCTAGTATTTGTCAGTTATTGCTCACCAGAGCAGGGAATGGTATCAGCCATTCTTCCCCCTCGCCATGTTGGTCTATATGTCCGGCTTGGACAGGCTTCCTCTGTTGGCCGCATGTTGAGGGCTGGTGCGGGGGGTGGAGGGAGTTGTGGAGGGACTGCCGTTCCTGATCCATAGTGAGGTGAGCGGTGTGTGAGAGGGGGACATTTTTTATTAAATGGTAGTAATCTGTTAACCATGACTGATAATACACATGGGGCCTTTCTATTCACTAATATTTCAGAAATCAGTCCCTACCTTGAGTAACTCTGCGCATGTTAAATGCAGGTGCAAGGAGTTGAGGTGGTAAAGGGTTTTGCTGTCCTGCCCCATAGTCAGGTGCTAAGGGAGAGAAATTGGTAAATGGCTGTGATCTGTTAACCAATGGTAGGCTGCAAGGCTGCAAGCTACAGGGCCAAACAATGGCAAACAAAAAATCTCTGGTCATGCTGAACATGAATTTGTTTCAACATTTTGGTATTCTACCTATTTCAACCCCATGAATGGATTGACATTGAAAATCTGAGATGGTAATGCAGATTAAATCTATTAATTTGAAACAGAGTGACCATTGCTGTGTTAATATTGATGGGGCCACTGTATTCAATATTATTTCGGAGAACAGTGTTTACCTAGACAGTTTTCTCCAGGTTGAGGAGTAGTTACTCTGCTGCCTGGCACTTGGCGAGATGGTGGAGCTGAAGGAATGGATCAAGGAGAGGGGAATATCTTTAGCACTAAGAATGTTAACCATATCTCTAATATTAATATTATGATATGTTATTTCGATGTTAAGAGATTATTCCTTACTCGGCCAGTGCAATTGGCTTGAGGCTTCAGCTGATACACCAGGCATCCTCAGAGATGTAAAGTCACCATTTTCTTCCTCACTCTCATCAGAGTCCCTAAAATGATGGCTGTTAAAAAAAATTGCCAAATATACATAGTACAAGCATCTCCGGTCTATTTTTGAATGTTACAGGAAATAACCTTCCTATTACTGCATAAACATAACAAAAACAAAACAGAACAGAACACACTCATTAGCCTAATGGCGTCTTTGTAGTTGTCTAAAATGTAATGTTAAAATGAACATGAGTTTCAAATTAGCTGTAGAGTTGCACAGAGTATTATTATTATTGATGATGATGATTATAATAATATATTATTTAACCAGGTTGGTCTCATTGAGAACACAAAAATATCTCTTACAAAAGAGACCTGACCAAGAATAGCATCAGTAGATATATATGGAATATTTTAAACAATGCAAGGCAAAGACAATTTCATGGGCATTTTCAGAACATAGAAATAATACGTTATTTCAAGCAGAAGGAGAAACAACCATGAAATTATTTTTAAACAAGAGTTTTATGAATTGGCTTACCACAAGTTCTGACAACCTTAACGTCATATTTTGGCCAGTTTGGCTCATGCTTCTCATTGTTAGCGGCTGCCCTTTTCACCCGTTCAGTGCTCTTAAAGCTGGGCCAGTACACCATCCCATCATCATGCCAATCAACTGGAACAACAGCAATGTCCTTGCTTGCTTGGAACTCAATTAGGTGAAAAGCCATCCTTAATGTAGAAAGAAAGAAAAGGGGTATTTATTAATCATCAAAAAGGAATAACATGACTAAAGCATGCACAAGTGTACAGTGTATACAAATAAGCAAGTAAGATAGCCTGAAAGTTAACTAGGATGTCCCAGGGTGGTAAGAAGTATAAGGAAGGAAAATGTACAGGTCATAATAGTTAGGTAGAACTTAAGCACAACTGTAAAGTAGGGTACTATTGCAATTTTTGGCAGAATGTGTTGGGGTGTTGTTTCATAAAAAAAATCATTGCATAATGCTAATAATTTAGTGGACTATGTACAGTCCATTGTATTGAGAAAGGTGGGACATGTATCAAATTGCATGTTGAATTCAGCATAAAATATAATTTCCCCTGGCATTTTATTTCGATGTTAAGAGATTATTCCTTACTTTGTGAAATACTTACAGCAAATATTCATTCAGACAGAGTAATGGAAGTCATAGTCAGTAGTCAACTATATTATTAGACTTTTTAACTTTATCTGATTGTTTAAACTGATTGATTGATTGAACTGATTTGTGTTTTTTTTTCTTCATTTAGTGGAGGAGGGGTATGGCCACGAAACCATCCCTGTACGGCAAGTCTACACATTTCTGTTGCAGCGCTGACACTTCAACCAACTTCAGCTCGTCAGATTGATCATTTACGACAAATATGTTCATTCTGTCGGAGTTGAAGGGATATGTATAGAATGGAGACTGCCGGGAAAATTCAGTGTAAATAGCGTACACACCATTATCATTTTGGATAATGTTTTTGATAAGGCACACTTTATCCCCCACCAGAAACATGTTGTCCCCTGTTGTTAATTTGATGGTCCACCTTTCAACTCGCATTTCCCCATATTGCGCATTAACTCCCATGCCAACAACAATTGGGCCCACAAAATGCTCCCTTTTCAGTCTAATGTCTGCATCAGCATCCAATTTGGTAGCTGTAACTTCCGAAAGGCGCCGAATGAGTTGAGCTAAAGGGAACTCAGGTTTTCTAATGAGTTTTTTTATTTTCCCAAGGTGGTTCTCATATAGGAATGCTGAAAAAGAATCCAGACAGCCATGCCTCTTCACCTCGTCTGCCAGGTGGACCAGACAGTGGACATTGTATACAATCTGGTCTGTCCCATACAGCTCACCAAAATGGTTTACAAAAGATTTTAGCATTTGTCCAGCATAGTCAGCAAGGTTGAGATGTTCAGGGCTGCCAGCACCACAGGGCCAGTGTACAGTAAGAACTGTCGGAATTCAGTCGCCTTCCAACGGTCCAACTCCCTAAGCGACCGTGGTCTCCTGGCAAACTCAATTGGCACGTAGGGCCTCATTGACTGGAGTTTGTCTGACATCCTGTCTACTATTAATGCCGGCAGTCTTACTGTTAACGGACCCCGGAGCCAGGTCTGGAGCAGTTTCCTTACAATGCCCAAACACACTAGATGCATATAATCCAAGGGAAACTGCGATACCATGCCAACCTTCACATTTTTAAATGGATGTGGCCCCTCGTGGTGGTGTATTTCATCAACCTTCATATTGAATGAGATGTCAGTTCTCTGGGGGTGCTCTGATCCAGGGAACGTCATACGCCGGTTCTGGTATTGCCCTGGGTGTAGGCACTTATCGCACCCATGGTAAGCATTATGGGCCTTTGTTTTTTTTACAAAGGACCGTGCAGGGGCATCACAGATTACCGTGTGAAGCTTCATTTTCAGGTTCTTATCTCCAATGCAAAACCCAGCCTCTAGCTCCTGTAGTTCATTGACAAAATCAGATAGGAACTCTGTGGCCGAACTAGGTTTTTTCGGTCCACAGTAGGCCCCAATGACAACAGGTTCCTTCATGGGGACGGTAACCAGTAAGCCAAGGATGGGCCACAGCTGTACAGTGGAACTTTTAAATAAAGGTAGACCATCTATATTAATCTGCAGCCCCAATGTCATGCCCTCTGTCAGTGTTTTGGCATATTTGCTTATAGTGGCCTTCAAAGAGGGAAGGATGCCAAAGTGATGGTAGTTCCCCCCAGCCTTCTCCTGAATAGCATAATGTGTTTTTGTCTTGAGAAGGGTCCTACCATCCTTTGGCAGATTGGGATGGGTCATATGGAGTATACTCAACAGTGCAGTCAGCGCAACAAGGGAAATGCCAAAACTCACTGCCCAGTTGGCAATTATATCGGAAAGTGATGTTAGGTCATCATCATTTTCAGAATTCGAACCTGATGTCCCATCCCCATCACAATACACATCATCAAAATCTGCCTCCAATTCCATGTCCTCTTCAGTTAACACTTGCACCTCTGGCATTGCATGTGCAGCTGAAGAGGGTGGGGCAGTGTTCTCAGAAAGAACTCTGTCATCCGCCACTATTCCTGTCATGTCCATATCAGTCATGTCTGTCCTAATTTGATTAAGCCTTTTTCGAACGTCTACACGTGTTCTTCGCCTTACGGTTGATAAGGAGACAGGCACAGTCTTTCTATTCATTTTTGTTCTAAAAGAGAAATTTCAAGAAAGACAGGTTGCAATCAGGTGTGTAAAATTGATCATTGTTTCTAATGTTGTATTTAAATAAATACATTGTTGAATTGCGGTGTTTTCTGTTTCATTGCTACAAACTAGACAAGAACAGAGAAATAGAGCAACATTAAAATTTGGGATGCACTTCTTGATTCGGCCCCATGAATGGGTCTAGATTTACATTGAAAATTAATGTTTAAAAAAATCTCAATCCAGGTGGGACGTTTTATTCGTGTCCTTCGTGGACTATCTGCTTGGCTTTGACATTTCCTTTGTTTGTTTAAAAATAATTATATTAAGTTGGATTTGATTTGTAACAATATTATGTCATGAGAGGGGGTTCTGCGAAAAATCAGCAGCTGAGCTGACCATACCTACCAATAAAACCTGTTAATAACCAGAAGTCGGAGGTGGATACCGCTTTTAGCCAGGCAAATAAGTTATTATATCAATTTATATAATTTTCTTTTACTTATTTAAATAAACAAGGCCTACTTCTATCAGTAATTATTTTATTAAAAAAGGTTTATCAAATATAAATCAAGTAACGAAGATCATAGACATGATACAAAAAAGCAAACATTAAGCTACATTTGAAATTATAAATTTGTACCCAGATATAATTTATGAATGAGTGTAAATGTTTGTTAAATAATTATATATATATATATATATATATATATATATATATATATATATATATATATATATATATATATATATATATATATATATATATATATATATATACATACAGTGTTTCACCTAGAAAAACATCATATGTGTAATTTAGGGCACAATTCAAACAAGATTAAAATATTTGTTGTCACTCGCCATTGAGGTCCCATGGCTGTCGACCGGAAGGGGAGGGACTTAGGCTCTCTATTTAGGCGGTCTCTGACGTGCCAGGGCGGGAAGTGCCCTGATTGGCTCAAGCGTCTGAGCCGCCTCGCCATACCCAGATAGCAGACCGATGTCGATTCAACGTTGATTTTTAGTTGTAAAGGTTAGTATCAATCATCAATCAAATTTCAACGTTGAATCAACAGTTACGTTCAATCAGAACGTTATTACACCGAAAATAAAACATTGATTCAACATTGAAATGCGGTTGAATGGCGTGTCTGGCGTTGATTCAACGTTAATTCGATGAGCAAAACGATGTTGTTTCAATGTCACGAGAAACGTTGTTTCCACATTGATTCGATGTCAGTTTGCTATCTGGGTAGGTTCGTGCAGCATTTGCTGCAGCACAGCCAATGACCGCTCTAGACGCTCGTGTGTCTGCTATGCAACTTTACTGCGTCACAAAAAAATTGGCTTCAATATTCTCGAGAAAAGGAGTTTTCCCGTAATACGAGACCTCTCGGAACACAAATTTAATTGAGAAAGGTCATAACACTTGTATATTGTTACTGTTAGTTTAACTGATTTTATTGTTCTCATTTGTAAGTAGCTTTGAACAAAAGCGTCTGCTATATGAATAAATGTAATTAATATTAAAGTCATAAGGTGTCCTTCCGCTGTTTATGAAAAGTCATAAAGTCGTAATTACCAAGGGGGTAATCCATCCGCCGGAAACTGAAGCCTCCGCGGGCGCCGCCATTGTAGCAGAACTTCACCTGCTGTTAGCATTCCATTGACTCCCATTCATTTTTGCGTCACTTTGACAGCGAATAACTTTACATCTGAGGCGTCCAAAGACTCCATTTGTCCATTATTTATTTCTAAAGAAACTCGACAATGTATAAAAGGCTCCATTACCTTGTACCTTACGTTATGGCCCCGTAGAAGCCGTTTTTGTAAAAATAGGCTAACGATTGCGTCATAACTCACGCGACTCTCTGTCGCACTGTAGAGAAATTACCGTGTAGACCGGCGGAGAAGCTCGCAAGCAATCGGGGGGACGTGGAGCATAACGTCTGATAAAGTCAAGGGAGAAGCCCATAGAGAGAGATAAAGTTGCTCCCGCTGCTAGCTCATGGACAGCTAATACTCACGCTCTCCGTCTCTGAGAGATTCGGAAGGGAATGATTCAGATTTCTGTCGGCACAGCTACTAGAAGACTGACAGCTGTCAGACACGTTGCTCACGTGTTCAAGCTCAGTGTGAGTCTGCGCAGTTCGCCTGGCGATCAGGAAGTGAGTGCTTCAAATGGGCTTCACTTTTCTCCGTTGAAGTCTATGGGGTCGCTGTGTCCATCTTATATACTGTCTATGGTAATTACACGACTCTGCAGAGCTGTCTGCTCTAACGTTACTGAACTCAAGCGAAATGTCATCCGCTCCCTCAAGCAACTAGAACAGTGACAAGACGTCGTCACTCGCGAAGTTATGGCAACCAAATAACAACAGTATATTGTATATAATATATTATAATATAAACATTTGCCTATAGGGAAAGTGACAAACAGCGACGAAAGCCGTGACATGAAATCCCCACTCACGGGTCCCGTGTGGACACTGAATTTGATTAATTTAACTTAACGTTACTGTTTATCAGACCCCAGGCGACACAAGAAATGTTTAAATGTTCACAAGGTATGGTTTCAATGTAACTTAGATGGTATAACTAACATTAGCAGAAGCCCGCACTTTTGAGTTTGACGTTCAAATAGGCGGCATAGTTGTCTGAACCGACTCAAGTGATTAAAATGCCGTAACTTAATTTTCATTAGCCTATATAAGAGGATGGCAGACACACACACATGAGACCAAAATTGGCAAAATGCAAACTTAATAATGCACAGCTAGCTGAACATTAAGTTGTCCTAATATCAAACAACGTCATCACAATCATTAGTATACAGTGATTTAAAAACCAATGTTTAACTGTGAATGTCCAATATATCAATAAATCAATATATACTTACTCAAAAGAGGGTTCAACACAACCTTGTCACAGCAAAAATATTCTCGACTGATATATCGGCTCTTGGTGACGTACTGTAGTCCAACCGTTGCAGTAAAAGGCGCGTCCGCGTCCGAGCATCCGATATGGGTCCGCTCAGGACCCGCTGTTTGACAGTAGAATTTACGGAGCCTCCTGGAGGCGGAGCTGATCCTCTGGGCGGCGCCAAAACGAATTTGACAGTCGCGCAGGTTTGGCGACTTGAACGCGGTTCCGCATAGGAGTCTCCTGCTGTGTGGGTGAGCGCCTGCTGAGCGCCTGGATCTCACAACTCCGACAACGTCAGATACATTTTTCAAATAGGCGCTATCTTTATAAATAAACCACAGATTTGAGCTTTAAACAACTACATTCTCGACTGAAACACTCTTAGAATTACATTTCGTGACACGATAACAGTAGTATTTTGATATTACGCGGGTTTTCTCCTCTGCCATTGACGCTTGCTGGTGGGACGAGATGCATTCTGGGATACCTGTCTGTCTCAAGTCCGCAAGTCACCTCTACATGCATCCTCGGTAGAAGGGGCGGATCAGGAACACATCCGGGGATTTGAACTGGACTTGGCCATTAGACATTCTCTGACTTGGCTAGATGTGAACTTTTGAATTGGGACAGTACTTGGGCAGCGACTGATGACGTTTCACAAGTCCACAAGAACACAAGTACAGACAAGAACGCATATTGAGAAACGGCCAGGATCTTCTTCTGGTTTTTTTTTTATTATTGAACAAAGATCACAGGGGATACTTGTCTCACACAAACAATAGGACAAGAAACTCAAGGTAAAGTAAGGCAGTAAAGTACATACAGTAACAGATATCTAGGCTACAAAAGATAATAATTAACAAAACATCTAAAGCAATAGAAACATACAATAAATGAATACAAATAAATAATAAATAAATAACATGGGAAAAAATTATTACAAATTGTCATCTTCAGGAGATCAGGAGGTAACTTATAATGAAAAACATAATTTAAAACAGAGCAGTTTTAGCGGCTTTCTTGTTGATAAGAGAGTCATAGAAAAACTTAAACTTAGAAAGAAGAGAGTTACAGGGATGTGTTATGGAAATTTTACATTTAGATATGTTTCTTTTACTTTTAGATGGGTACAACTTTTATTAACCCTTTAGGCGCCAGAGTTTTTTTTCCTAAAACGTTCGATTTTGACATCTTAATTTGAAAAGGCTATATCTTAAAAGTGATAAAAGATAGAGACTTTCTGTAAATTAGAGAAATATTAAGGATGACCCAAAGTTTATGTAGGGATTACATTTTCCCATCTAATTTGCATATTATGACGTCATATGGTGGCGGCTATCTTGGATTATAGAATTTTCATGAAAAGTCACAAGTTTAAATGATAAAATGCAGCACTTCTTTCCTCCAAAATGTCCCTCACCTTCTGTATGCTATATTGCACAATACTGAATGCTCAGGTAAATAGTAAGTAGTAAACAAACTGTGTAAATCATTACTAATAAATGGTAGAAACAAACCGAATGCAGGTAACGTTAGTGGTTGGCCTTTTGCTGTAGAGATTTTCCATTTACTACATACAGTAGGCACTCTTGTATATATATATTATTCATATGACACACAAACACAAGTAGACAAGACCTGTTTAGTTGCCCCGTGTCACACCGCCTCTGCTCCTGCTACGAGCAGCGCGGGCGCGGCCAGATCTTCCTCGCGCGCGCGCGCCGAGTGCGCACAGCTCGGACTACTGTCATTGTCAGCACTGCGCGGCAAAGATGTACCGGGAGAAGCGCGAGCTGCACCATTTCGCGGCAAAGATGTACCGGGAGAAGCGCGAGCTGCACCATTTCGCGGCAAAGATGTACCGGGAGAAGCGCGAGCTGCACCATTTCGCGGCAAAGATGTAACGTTACCGGGAGAAGCGCAATCGTCATTTTCAAAAGGCAAATATTCCCCTTCAGAGTCAGAATCGGCGAATAACATTTGCAACACATCCTCACGATACAAGTTTTTATTAGCCATTTGATGATTTTCTCTCACAAATCTCACAATTTACTCAGACGCTCTGAACTGAACTGCTTCCGCATCAATGACACGAGCGCTCACTTGCTCTGCTGTTTTCTCCAATACTTTGATAGGAACATGACGTAATTTTGGTCTTGAATCAAAGTATTACATGTCTGCCATCTAGTGGTAGGGAATACAAACGAGATATTACACCATATTAGGATCTACAGCCTGTTTTATTAAGTATGACGTCTTGTCGCAATTTTGCGACTTTGGCGCTTAGAGGGTTAACGTTGAAGATTCATTTTTACTCATAAGCATTTAAAAGAATATAATCAAAAGCACATTATTAAAGATATAAAACTAAGTTTTATATCTTGTATCAGTTAGAACAAGCTTGAAGGAACAAAATGTTCACTATGTCATGTGAAGACTATGTGTGAAAAATATGTGCGCAGCTTTGATCGAACTAAAGATAGACAAGATGTGTGAAGAAGAGCAGGGGCTGAGAGAGGGGGTTTTTGGGCAGACATGACGTTGCTCAGACCAGTTAGAATTTGGGTTGGACATGAGATAATGAGCTAAGACATCTCCATTTAAGGTAACAAAGGATTTTTACACAGGGTGTGTTAGGGTATATAACCTTGGCGAAAGGGACTAGCCTTCGCCTTCTCATGTCAGATGCTCTCTGCGTGAGAATGCCATGGGCCTTCTCATACTTAGACACTGTCTGTATGTTGAACGCTTATTTCATGCATGAAATAAAATACTTTGTTTAAACTTTTGAGAATCGACTTTGTCTCCTTCATCCAGGTTTGAATATTGATAAATTTCCACAACAAATGGCGACGAGGATGGGATTGCAAAACCGATGATCGTCGTGAGGGGAACAGTTGACTGGCCATCCCGAGAGAACACTCTACGGCTCGATATCCTCAAGCTTGAGGAAAGAGAATTGTTCAACTCCTCACGACGACCTAGGTGGACGCAATTAAAGAACTCACAGACAGTGAGACTCACAAGACGGTGAGAGAAAATTTAAATTATTCACATGGTGGATAAGAAAATTATTTGCGTATTGAATATTTTTTCTAAAAGGGTCAGAGTTTTGGAATAAGCGTTTCCAAACAGGGTTTGAGAATAAGCCTAAAAGTAAGTTCTCAAATGCCATGTGTTAATTCTTCTCTAAAAGGGCCAGAGTTTTGAGAATAGGTCTGATAGAAAATTTCTCAAACACCAGACAAGGTGCTCGTTCGAAGTTTCGGACATTAGAGGAGGCACTTGTTTGGGAAAGACCTGCATCGACGGAGACAGGCAATTTTGAAAGTCCTAGATTGACGAATTTAGGCATGTCGTGGTGGCCACGCTGAGAGAAGAATTAACACAGTAAATATAGTGCGTGGTGACCACGCGGGGGAAAATGTTTAAATACGCAAATATAAATACTGTTGATTAAGAAGAAGGAAAGAGGAAAATTTATAGGTAAATATAAAGTAATAAAATAATAAATAAAAATACGCAAATATGGATTAATAAAATTAATTAATATAGGGAAATTGAACAAACAAAATTGTCTAAGTAAAAATGGGTAACGGAAATTCAAAAAAGAAGGATGGAGAACAGGTTGATTTCTCGAAGGGTTCATAAAAATAATGGACAAAGCAATAGGAATTTGGTATCATGAATATCTGCCGTATTTAAAAGAGCAATATGGGTTCAATGGGGGTTTAAGCGTGTCACATTTGACAAAAACAAAAGCAAAATTGGTCTACTCACGTTGTCAAGAGGAAAGACAAGACACATAGAGAAACGCATTATGCAATCTTAAAAATGACATATCTTTGAAAAATGACGTCTGACATTGTTTCTTCTTCTCCCTATTATGGCATTGTTTTTTTGTTTGTTTTTGTTTTGTGAGAATAAGAGAGGAGGACAGGACGCATCCGGCTCATCTTCCACCTCCTCGCAATCCTAACCAGATTCCAGCAGCCGCAGAAGGACGGGATCACGCAGTTCCTAACGCACCACACAAAGAACCATGCCACCGCTCTGCAGCCCTCCAGAAAATGAAAGTAAAGACTTTGTTCTGGGATGGATTGGACAGTGACATTTCAAAAGCAATTCAAAAGAGCTGTGTCGGATGGCAATGGCCTCCACAGCAGAAATGAGACGACACGCAAAACATCATGAAGACATCATGAAAGTGCAGCGGAAAATCAACGCAGCCAAGCAAGACAAAGACCTCATGTTGGCCCTGGTGACAATGCAAGGTGTGTATATGGGCAACAACAACTCCAACCATCACCAAATGAACCAGAGAGGCAATGGCAGAGGAAGAGGCAGAGGTCGTGGTCGTGGAAAAGGACGAAACTGTCAACCATTTCAACAACAACGCAAAGAGCCCTATGATCCAGACAAATGTTTTCATTGTGGATGAAAAAGACATTGGCGTGATGAATGCCCACACGGCGAAGGCGGGAGTCAGGCGGATTGAAAGGAGGAGGAGGGGGTGAGCGACGGGGTTCCTGTCTCTCCAGCAGATGAGTATAATTTACCTTTATTTTCTGATTATGCTCTATGCAATGAAGACTTGCTTGCTAGGGTTTTCTATAAGACTCATATTTCTTTACCCTTGATAGAAATGACTGTTAATGACGTATCTTTACTATTTCTGCTTGACACGGGAGCTTCCAATTTTGTAATTAAAGCCACAGAGTTTGAAAAACCAATTCCACTCTCTGGTAAGACGACTTCTTACAGAGGTGCAACTGGTCATGTGGCCATAGAACCATATTCGAAAACCCTTGAGTGTTCAATTGAAGGGGAAAAATAGAATAAAAAATTAAGCATTGTTTTTTAATTACTAAGTTATGCCCAGTGAATTTAATGCGAAGGGATTTACTTTGTAAGTAGGGTGTTTTTGTTTACTGTGGTGATCAGGGCTTATCAGCTGACATGAGAATGACGCATGAAACTGAAAGCACAGAGGATTTTTCTCTGTTTGTATATGAATGGCAAATTTCTGACACATGTCTGACCACAAAGCGGCTCATGACAGAGTGTTGCCATCTTCTGAATCTATGAGAGACTCAGATTTACATTGCACTTCTCATGTAAGCACTGATCATGATGATGAATATGCGCAGCAATGATTTAATGTTGACATAGAAATTGTGACGACTGACTATGTGTATTGGACTGACCAATGGTGTGTTTTGAATGTGAAATTGACTGACAAACAGACAGTGTTTTATGACATGGAAAATGCACAAGCCTCATATCACTGGCCAAACCAGTGAAGGCTGAATGGCGTGACGCGGGTCCCTTCATGGCCAGGTGCCATGAACTGACCGACTGGGTCATAATAGAAAAAAAAAAAAAAGAATGATCTGCCAAAATGAAGGTACCAAAAATAGCCATGTCATGAAACACAGCAGTCACGTGTTGGATGAGGAAGTGAAACTAAACAGACTGAGTTTAACACAACTCCCTGTCATAACAGACGGGTTGGAGAGAGTTTCCAAAATGTTTATGGGCTACTGATAAAAAAATGATGTAGGTCTGATTGCAGATTGTGAGCCGATTCAAATAAAGCCTAAATCTGAAAATAGGCAAAATAAAATGCAGTATCCACTAAAAAGGAAGTGGCAGTTTGTAAGTGCCAGGCTCATACTTCGGGTAGTGATGACGTTTCTAAGGAAAACAGGGTGTCAGAGTTTAGCAGCGAAGGCTGTAGCTCGACTTCCTGTTCAGATAACCATAGCAATACGGCTGAATGAGGAACTAGGTGACAGAAGCGATGTAACAAAACGCTTCTGCCTATGATAAAGAGAAATGGAAGAAGGCAGGCCGTGAATATAATGTAAAAATGGACAATGGGGCCCCAGAAACAAATGGAGATGTTTACTATTATGCAAAATAACTGATTTACCAAAGTTTTTCCACAGTGGCAGCAGATTTTTGCAGCAGATGTTTGATTTGTGGTATTAACAATGTGGGGAGGGGTCAGGCAATGAGACAGGGGGGCATCCCAGGCCGCAGAGACCATTCTCAAATGTAATGCTCGATTATATTGAATTATCAAAATCTGACAAAAAGAAATACTGCATAGTGGCAGTCGACATGTTTTCAGAATGGGTAGAAGCCATGCCAACAACAAAGGCAGATTCAAAAGGAATGGCAAAACTATTCCTACAAGAAATTATCCCACCATGGGAATTTCAAATCCTGAAAAATTATTAAGTGGCAATGGTTCACATTTTGTAAACAGTGCAATTTCAGCAGTGGAAGCATTCCTGGGTACATCCGGAAGCGGGAGGAGCTAACTTACATGAGAATGAGAAAGAGGGGACGCGCACAGCTCTCACCATTTGAGATTCTGTTTGCTCGCCCACCTCAGATGGACTGGGAGGCACGAAATCCTCGAACATTGCCTGACACCACTATTTGTGAGCATGACATGTTGCAATATTGTGTTGAGCTGGATAAGGTGTTCTGTGATATCTCAAAACAGGTCCAGGCAGCAGTTCCAGAGCCAGCTGAGACGGCCCTGCACAGCTTCCGAGGAGAGTTCGTGTTGATAAAGGATCTGAGACGAAAGCATTGGAAGGCGAAAAGGTGACAGGGACCATTCCAGGTTTTGCTGACAACTCAAAATGCGGTGAAAGTCGAGAAGCATCAGCTCATGCGGCTAGCTGCAACGGAAGAAGAATCCCACTCAAAGCTAACGAGTGCCAAACAGAGATCAGACTAACCAGAGACGTGTCATCCCGTAGGTTACCAATTTGAAAACCACCGTCACTGGAGAGCAGACGAATCAATAGTAAGAGACGATCCTGCAAATTTAGGAGTGGTCAGAACTGTATCAAGGACTTTGTGGAACTTTAACGGCGTGGGCATTGAAATAACCTTTCTGATCATATCAACTAGACCTGCCCTGAGACCAAAAATACATCGAGAAACGGGACTGATATCGTTCAAACGAGAACATTTTCTCGCCTGACAAGGTTGTAATGTGTGGCAATAGGTCACTAAATCTTATCCTCTTAATTAGTGTGGCTGTAAGCCTAGCACGAGATGATAGCATATAGAGGTGAAAATGACAAAGGGAAAATGGGGTAAGACCATGTATTTTTGTAAGGATCCATGTCAAGGGCAATATGTGTACGGAGGTAATCAGGATGCTATCAGAGAGGGTCTATTGACCAAGGCGGGGTATGTCTCACTTCAGGGTGATTAAATTAGAATATTAGAGTGGTGCCAGGGTTTTTGGAATTAGAAGAAATCACTGAAAATTTAGGAGAATTAATAGGGTTAATTCCATGTACTATGTAGAAATTACTGAATGTGAAAATTCTATAGAAATCAAATTATCTCCAAAGAAAGTCAAAAGTCAGAACCCATCAGAACACAGCACTAGAGACTTTGACAATGTATGGGCAGTGAAACCACAATTAGGCGACGTATGTTTATGTAAATTAGGGACCCAACAAGGGGCAATAATGGCTGGTACAGCACACTGTAAAACCACGATAATCATGAATAATAACAAATGTATAACATCTAATGGTACAAATATCACATGTCCAGGTGACGACGATGACCTCGGAGAGACAACAGCTTGAACAGTATGTGCACACCCTTCCTAAGAAATGGATGGGGTGCTGTTATCCAGGACTTTTAGATGTAGGAACGGAGGTTTATTTGAAAATATGCAAAATGTTAGTAACCTCTTGTTGTTTTAATTTGACTGACGTCTATCAAAATGTATCAGACATAATAGAACACATGAAAATGGCCATAGCCACTCCAGATGAAATGTAATTTTCACTAGATAATTGGTTCTTGGGCCTGCAGGGGTGGACGAAATTGTTAATAAGTACCATTATGCCAATCGGATGTTTGATTTTCATTTTGATTTTTCTTTTAATGATTCCATGTTTAATTAATTGTATTTCTAGAATCACTGCTAAGGAAGGGACTGTAACAATGATGAGAATGAGAATGAGTCCAGGGGAATACACAACAGTGATAAGTAGAGCACCAGAGGACGAAGTTAAGGTGTTAGTGGCTGATGATGATGAGGATTATGAGAACAAGAGCGAACATGAGTTTGACTAGGAAATTAAGTAACCATGGGAAAATTTACCTGTTGTGAATTACTATGATTATGGAAGAGTAAATGTAAAATTGTGTGTATGTTCTTTGAATGAACATATGGGGGATTGTTATGGAAATTTTACATTTAGATGTGTTTCTTTTACTTTTAGATGGGTACAACTTTTATTAACGTTGAAGATTCATTTTTACTCATAAGCATTTAAAAGAATATAATCAAAAGCACATTATTAAAGATATAAAACTAAGTTTTATATCTTGTATCAGTTAGAACAAGCTTGAAGGAACAAAATGTTCACTATGTCATGTGAAGACTATGTGTGAAAAATATGTGCGCAGCTTTGATCGAACTAAAGATAGACAAGATGTGTGAAGAAGAGCAGGGGCTGAGAGAGGGGGTTTTTGGGCAGACATGACGTTGCTCAGACCAGTTAGAATTTGGGTTGGACATGAGATAATGAGCTAAGACATCTCCATTTAAGGTAACAAAGGATTTTTACACAGGGTGTGTTAGGGTATATAACCTTGGCGAAAGGGACTAGCCTTCGCCTTCTCATGTCAGATGCTCTCTGCGTGAGAATGCCATTGGCCTTCTCATACTTAGACACTGTCTGTATGTTGAACGCTTATTTCATGCATGAAATAAAATACTTTGTTTAAACTTTTGAGAATCGACTTTGTCTCCTTCATCCAGGTTTGAATATTGATAAATTTCCACAACAGATGGCAACTATGTAGAATTTTAAAGTGAAGCTCTTTCCACTTGTTAGGTAACAGAAACATATTAATGCCCGTATATAATAGTAGAAAGAGAAGGATCATTTAATTTCCTTTATTTTTTATTTCCTTTATTTATATTTCTCATATAAACATTACATTTCAATCAGATGTACCTCAGATACTATATCGAATATCTTCATATCAAAAACATACACATATATGCCAATACATACACCATACAGTCGTGTTTGCTGTACATCTACTCATCAGAAATGTAAACTTTATTTAACAAAACAACATAAAGCAAGAACTGTGTTCATGTAGGCCGTCTTTCTGGGTGCTCTAAATATTCACCAGAAAATAAAATCAGGTCTTTGAGATGTTGCATATTTGGTCCATTTTTCCAGCACAAGGCAAATTGTTCCAGTTTATGACTTTAAAATACTGTTATCTTCTCCAATTTGTAAATGTCCATTGTAATTGATAATTTGATTTCCATGTGAAAAAAGCTTTGGGGTTATTTTCCTAATAAGGAATCTTCTAATCCCACTTTTGTTACACTTGACATTGGAAAGCTCCAATCCTCCAATGGCTAATTGGGGCATTTCACAGACTGATACTCTGTAGTTGGTGCATTTAAAATCACAAGACAATAAAAAATTTAATCCCCACATTTTTCAAAGATGAATTTTACAACAAATTAGAACAAATTTGGATCAGCATTCAGGCGGCGTTTAATCCAGCCGATCTTGAAAACCGGATTGAGAGCTCTGAAGTCCAAAGCATTCACACACCCTCCAAAGTATTTCTTATCAGAGTCTTCCTTTTAACATATTCAGCTTTATTTTTCCACAAGAATTTAAATAGTATGGAGTGGATAGAGGAGCAGGTTTTCGGGTTGACATATAAGGACAAAGCTGGGTAAACAATCCTAGAAATGCCTTCAGCTTTAGCTATCAAGACACGACCATAGATAGATACATTTCTTTGTAGCCAGCAGTTTTAAAAATTATCTAACATTCTGTCCGCGGGTGATTTACTTATTAAAATGCCTAAATATCTAACAGACCTTTTTGACCAATGACCATTTTTAAGACTATGAACAGGTATAATTACACTTTTATTTAGATTGACTGTAAGACCAGAAGCATTACAACATGATTTTAAAGCATTGTAATCTATATGCCTAGGACTCTTGGTCCGTATGAATTAGCTCAAAGGATCTATAGGGAATTTTAATAACTAATCATGAATATGATTAATATTCTGCATATTACTTTACATTAAATTATCGAAATTGAAAATGTATAGATTATACGAATATATGAATAATTGATCACAACGTCTTATAATTCCTCATTCAGATATCAATAATCTTATTTAATTTCGATTATGAGATAACCTTTAAGGGAAATTCATGTAATGATCAAATAGGTGTTTGTCCTGCAAAAACCATCAAAGATCACCCATCAACCTCTCAGTAAAGCTATCTCCTTATAACCTCCAAGAAACATTAATTTTCTGGCCGTGAACATTAATTTTCCTGTGTTTATAAAATTAAAACTAGTAAATAATAAGAGCTCTGGCAGCTCTTGGATCTTTTAATCTCATTGACGTTTGTGGTTTTACGAGCGTTTTTTCACAGACACAGTCTTGAATATATTGTTTTAATAAATGCAAACTACAGAATATAACGGATTACACATATTGATTATACACCGATTATATCTATGTACATAATTTACAGTAAACAATACAAGACACGAATAGCGGATAAGAGAGAGAAGTTGAGAGAGAGAGATTTCTGAGGAGGGGCGCGCCGTGCCGAAGCACGCGTGGAGTTTGTAGAGAGAGAGAGAGAGAGAGAGAGAGAGAGAGAATGGTCACGAGTGGCCATAGAACAGCTAAAATCACAGACCATTGAGAGAGACATCAATCAAAACACCTTAAAACATTAAAACTCGTAGAGCTTGATACTTGCAAAGTTCGTTTGTGTGGAGCTGTGTTCAGCCTGCGCGTGTTCTTGGAGCAGAGTGCGCGCGCTCGTGCTGAGGCGTGCGTGCTTGTTGCCAGAGCAAGCTGTTCGCGGGAGTTTTTGAAGAAGGTCTCTTTGGAAGGGAAGTTGCTGAAGGAATTCAGGCTTCGTTCGTTCGACTCGTAGGTGGCAACGAACAAAGGAGAATTTAAAAAGGAAACAAAAAACACTTTATAAAGGAAATAAAAGAGTGGAGGGAACTCCTGGAAGGAGTTCCAGGATCGGAGACTTTACATGACCAGGTCGGGTAGTAAGAGCAGGAAGGGGGAGGGCAGGAAGAGCGTTTGGCTTTTAAGGAATGTAAGGATAACGCCTTCTCCTGGTGGATGGTCCAATCACCTTCAGTGATTTGAGAGCGGGAGACTTTTCCTTTGTCTTGTCACGACCCCAGTCTGTGTAGTTTATGACAGAGCTCCAGTCATTTCTATGACTGGCAAGAATTCATATCGAAATAATCATACCATTGCAGTCTATTATCGAGATTCAACTCCGTTAGATTTAGAGAATTACAAAGATACGAAACACATCATATTAACATTAATAGGAATACAACATTTGATTATTATGCATTAGTATAGACATTTAAAAGTTTAATTAATACATGCTATAATTGTAAACTAAACCCAAATCTGTCATGACATATAAATGGCAACACAGAATGCATTTGGTAATGTTTTAAATATGACTCGTTCAATGAAAAGTCTCTTGTGTGTGTGTGTGTGCATACATTCCAGAGGGACTATGGTGGAAGCCCTTTCCTTGGTGCCTTTGTGGAATGTGGTGTCACGTTACATGTCTCTTCGTGTGTGTGTGTGTGTGTAATGGAGAAAGAGACAAAGCTCTCGTCCGGTCACACAATGAATGAAGTGTTTGTGTGATTCACTATTAGCTAATTTGACAAGCAGCTGTCATAGTCGATGTTGCTACAGCATCCAAAATAACAGGAATCCGCCAGTTGACTAGTTAGAAAAGTGTGTTCAGCTACAACAATACCCTGAACATCTACACAGCGAGTCATATACATATTGAGAAACTCTGCGACCAATAAAAAACTTAAATGCCGAAAAAGGACACCCCTGCCAATCGTAAACCGGGGGAGAAACACCAATCACCAAAGATACATTGCTGTTAATATTATTATTTTTTTAAATCAGAACTATTGTAATAAAGGAAAAACCAAAACCAAATCTACGCAAAGATTCAAACATAAACTCATGCTTGACCGTGTCAAAGACCTTATGAAAGTCTAAAGATAAAAATATTGCATTATCGTTGATCAATTCCTTATAATCTAAAATATCTAAAACAAGCCAAATATTATTTGCTATATGCCTACCTTTCATAAAGCCAGATTGGGAAACTGAGGCAATTTCTTCCAAGCATGGTTTCAATATATTTGCGTAAAGGGAAGCTAACAATTTATAATCCGAATTAAGTAAAGTAATTGGGTGCCAATTATTTAAATATGAAGAATCTTTGTTAGGTTTTGGGATTAAAGTGATCAAGCCCTGCTTCATGGACTCAGTCAATTCACCTTTCTTTACACAGTGTTTAAAAACTTCCAAAACAAACTTTTTTTTTCTTGCCAAAAAGTCCTATAAAGTTCAAAAGGCAGTCCATCTGGACCAGGGCTTTTATTGAGGGGGGCTTTCTGGATAATCACATCCAACTCTTCCAAAGTCAAATCCATCTCACAAGACGACCGGTTTCCATCACTTATAGGAATGCTTAAACCCTCTCAAAAAAGCTATCAGCAAACTGAGGTTTAAACGAAGAGGAATAAAGCCGTGAATAAACATTGGAAACAAAATTAGAAACTCTAGCTTCATCTGTGACCAAATTGCACTCAATATTTAGAGAAGATATTTTTTAGATTTCCCTCTTTTCTTTTCTAAATTAAAAAAATATGCTAAAAACTGATTAGTACCATGACAAAATAAGACCCTACCTCCACATTGATTGCCCCAAAAGTTTTCATCTTTAAAACAAGAATAATGCTTCTTGAAAAAAAATAAACATCCCTTTTCTGTATAAAAGATAATAAAATAAAAAAGCCTTGGTTTAGATAAATCACGAATCCCCCGTACATTGAGAGAAAAAAAGACAGTTTAACCGGCATATGAACAGTAACAAAACAAGAAAAATTAAATAAAAATACTATACTAGGCTACTACAATTGTAACAAAGTTATGAAATGTAATACAGAATACAGTAAAGTGCAAAACTTGAAACGTATCCATACCCCTCTATAATAGCTATCTTTTATCTCCCCTCCTTTAGCTTACCTTAACATATGACTTAATGCTCTTGCATATTTGTCAACTTTTTGTCAGTACAATTATTTCGCCAATCAAAAGTTATTCAGTCAAAACGCCAGTGAACATCCCTGGCATAAAGTGTTCAACCTCCTAGAAAAATCAGACATCGTCCACAGAAATCCTCCTTCCATCCACAATAGCATTTGGACCCCTGAAGCCAGCACGGCGACCCTGCTTTCTCCACCAAAGGCCACAGCTTGTTTCGTCCTCTGCGTCAGGTCCTCTGGGATCCTAATCTTCTTCTGTTTGAGCACTTCTGATCTTCTTGCATCAGCCCAGATATGATCGCGGTGAGACCAAGGGCCCTGGGCCCTATCTTGCACCCAGCGCAATTGACTTTGTACACCGACGCATGTATCATTCCTATTCTGCACCCGCACACAGCGGACTTTTCCCTCCACAGACGCACGTCGGTAAATTAGGGAAATGAACTTGCGCTCGCGGGGGCGGTTCAGCGCAAAGAGGAGGCGTGTTCCGGCGCAAAACTCCCCTGGTGCTATTTTCCAGTTTTAGAAAGCAATTGCGCCACTGACCAGGAAAAAAACAGTCTAAAGACAGCGGCGCGTTGCGCGTTAGTGATATGGTATAAGGGCACGTGCTTGGCCATAATGTAGCGTGTTAACGGCAATCCACTTTGATTCTCTAATATAAACAGACGCAGCAGTTTTCATTTTTGCAAATCATACATTATTACAAGGAAAAATATTAACACACAAGGGAAATCATTGTTGTGTCCGTGAAGATGTGAAAAAGATCTATCTAGATTTAAAAAAATAAAAAAAATCTAGATTAGCCTACACATTTACCCAAATTATACGCCTGTTTAACCGAAGCTAATTTGTGTGGTTTCTCCCATCATCCCCAATGTCACTTCTCTGTGTTTTACGGTCCTGACGAGAACATCGGTCTCTTTGGCTGTGAACCGCTCCTGGCGTGCGCCGGCAAACCCACCGTTATAATAGCAATCCGCCGTTATAATAGCGATCCGCCGTTATAATAGCGATCCGCCGTTATAATAGCGATCCGCCGTTATAATAGCAATCCGCCGTTATAATAGCAATCCGCCGTTATAATAGCGATCCGCCGTTATAATAGCAATCCGCCGTTATAATAGCAATCCGCCGTTATAATAGCAATCCGCCGTGGAACAAGCGCGCCGGCTCTTAAAGGGAATGTGAGAGGACGCTCTGATTGGTTTATTTCACGTTACGCCCAAACCACACCTATGAATAATGAAGCGACTTCAGACCAACACATTTTAGATTTGCGTCGGGCGCACGAGTCGTTTATCCCGCCGGGAAAATAACAACAGCGCCGGGATCCGCCCACAGAGTTACTTGCACTTTACGCTTTAATGAAACCCGTGTTGCATTAAACTGTACTATATAAGAATGAACAAATGAAAATGAAATACATGCACATTCCCTCTTTCTACATTCTGATTCTTTTCATTCTTCTTCCACATCCTTTCCTCTTCTAAACCAATGCTGAATCATCATGTAACACCCTACTCAGACAGAAGGTTCTTCTTTTCAGAGATATTTAGAGTGATCACACGGGTTCTTTTATTTTGTCTCTCGACTAATTTTGGGAACTACTTTTAAAACTAAACGGACAATATTCTAACCTCTTATTGATATGGAGCACAGAAAATTAAACCCTCAAAATGAGTATTTAACCACACCGCCATCACTCTTTAGAATACAAACCCAAAGTAAGGAAATTAATCTGTGCTTTCACAATAAACAATTACAAATTTATTTGAAATCAAAGTTATTTGAATATAGAATGAAAATAAAGAATATGTAACTAGAGAAATTACAATTTACAAAGACTCAAACCCACAGTTTACCTGTAGCCTTACTGAGGAAATGTCACTCAATACAACACAAATAAATCTCTTGAATATTTCAGATGACAAATTGCATAGTTTGAATTTTTTACTTTATAAATTAACCCTTCAAATCAACATATGAAAAAAAAACGGATCCTCTTACTCAGATGAACCAAAGTTATAATAAAATAATCGTGGGCCCACACACACACACTTTCACACAGTCTCACGTGCGCGCTGGTTTCTGAAATCTCACATTATCTCCAATGGACAGTAAATGATCCCTATGAAGTGTTTTCACCCCTCCCATTCCTGTCTCTGGTTTTAGTTTGTACACTGGTAAGTTCTCTAGTTGCTCTATCACGATATATGGTAAAGATTTCCATTTATCCTGCAACTTGTGTTTTCCTGTCAGAGCAAGATTCCTAATGAGAACTCGATCACCTTTTTCCAAGTGCTGATGTTTCACTTTCTTGTCATAGTACCGTTTATTTCTCTGATGGCTTTTCAGAGATCGTTCTGCAGCCAACTGGTATGCTTTTTGCAGTTCACCTTTCATTCTTTGAACATACTGCAAGTGAGTTTTTCCTGCTTCCTCATCCAGTGACAGGCCAAAACACAGATCTACTGGCAATCTCGCCTCTCGCCCAAACAAGAGGTAATATGGGGAGTATCCAGTGGACTCATTTTTAGTGCAGTTGTATGCGTGCACCAACTGACTAATATGCTGGCTCCAACGGTTCTTTTGAGCTGGATCAAGGGTACCTAACATGGAAAGCAGTGTCCTGTTAAACCTTTCAGGCTGAGGATCACCCTGTGGGTGATAAGGGGAGGTTCGGGACTTTCGAATACCCAGCATTCTGCACAGTTCTTTAATCAGATGACTTTCAAAGTCCCTTCCTTGATCAGAATGTATTCTGGCCGGTAGACCATAATGCACAAAGAACTTTTCCCATAGCACCTTAGCAACAGTTAGGGCCTTCTGATCCTTTGTAGGAAATGCCTGGGCATATCTGGTAAAATGATCAGTTACGATCAGAACATTTACGATTCCCTTTGAGTCAGGTTCAATTGAAAGAAAGTCAATGCACACCAAATCTAAGGGCCCATTGCTAGAGATTTGATTTAACGGGGAACATCTCTGAGGCAAGGTCTTTCTGACAATACACCTGCCACAATTTTTCACATACAACTCAATGTCATTCGTCATTTTAGGCCAGTAGAACCTATCTTTTAGAAGTTCAGTTGTTTTTTCCACCCCGAGGTGTCCACTATCGTCGTGCAGAGACTGCATCACTTGAAAGTGGTATTTATTAGGCAGTACTAACTGTGACTTTTCCTTTCCATCGTCATTTTTAGTTACTCGATATAGAAGTTGGTGTTTGATTATTAGCTTTTTCCCTTGCCTCTGCATCAATACCACATTTGGATCTGAACTTTTCGGCATGGAAAGTATACTTCCCGATTCTACTGCTTTTTTCACAAGGCCAATGACGGTGTCTTGCTCTTGAGCATCCCTAAACTCCTCAAATGTAACTCCAGCCACCTGATCAGGGCCAAGTTACACAGGACACACATATAGCTGTGGAATGATCTGTGGAGGGACCCCAAGTTGATCAATCAACCGACGGAAATCTCTGAACAACTGGTCATTTGACACACAGCTTTCACAGCTGACTCCGATACTTCTTTCCACTCATCCATATCAACTGCACTTGTTGGGTATCGGGATAACACGTCAGCATCCAAATTATGCTTGCCTGGTTTATACTGTAACTTGAAGTCATAGGTAGCCAAGGCAGCTAACCATCTATGTCCAGTTGCATTCAACTTAGCACTCGTCAAGACATATGTTAGGGGATTATTGTCTGTTCGCACAGTGAACTTAGCGCCATACAGATAATCGTGGAATTTGTCCACTACAGCCCATTTCAGCGCAAGAAATTCCAGTTGGTGAATTGGATAGCTTTTTTCAGCAGCATTCAATTTTCTACTGGCATAGGCTACTGGTCTAAGTCCTTCAGGGTATTCTTGATTTAGAACAGCCCCTAATCCCTTTAAACTGGCATCCACATGGAGGACATAGGGTTTTTCAGGATCAGCAAAGGCCAAGACTGGAGCATGGGTAAGACAATAGATAATGTTGTCAAATGCATTTGTGCACTCTTGGTCCCAACGTTCTCCAAACAGGTCAGTTTCCCTGAAATACATCTTCCCTTTAGATGTGAGCTTCCTTTTCCCCTTCGCAGGTAAGTAACCTTTTGTCAGCTCTGTCAGAGGTCTCACAATGGCAGAATAGTTTTTAATGAACCTGCGGTAAAACCCACAGAACCCCAGAAAAGATCGTAAGGTTTTCAGGTCTGTCGGCATCTTCCAGCTGGTAATGGCTTTCACTTTTTCAGGATCAGGGGATATTCCTTCTGGCGAAACAATATGCCCCACATACTTAACTTGTGTCTGGCAGAACTGACATTTGTCAATTGAAACTTTCAACCCATTCTCCTCCAAGCGATCTAGAACCTTGAGGAGTCGCTCTTCATGCTCTTCCAGCGTCCGACCAAATACAATGATGTCGTCCAAATATACAATGACCTGCAGAAGGTGCATGTCCCCTACCGCTCTTTCCATTAACCGCTGGAACGTCGCTGGAGCTCCCGTGATTCCCTGCGGCATGCGTTCAAATTGATAGAACCCCAGCGGACAAATGAATGCGGTCTTTTCTTTGCTTTCTTCTGCCATCTTTATCTGGTAGTACCCACTGCGAAGGTCAAGGACAGAGAACCATTTGCTACCAACAAGACAATCAAGGGCATTGTAGGTGCAGAAACTGTCTGTCTTTTATTATGTATTTTGCGTGCACGTTACCAGGTGGTTTGGTCACGTGGGTATAGGTGGATATTTACCTGGTAGTATTTCCTGTTAGTTGTGACTGTGTAGAGGGGGGGTGAGTAGCGAGGAGTGCTCACTTTCTGTTGACCGTTTGTACGTTTTTACCTTTGTAATAATCAATTGTTTCTGCCGTGGACTGTTACATCATGCCAATAAATGTTCACGGATTATGAAACATGGATGGAAACGCGTCACGGACCTTTCTCGCTGCTTAGTCTCTCCGCGGCTATAGGTTGCCGCGACATTAAGTCAACAGAAAAGCTTACCGCTGGTGGATTATGGACGCAAATTGGACACGGCTGTATCTGCACACCGCATGTTGACGCGAACGCGTACCGTGAAGTGGATCGACGGACACGATTGACGCACATACAAACGGCAGAGGAGGTATGTCAGCGGTTTAAATGGATTGTGGCCGTATCGCTGTTGTTTGAAACATGCTGTCGTTACGCTGGATTGGCATTGGATTGAACCCTGTTAGTGGTTTGTGTTGCTCCTGCATATTATGGGCTCGTGCGTGCTGCCTTGTTACACGTTCATTCATTGTTTGGCTCTGTGAGCGCGCTGTTTGAAACTGAGCTCACGTTGTCCGTTGCGTTTGAGAATGAACTCTGGGGATATAGTGCACGCTGCTGATAGCAGCAAACGAGAGCATAAGCCCACGGCAAAAGCCCTGATGGCTAAAATTGAAGCCTTGCAAAGGGATCGCAAGAGCAAAGTGAATAAAGTGAAGAATGTGATTGTGGCAATGAAAGAACTGATGAAATGTGACGACAATGCGTCTCAAGTGTGTTCAATGCTGGAATCAATACAGTTGCTTATGGATGATGCATCTGTGCTACATAAAAGTGTATTGCCTCTATTACCTCTTGAGGAACAAAATATACAAAATGAATGGTTTGATGCAATTTCGAAGTATTATAATGGCTTTGTGGATGATGTTCAACAATGGATTAATGAAACTGGGAAATGTAATCCCCGCACCGCTCTTCCTGATACCTGCGAGCCTAGGGTTGAAGAAGTAGATGCAACATCTCAAGCGGTTCGTGCATCCGATATTTCACCCTCTGTTGAAGTGGTGTCCACAACATCCAATACTCAGCTCCCTAATGCAAATCTACAAGCTGGAATGGATTCTGCTAACCTTGAAAATGAAATTCAACCGACGGACAGTGTTTCAAATATAAGCAGAAAACGATCATCTGGAGTGGCATCTCATGGATCTCGATCAAGCCGATCTTCCATTTCTTCCACTCGTCTTAAAGCTAAGGCAGAACTGGCTGCTTTATTGGCTTCTCAACAAATGCTGCAAAGAAAACATGATTTAGAGGAACAGGAGGAACAGCTGAGGAGAAGGAGGGAAAAACTGGAGCTGGAAACTAAACTAGCAGAGTCAATGGCAAGAGTAAAGGTGTATCAAGACGTGCATTCTGAATCTCATTCATCTGTCGAGAGAATCGTGTTTGAACCTCTTCATCCATTTGTTCCTTCATCTAGTGTGCCAACGGCATCAGAGTCCATGCCGGTAACGCGTACGTCACATGTTGATAACACACAAAGAATTTCAACTTATTCTCTATCTCAGCCGGTACAACAACAATCAACAAGATCTAAAACGAAACCTTCACAATCTACATTGCCTAACATGTCATCATTGGATAATCAGAACATTGGATATGCTCATGGTTCAAGATCAAGTTTTCAAGCCGATGTGAGCCACGCAAGCATGCTTCAGCTCATGGCTAAGCAAAATGAAATCGCTACTTTATTGGTTAAACAGCATAATTTGTCTTCACTTCCTCCCAGAGAAATACAGTACTTTGATGGAGATCCATTGCGCTTTCATGAGTTCATGCGCACATTTGAGGAAGTGGTGGAAAAGAAGGCAGACAACCCAGGAGATTGTCTGCACTTCCTGGAGCAATATACACGAGGACAGCCAAAAGAACTTGTTAGAAGTTGCCAGCTCATGACTCCTTCACAAGGTTACCTAAAGGCTAAGGAGTTGCTTAAGGAGAACTTTGGCAATGAGGTAAAAATAGCTTCATCTTATATGGAAAAAGCTCTCTCGTGGAAAGCTATAAAATCTGAAGATCCTAAGTCCCTACGAGAGTATGGTCTTTTCTTAAGGAGTTGTTGTAACGCTATGCAAGACATTCACTATATGAATGAGCTGAATCTCACCACTAACATGCAAGTTGTCCTCTCAAAACTTCCTTATAAACTCAAAGACAGATGGAGAGTCGTTGCATATGAGTTAAAGGAGCGACGCCACAATCAAACCACCTTTCTTGATATTGTGGGCTTCATTGAGAGACAAGTAAAAATCCTATCTGATCCTGTGTTTGGTAATATTCAGGATGCATTACCTGCTGGAGATAGGAAAATGAACACCAGAGCAATTCAGCCAAAACCCAGAAGCAGTTTTGCAACCACTATATCTGCTATGCCTGAAATAAGAGAACATCGTAAGATATCAACCAACAGAATATGTCTCTTCTGTAGTGGTGAACACACGCTGGATGCTTGTAATACACTTACCAGAAAGTGTCACAGAGAAAAGATGAACTTTTTGATGACGAGGGGAATTTGCTTTGGCTGCTTGCATACCGGACATCTCAGCAGGGACTGCAAAAGGAGAAGTATCTGTAACGTATGTAGTCTGAACCACCCTAGTCTTCTTCACATTTATCCTCACGAGAAGGTAGACACTTTGGACAAGAAGAAAGCCGAATCCAAGTCAGCAGTAGCCAGTGCGATGGTCTCTCTCCAAACCAGTGGTCTTACTGGGGCTGGTAATGATAACTGTGCGTTACCTATCGTTCCAGTGTATGTTAAATCGAAAAAGGGAAACAGTGTGGTGATGACTTATGCCTTTCTTGATTCTGGAAGTTCTGCTTCTTTCTGTACGGAAAGTTTGATGAATAAGCTCAACCTCCCTGGAAAGAGAGTTAATATTCTTCTTAGAACAATGAGTCAAGATAAATCAGTTGGTAGTTACGTTCTAAAGAATTTGGAGGTTTCTGGGTTGAGTCAAGAATATTACTGTGCATTGCCTGAAGTGTATACACAGAAGACCATGCCTGTGACCACAGCAAACATCGCCTCACAGAAAGATCTTGAACGTTGGCCTTATCTGAGTCATATCTGCTTACCTATGATTAATGCGGGCATTGAGCTATTGATTGGAGCTAATGTTCCAGAAGCATTGGAGCCTTGGGAGATCATTCGTAGTCAAAATAACGGCCCATATGCTGTAAGGACCACGTTCGGATGGACTGTTAACGGACCACTTAAAGGAGTTCGCATGAATGGAGCCGATGATGCTGTTGACCAACTCCCTGTGACTGCGAATAGGATTGCAGTAATGAAATTGGAAGAGTTGTGGAAGCAGCAATTTAAGGCAGATTTCCCAGAGACTGCTCACGAAGAAATGGTAGGAACGTCGAAAGAAGATCAGCAGTTTATGAATTTTGTGTCTCATTCGGCAAGACTGATTAATGGCCATTATTATATCGGTCTACCACTCAGACATGCTCAAGTGGTCATGCCTATGAACAGGAGGATTGCAGAACAACGTGCATTAACTCTTCAAAAAAGGTTCAAAGTGAATTCTTCCTTTCATGCAGATTACACCACCTTTATGGAGGACGTCATCCATAAGGAATATGCAGAAAGGGTACCTGTGGCCGAATTGGAGAGACGTGACGGACGTCTGTGGTATTTACCCCATCATGGCGTATACCATCTCAAGAAACACAAGATCAGGGTTGTGTTTGATTGTGCAGCTTCTTATCAGGGTACATCGCTGAATAACAAGCTTCTGCAAGGCCCAGACTTAACCAGCTCACTAGTGAGTGTACTTGTACGATTTAGACTGGAATCTGTTGCCCTGATGGCCGACATTGAATCCATGTTCCCTCAAATCAGAGTTCACCCAGAAGACTGTGATCTCTTGAGATTCCTGTGGTGGCCAGAAGGTAATGTAAACAGCAGTCTGGAGGAATACAGAATGGTGGTTCATTTATTCGGAGCCACATCATCACCAAGTTGCTCGAGTTTTGCATTGAGGAAATGTGCAATGGATCAAAAGGAGCTATTTGACCCCAAGACAATGGATGTTGTCTTCAATAATTTCTATGTGGATGACTGCCTTATTTCTGTACCTTCCGAATCAGATGCTGTGCAGCTGTACAAGGATCTTACTAGTATGTGTGCTAAAGGAGGATTTCGTTTAACGAAATGGACTAGCAACAGCCGTGCTGTTTTGGGTGCTGTACCTGAGATTGACCGAGAGAAAAAGGTAAAGGATTTGGACTTGGATCGTGACACTTTGCCACTGGAAAGAGCACTAGGAGTGCAATGGTGTGCTGAATCAGATGCCTTTCAATTCAAAGTGGTAGTAAAGGATAGACCTCTTACAAGGAGAGGAATTCTCTCAGTGGTTAGTTCCATCTACGACCCTCTGGGGTTTTTGTCACCTGTGATTCTGTCTGCAAAGAGGATACTGCAAGATCTGTGCAGAGAGGGTATATGTAATTCCTTCAGTGTATGTTCAACGTTGGATGAACTGGCTGGATGATCTGCATCGCTTGGAGTGTTTTGAGGTCAGAAGATGTTTGAAGCCTGATGGGTTCGGAGAAGTAACTTCTGCTCAAATGCATCACTTCTCAGATGCAAGCGAGCAAGGATATGGTGTGGTATCCTATCTGCTGCTCCATAATGACCAACAACTGGCACATTCTACCCTTCTGGTAAGCAAGGCAAGGGTTACACCATTAAGATCCATTACAATCCCTCGCCTGGAACTTACAGCTGCCACGCTTGCAAGCCGTATCGACAAGATCTGGACAAAAGAACTCAAGATGCCCTTCCAGAATTCAGTTTTTTGGACCGATAGCACTTCAGTACTCAAATACCTTCGAAATAGGACCTCAAGGTTTAAGTGCTTTGTGGCTAATAGAGTGTCCGAAATCCTGGAGGTTTCTGATGTAGGACAGTGGAGGTACGTGAATACGTCAAGCAATCCAGCAGATCTGGTATCTAGAGGAGTGAAGGTGGACTTATTCTTGAAGAACGAGACGTGGATTTCTGGTCCCACATTTCTTGTTCGGTCACAAGAAGAGTGGCCGATGGACCCCACCTATAAGGACGTAATATTATCTCACGATCCTGAGATTAAAAGGAGTGTTCTGGTAAACACAATAAAAGTCAACGAAAATTCTGACTCCATATCGCGTCTCTTTGACTACTTTTCCTCTTGGATTCGACTAAAGAAAGCCGTAGCATGGATCCTTCGTTTGAAACGAATCTTGATGGACCGTAGTAAGGAAAGGAAACGACTGCAGGCTGCTTTTGTCTGCCCTGATACAGATCCATATCAACAAGAGATGACTATTAATCAGGAAATGCAGAAATTTGAATCTACTGTGCATAAGGATTTACTTTCGTTGGGAGAATTGGAAAAGGCCGAAATGGAAATTATCCGACTTTCTCAAAGAAAGAGATTTCCGGAGGAACTAAAGAGCCTACGAAAGTGTGGAGTAGTCAAGCGAAATAGTCCTCTTTATAGTCTAAATCCAATTCTTCAGTCTGATATTATCAGGGTTGGTGGACGCCTTGATAACGCATTGATCCCTGAAGACTCCAAACACCCAATTATATTGGCCAAAGACATACACATTTCTGACCTAATCCTGCGACATATTCATGAAGAAGTGGGGCATGGTGGACGGAACTTCATGTTGGCGACTCTTCGACAGCGATTTTGGATCCCTGGAGCTAGCGTAGCCATAAGAACATGTCTGTCAAAATGTGTAGTGTGTAGAAGGTTCAACGCAATTGCAGGTCATCAACAGATGGCTGATTTGCCTCACGATCGAGTCTCACCCGACAAACCACCCTTTACCCATGTCGGACTGGATTGTTTCGGCCCTTTTGAGGTAAAGCGAGGAAGAACCACTCTAAAGCGCTATGGAGTCATTTTCACCTGCCTGGCCATTAGAGCTGTTCACATTGAAATGGTCTCATCGCTGGACACCGACTCATTCATTCATGCACTTAGACGTTTTATCGCTCGACGAGGACAAGTGGCTGAAATACGTTCAGATAATGGAACAAACTTTCTCGGGGCTGAGCGTGTACTACATGAGGCGATGCAAAATTGGAACCACAATCAGATAAACGATGTTCTTCTACAAAAGAAGATAAAATGGACTTTCAATCCTCCTGCCAGTTCACACCACGGAGGGATCTGGGAAAGGCTCATCAGATCAATAAAGAAAATATTGAATTCCATTCTTCGAGAGCAAAGTTTGGATGAAGAAGGTCTTCATACTTTCTTGTGTGAAGTAGAGTCCATACTTAACAACCGACCCATAACCAGATCATCTTTGGATCCCGATGACTTGGAAGCTTTAACACCTAATCATCTTCTCCTTCTAAAAACAAAGCTTGCATTACCACCGGGATTATTTGAGAAGGAAGATTTGTATTCCCGTCGAAGATGGCGTCAAATTCAGTACTTGGCTGACCAATTTTGGAAAAGATGGATTGGCGAATATCTACCTCTACTACAGGAACGGCAAAAGTGGATGGTAAAGACACGAAACCATCAGTTAGGAGATGTTGTATTGATAGTGGACGAAAACGCACCTAGAAGTTCTTGGCTCATGGGCAAGATTATTCACACAATAAAGGACAAAAAAGGATTCATACGGCAAGTTAAGATCAAGACTATGAGTACCTGCTTGACCAGGCCAATCACAAAAATCTGTCGTCTTCTTGAAGCTGAGGAATTTAAAGACTAGCTATGACTGACACTTGAGAGCTCTCAACTGACCCTTTTGACTCAACTTTGACTTAGACTTGATCGAACTACTGACGACTGACTTTACTGACCTAGACTGGACTTGAACATTAACTTTACTCAGCTACAAGAATGAACTAAATGAACACTTGAGTGATCTGGACATTCACACACATACATATTTTTATATTTTCTTAAGCCTTTTGTAAAAAAAAAAAAAGGGAGGAAAAAAAAAAGAAGAGAAAAAAAAGAAAAAAAAATATAACAATTGATTATGTAATGTATGTTTATTGTTCGTATTTTTATTGTCTGTGATTATTACTGGTTTATTGCATAATAATCAGGGGCTGGAATGTAGGTGCAGAAACTGTCTGTCTTTTATTATGTATTTTGCGTGCACGTTACCAGGTGGTTTGGTCACGTGGGTATAGGTGGATATTTACCTGGTAGTATTTCCTGTTAGTTGTGACTGTGTAGAGGGGGGGGTGAGTAGCGAGGAGTGCTCACTTTCTGTTGACCGTTTGTACGTTTTTACCTTTGTAATAATCAATTGTTTCTGCCGTGGACTGTTACATCATGCCAATAAATGTTCACGGATTATGAAACATGGATGGAAACGCGTCACGGACCTTTCTCGCTGCTTAGTCTCTCCGCGGCTATAGGTTGCCGCGACAGGCATCGTCAATCCTTGGGGTGGTGTACTGGTCTGGAATTGTTCTTTGGTTAAGTGTCCTATAATCTATACACATCCTCACAGCCCCATTCTTCTTGCGAGCTATAACAATGGGAGATGCATAAGGGCTTCTCGATTCTGTAATAATACCTGCTGCCTGTAGATCTTTTATGTGCCTTCGAACGTCCTCGATGTCTGCAGGCGCCAGGCGACGAGACCTCTCTCTAAAAGGTCTGGGATCATGCAGGTTTATGTGATGTTCAACCCCTTTGGCAATTCCTACGTCCCATTCCTCCAAAGAGAACACATTTCCTTTGTCCGACAATTTCTGACTCAACCTTTTCTTCCATCCTTCTGGAACACTGGAGTTTCCAAAATTAAACAATTCTGGATTAATGCTGGTAGGAACATTTTTACTCTTTTGAGCAACAGCAACTGTATCAGTCGAATACACTTGCGCAACTACAGTCGCAGGTGGAAGAGAGATGTCTCTCGAGGTCTCATTGTGTATTGGTTCTCGAAGATGATTCAACTTTTCCTCTTGTAAGGGTAAAACCACAGGAGGAATGAACAGTCCTGAAGGCAACTGATCCTCTGCTGAAGTTTCCACAAGGAAAATGTCATTTTGTATGGGCTTCTCACACTCTACTTGACATATTGCTTGGAGTTCCTTTTTTGAAGGTACTGTCAGAGAACCGGGTCCCACCCACTTGACTCTTCCCTGTGAACAGTCGGCACTCTCTTTTGGTTTAGGTTTTTGCGGACAACACAGTTCCTGGTAAGGCGAACTGATCCTGAAGCTGTGAGCAATGTTGGAAGAACCAGTCTCTTCTGTTAGAGCAGCCAACCTTGTGAAAAAACTGGCATTTGTCCCAATTATCACTGGGACTGACTGGGGTCCTTGGGGCTCGGGACAGACCAATGCTAGAATGGAAATGGTTTCCTCCACTTTGGTACCGGAGGTGGGGAAAGAGGCATCAACCACAATATATCCCTTGTAAGGATAATTAGATGAACTGAGTCCCCATATAGATAGTCCATGAAGTGGTTTAATTGGCACATCAAGCAAGTATTTAGAATACCAAGAGTCAAACACAATAGTGACTTGGGATCCACTGTCCAAAAGAGCTCTACAAGGATGTCCATTGAGCTTCAGGGACACTGTAGAGGTAGGCCCCACCAATCCTTTAGGGAGACATGCTGTTTCTAAGGCATCAATCTGCCTTTTCTTTGAAAAACAATCAGGTTTTCCTGCCTTACTGCTGTCATTTGGTGTTTCACTTCGTTCACTCTTAGCCTTCCTTAGTGAACGGACTAGCTTTTGGATCACTTTTGTGGGATTTTCAGGGGCTTGGCACCTAGTTGCTATGTGTCCATCTTCTCCACATCGATAGCAGAAGAAATCTTCCTGAATCTGTCTAGATCTGCCTTTGGGCGGCATAGACCAAGTGCTGGGTGGTCTTTGAGCTTGCTCTGGCGACTGGCTAGGAGTTACACTCATCACACTTATCGTCTGCTGCAATTGCTTAATTTGGTCTTTCACAGATTGCGCTTCCAAATCACGGTGGGTATCAACATGTTTTTTTGAAGTAGGCCCAGACTCTAACATCACAGAATCAGCAGAGACATTTGGGGACCCTTGTACTAGCCTGGCTCTCAGATCCTTGATGTGTGCTTTTAACTCTTTCACCACAGAAAAGCTAAGTTTCCCTTCGTCAAGACCCTGAACAGACTTTACAGTGGCTTTTATTTTCTGCCTGGCAGCTTCATTTTCCTCAGCTTCTCTGACCTCATTCAAAAGAGTCAAAAAGGTTGGCGGCTGATTTTTCCTCTCTCTAAGCCTCAGCTGCAGAAGCATTAGGTCTGACTCAACGGCCCCTCGAATTAGTTGCTCAACCCTGACTCGATCCACCATTTGTAGAGACACGCCACCTTTCTGCACAACTTTGTTTAGGGCTTTATCTACTCTGCGCAGAAAATCTGATAAGGCTTCCCCAGAACATTGTCTTAAAAGGCGAAAGGCAAAATACAAATCCTCTCCTGACTCAGAAGTTCCAAAAGTAGTTTCTAGTGCTTCTATGTATTGTAAAACACTAGCTTCAGGATTAGAGAATCGTACTGCCTTGATGATTTCGAGTGCCGGCCCTTTTAGGCTCTCTACTACCCTTCGTCTCTTCTCTCTTTCTGAGCACTCACACTCAGCAATCATCATTCGGGCTTGATCAATCCAGCCCTCCAATGTTTCCTCCCCTTGAGGAGTGGGCACAGTGCCAGAAAAAGTGCGTAATCTTCTATAGACATTATCACTGGGCGGTTTACCTGTTTTCTCTAACAGCTCCCCCACCGCACGTATGATAGCTTCTGGAGAACTGGCACTTGGACCTGAAGGAGACACCAAGCCTTGTAAATCAGTTAACGATTTTCCCTCTCCTACCAAAAACCTGGCAAGCTTCTCTTCAAAACCTCCAGATGTAGGTACACTCCTCTGAAATACAACCACTTGCCAGGGTTCTTCCCCTTCAGCAGACAACAGTTCAGTGGGAACAAGCTCAGGGTTAATAGTCTCACGGCACTCACACAACACCAGTTGTTTAAGTGGGCTGGAACCTGCCTTGGTAGCTCTAACTCGCACTCTTCCCCAAGCTTTTACAGATTGTGTGACATCCTCAATATGTGCCACTTCCACCTCTGCTGATACTTCTACCAACAATATGGCATGAGTTTTATCAATCAGAACCTCTTCACACCAATTAGTGAGTTCTGCTTGGAAATCACAAGAGCTAGACAAATCCATCTTGAATTACAAAACAGTCAACAAGGGGTAAACTAGTTCCCCGTACGGGCCACCATTTTATGTAACACCCTACTCAGACAGAAGGTTCTTCTTTTCAGAGATATTTAGAGTGATCACACGGGTTCTTTTATTTTGTCTCTCGACTAATTTTGGGAACTACTTTTAAAACTAAACGGACAATATTCTAACCTCTTATTGATATGGAGCACAGAAAATTAAACTCTCAAAATGAGTATTTAACCACACCGCCATCACTCTTTAGAATACAAACCCAAAGTAAGGAAATTAATCTGTGCTTTCACAATAAACAATTACAAATTTATTTGGAATCAAAGTTATTTGAATATAGAATGAAAATAAAGAATATGTAACTAGAGAAATTACAATTTACAAAGACTCAAACCCACAGTTTACCTGTAGCCTTACTGAGGAAATGTCACTCAATACAACACAAATAAATCACTTGAATATTTCAGATGACAAATTGCATAGTTTGAATTTTTTACTTTATAAATTAACCCTTCAAATCAACATATGAAAAAAAACCGGATCCTCTTACTCAGATGAACCAAAGTTATAATAAAATAATCGTGGGCCCACACACACACACTTTCACACAGTCTCACGTGCGCGCGTCAATATGTATTGAGATTTGTGAATGGCATTAAACATAACATATATAGTAAGTACTCTATTTACACTACATTAAATTGCTTAAATTCACCCAGGTTACAATCATGACCCCTGACCATTATAATATAACATCATTACAATCTGATCATAATATAAATTATATTATATTCTATTAAAAATAATTAGATTTGCTGGTCTCGGAAGGGTCTCTACTGAGTGATTAGTAGAGAATCTGATCACTGATCTTTTAGAAGGTGTTTGGCCCTGCAGCTCCAGCTGTGCTGGCATGTGCATTTGCTCTGTCCTTTTTCTGCGCACACATCCTTCACAGGTTTTGATCTTCTTCTTAACTGTTTGTGACATTGTGGGCCAAAAGTACCTGGACCTCATTAAGTCAAGTCACCTTTATTTATATATACAGTACAATACAGATAAACAATACAAATTGTTTCAAAGCAGCTTCACAGAGATTACAGGGAAATAATGGTGCCTGTATAATGTGTTCGGGCCCTGGTGCCTGTATAATATGTGTTCGGGCCCTGGTGCCTGTATAATATGTGTTCGGGTCCTGGTGCCTGTATAATATGTGATCGGGCCCTGGTGCCTGTATAACGTGATCGGGCCCTGGTGTCTGTATAATATGTGTTCGGGCCCTGGTGCCTTTATAACATGTGTTCGGGCCCTGGTGCCTGTATAACATGTGTTCGGGCCCTGGTGACTGTATAACATGTGTTCGGGCCCTGGTGCCTGTATAATATGTGTTTGGGCCCTGGTGTCTGTATAATATGTGATCGGGCCCTGGTGCCTGTATAATATGTGTTCGGGCCCTGGTGTCTGTATAATATGTGATCGGGCCCTGGTGCCTGTATAATATGTGTTCGGGCCCTGGTGCCTGTATAATATGTGATCGGGCCCTGGTGTCTGTATAATATGTGATCGGGCCCTGGTGCCTGTATAACATGTGTTCGGGCCCTGGTGTCTGTATAATATGTGTTCGGGACCTGGTGTCTGTATAATATGTGTTCGGGCCCTGGTGTCTGTATAATATGTGATCGGGCCCTGGTGCCTGTATAACATGTGTTCGGGCCCAGGTGCCTGTATAATATGTGATCGGGCCCTGGTGTCTGTATAATATGTGATCGGGCCCTGGTGCCTGTATAATATGTGTTCGGGCCCTGGTGCATGTATAACATGTGTTCGGGCCCTGGTGCCTGTATAATATGTTTTCGGGCCCTGGAGTCTGTATAATATGTGTTCGGGCCCTGGTGCCTGTATAATATGTGATCGGGCCCTGGTGCCTGTATAATATGTGATCGGGCCCTGGTGCCTGTATAATATGTGTTCGGGCCCTGGTGCATGTATAATATGTGTTCGGGCCCTGGTGCATGTATAACATGTGTTCGGGCCCTGGTGCCTGTATAATATGTTTTCGGGCCCTGGTGTCTGTATAATATGTGTTTGGGCCCTGGTGCCTGTATAATATGTGTTCGGTTCCTGGTGCCTGTATAATATGTGATCGGGCCCTGGTGCCTGTATAATATGTGTTCGGGCCCTGGTGCATGTATAACATGTGTTCGGGCCCTGGTGCCTGTATAATATGTTTTCGGGCCCTGGTGTCTGTATAATATAAGTTCGGGCCCTGGTGCCTGTATAATATGTGATCAGGCCCTGGTGTCTGTATAATATGTGATCGGGCCCTGGTGGCTGTATAATATGTGTTCGGGCCCTGGTGCATGTATAACATGTGTTCGGGCCCTGGTGCCTGTATAATATGTGATCGGGCCCTGGTGCCTGTATAATATGTGATCGGGCCCTGGTGTCTGTATAATATGTGTTCGGGCCCTGGTGCCTGTATAATATGTGTTCGGGCCCTGGTGCCTGTATAATATGTGTTCGGGCCCTGGTGCATGTATAACATGTGTTCGGGCCCTGGTGCCTGTATAATATGTTTTCGGGCCCTGGTGTCTGTATAATATAAGTTCGGGCCCTGGTGCCTGTATAATATGTGATCAGGCCCTGGTGTCTGTATAATATGTGATCGGGCCCTGGTGGCTGTATAATATGTGTTCGGGCCCTGGTGCATGTATAACATGTGTTCGGGCCCTGGTGCCTGTATAATATGTGATCGGGCCCTGGTGCCTGTATAATATGTGATCGGGCCCTGGTGTCTGTATAATATGTGTTCGGGCCCTGGTGTCTGTATAATATGTGATCGGGCCCTGGTGCCTGTATAATATGTGTTTGGGCCCTGGTGTCTGTATAATATGTGTTCGGGCCCTGGTGTCTGTATAATATGTGATCGGGCCCTGGTGCCTGTATAATATGTGTTCGGGCCCTGGTGCCTGTATAATAAGTGTTCGGGCCCTGGTGTCTGTATAATATGTGTTCGGGCCCTGGTGCCTGTATAATATGTGTTCGGGCCCTGGTGCCTGTATAATATGTGTTCGGGCCCTGGTGTCTGTATAATATGTGTTCGGGCCCTGGTGCCTGTATAATATGTGTTCGAGCCCTGGTGCCTGTATAATATGTGATCGGGCCCTGGTGCCTGTATAATATGTGATCGGGCCCTGGTGTCTGTATAATATGTGTTCGGGCCCTGGTGCCTGTATAATATGTGTTCGGGCCCTGGTGTCTGTATAATATGTGATCGGGCCCTGGTGCATGTATGACATGTGTTCGGGCCCTGGTGTCTGTATAATATGTGTTCGGGCCCTGGTGCCTGTATAATATGTGTTCGGGCCCTGGTGCATGTATAACATGTGTTCGGGCCCTGGTGCATGTATAATATGTGATCGGGCCCTGGTGCCTGTATAATATGTGTTCGGGCCCTGGTGTCTGTATAATATGTGATCGGGCCCTGGTGCCTGTATAATATGTGTTCGGGCCCTGGTGCATGTATAACATGTGTTCGGGCCCAGGTGCCTCTATAATATGTGATCGGGCCCTGGTGTCTGTATAATATGTGATCGGGCCCTGGTGCCTGTATAATATGTGTTCGGGCCCTGGTGCATGTATAACATGTGTTCGGGCCCTGGTGCCTGTATAATATGTTTTCGGGCCCTGGTGTCTGTATAATATGTGTTCGGGCCCTGGTGCCTGTATAATATGTGATCGGGCCCTGGTGTCTGTATAATATGTGATCGGGCCCTGGTGCCTGTATAATATGTGTTCGGGCCCTGGTGCATGTATAATATGTGTTCGGGCCCTGGTGCCTGTATAATATGTGTTTGGGCCCTGGTGCCTGTATAATATGTGTTCGGTTCCTGGTGCCTGTATAATATGTGATCGGGCCCTGGTGCCTGTATAACATGTGTTCGGGCCCTGGTGTCTGTATAATATGTGATCGGGCCCTGGTGTCTGTATAATATGTGATCGGGCCCTGGTGCCTGTATAATATGTGATCAGGCCCTGGTGCCTGTATAATATGTGATCGGGCCCTGGTGCCTGTATAATATGTGTTCGGGCCCTGGTGCCTGTATAATATGTGTTCAGGCCCTGGTGCATGTATAATATGTGTTCAGGCCCTAGTGCCTGTATAATATGTGATCGGGCCCTGGTGCATGTATAATATGTGATCGGGCCCTGGTGCCTGTATAATATGTGTTCAGGCCCTGGTGTCTGTATAATATGTGATCGGGCCTTGGTGCCTGTATAATATGTGTTCGGGCCCTGGTGCCTGTATAATATGTGATCGGGCCCTGGTGCCTGTATAATATGTGTTCAGGCCCTGGTGCCTGTATAATATGTGATCGGGCCCTGGTGCCTGTATAATATGTGATCGGGCCCTGGTGTCTGTATAATATGTGTTCGGGCCCTGGTGCCTGTATAATATGTGTTCGGGCCCTGGTGTCTGTATAATATGTGATCGGGCCCTGGTGCATGTATGACATGTGTTCGGGCCCTGGTGTCTGTATAATATGTGTTCGGGCCCTGGTGCCTGTATAATATGTGTTCGGGCCCTGGTGCATGTATAACATGTGTTCGGGCCCTGGTGCATGTATAATATGTGATCGGGCCCTGGTGCCTGTATAATATGTGTTCGGGCCCTGGTGTCTGTATAATATGTGATCGGGCCCTGGTGCCTGTATAATATGTGTTCGGGCCCTGGTGCATGTATAACATGTGTTCGGGCCCAGGTGCCTCTATAATATGTGATCGGGCCCTGGTGTCTGTATAATATGTGATCGGGCCCTGGTGCCTGTATAATATGTGTTCGGGCCCTGGTGCATGTATAACATGTGTTCGGGCCCTGGTGCCTGTATAATATGTTTTCGGGCCCTGGTGTCTGTATAATATGTGTTCGGGCCCTGGTGCCTGTATAATATGTGATCGGGCCCTGGTGTCTGTATAATATGTGATCGGGCCCTGGTGCCTGTATAATATGTGTTCGGGCCCTGGTGCATGTATAATATGTGTTCGGGCCCTGGTGCCTGTATAATATGTGTTTGGGCCCTGGTGCCTGTATAATATGTGTTCGGTTCCTGGTGCCTGTATAATATGTGATCGGGCCCTGGTGCCTGTATAACATGTGTTCGGGCCCTGGTGTCTGTATAATATGTGATCGGGCCCTGGTGTCTGTATAATATGTGATCGGGCCCTGGTGCCTGTATAATATGTGATCAGGCCCTGGTGCCTGTATAATATGTGATCGGGCCCTGGTGCCTGTATAATATGTGTTCGGGCCCTGGTGCCTGTATAATATGTGTTCAGGCCCTGGTGCATGTATAATATGTGTTCAGGCCCTAGTGCCTGTATAATATGTGATCGGGCCCTGGTGCATGTATAATATGTGATCGGGCCCTGGTGCCTGTATAATATGTGTTCAGGCCCTGGTGTCTGTATAATATGTGATCGGGCCTTGGTGCCTGTATAATATGTGTTCGGGCCCTGGTGCCTGTATAATATGTGATCGGGCCCTGGTGCCTGTATAATATGTGTTCAGGCCCTGGTGCCTGTATAATATGTGATCGGGCCCTGGTGCCTGTATAACATGTGTTCGGGCCCTGGTGCCTGTATAATATGTGTTCGGGTCCTGGTGCCTGTATAATATGTGATCGGGCCCTGGTGCCTGTATAATATGTGTTCGGGCCCTGGTGCCTGTATAATATGTGATCGGGCCCTGGTGTCTGTATAATATGTGTTCGGGCCCTGGTGCCTGTATAATATGTGTTCGGGCCCTGGTGCCTGTATAATATGTGTTCGGGCCCTGGTGCCTGTATAATATGTGTTCGGGCCCTGGTGCCTGTATAATATGTGATCAGGCCCTGGTGCATGTATAATATGTGATCGGGCCCTGGTGCCTGTATAACATGTGTTCAGGCCCTGGTGTCTGTATAATATGTGATCGGGCCCTGGTGCCTGTATAATATGTGTTCGGGCCCTGGTGCCTGTATAATATGTGTTCGGGCCCTGGTGTCTGTATAATATGTGATCGGGCCCTGGTGCCTGTATAATATGTGTTCGGGCCCTGGTGCATGTATAACATGTGTTCGGGCCCTGGTGCCTGTATAATATGTGATCGGGCCCTGGTGCCTGTATAATATGTGTTCGGGCCCTGGTGTCTGTATAACATGTGTTCGGGCCCTGGTGCCTGTATAATATGTGTTCGAGCCCTGGTGCCTGTATAATATGTGATCGGGCCCTGGTGTCTGTATAATATGTTTTCGGGCCCTGGTGCCTGTATAATATGTGATCGGGCCCTGGTGCCTGTATAATATGTGTTCGGGCCCTGGTGCATGTATAATATGTGTTCGGGCCCTGGTGCATGTATAACATGTGTTCGGGCCCTGGTGCCTGTATAATATGTTTTCGGGCCCTGGTGTCTGTATAATATGTGTTTGGGCCCTGGTGCCTGTATAATATGTGTTCGGTTCCTGGTGCCTGTATAATATGTGATCGGGCCCTGGTGCCTGTATAATATGTGTTCGGGCCCTGGTGCATGTATAACATGTGTTCGGGCCCTGGTGCCTGTATAATATGTTTTCGGGCCCTGGTGTCTGTATAATATAAGTTCGGGCCCTGGTGCCTGTATAATATGTGATCAGGCCCTGGTGTCTGTATAATATGTGATCGGGCCCTGGTGGCTGTATAATATGTGTTCGGGCCCTGGTGCATGTATAACATGTGTTCGGGCCCTGGTGCCTGTATAATATGTGATCGGGCCCTGGTGCCTGTATAATATGTGATCGGGCCCTGGTGTCTGTATAATATGTGTTCGGGCCCTGGTGTCTGTATAATATGTGATCGGGCCCTGGTGCCTGTATAATATGTGTTCGGGCCCTGGTGTCTGTATAATATGTGTTCGGGCCCTGGTGTCTGTATAATATGTGATCGGGCCCTGGTGCCTGTATAATATGTGTTCGGGCCCTGGTGCCTGTATAATATGTGTTCGGGCCCTGGTGTCTGTATAATATGTGTTCGGGCCCTGGTGCCTGTATAATATGTGTTCGGGCCCTGGTGCCTGTATAATATGTGTTCGGGCCCTGGTGTCTGTATAATATGTGTTCGGGCCCTGGTGCCTGTATAATATGTGTTCGAGCCCTGGTGCCTGTATAATATGTGATCGGGCCCTGGTGCCTGTATAATATGTGATCGGGCCCTGGTGTCTGTATAATATGTGTTCGGGCCCTGGTGCCTGTATAATATGTGTTCGGAACCTGGTGTCTGTATAATATGTGATCGGGCCCTGGTGCATGTATGACATGTGTTCGGGCCCTGGTGTCTGTATAATATGTGTTCGGGCCCTGGTGCCTGTATAATATGTGTTCGGGCCCTGGTGCATGTATAACATGTGTTCGGGCCCTGGTGCATGTATAATATGTGATCGGGCCCTGGTGCCTGTATAATATGTGTTCGGGCCCTGGTGTCTGTATAATATGTGATCGGGCCCTGGTGCCTGTATAATATGTGTTCGGGCCCTGGTGCATGTATAACATGTGTTCGGGCCCAGGTGCCTGTATAATATGTGATCGGGCCCTGGTGTCTGTATAATATGTGATCGGGCCCTGGTGCCTGTATAATATGTGTTCGGGCCCTGGTGCATGTATAACATGTGTTCGGGCCCTGGTGCCTGTATAATATGTTTTCGGGCCCTGGTGTCTGTATAATATGTGTTCGGGCCCTGGTGTCTGTATAATATGTGATCGGGCCCTGGTGCCTGTATAATATGTGTTCGGGCCCTGGTGCATGTATAATATGTGTTCGGGCCCTGGTGCCTGTATAATATGTGTTTGGGCCCTGGTGCCTGTATAATATGTGTTCGGTTCCTGGTGCCTGTATAATATGTGATCGGGCCCTGGTGCCTGTATAACATGTGTTCGGGCCCTGGTGTCTGTATAATATGTGATCGGGCCCTGGTGTCTGTATAATATGTGATCGGGCCCTGGTGCCTGTATAATATGTGATCAGGCCCTGGTGCCTGTATAATATGTGATCGGGCCCTGGTGCCTGTATAATATGTGTTCGGGCCCTGGTGCCTGTATAATATGTGTTCAGGCCCTGGTGCATGTATAATATGTGTTCAGGCCCTAGTGCCTGTATAATATGTGATCGGGCCCTGGTGCATGTATAATATGTGATCGGGCCCTGGTGCCTGTATAATATGTGTTCAGGCCCTGTTGTCTGTATAATATGTGATCGGGCCCTGGTGCCTGTATAATATGTGTTCGGGCCCTGGTGCCTGTATAATATGTGATCGGGCCCTGGTGCCTGTATAATATGTGTTCAGGCCCTGGTGCCTGTATAATATGTGATCGGGCCCTGGTGCCTGTATAACATGTGTTCGGGCCCTGGTGCCTGTATAATATGTGTTCGGGTCCTGGTGCCTGTATAATATGTGATCGGGCCCTGGTGCCTGTATAATATGTGTTTGGGCCCTGGTGCCTGTATAATATGTGTTCGGGCCCTGGTGCCTGTATAATATGTGATCGGGCCCTGGTGTCTGTATAATATGTGTTCGGGCCCTGGTGCCTGTATAATATGTGTTCGGGCCCTGGTGCCTGTATAATATGTGTTCGGGCCCTGGTGCCTGTATAATATGTGTTCGGGCCCTGGTGCCTGTATAATATGTGATCAGGCCCTGGTGCATGTATAATATGTGATCGGGCCCTGGTGCCTGTATAACATGTGTTCAGGCCCTGGTGTCTGTATAATATGTGATCGGGCCCTGGTGCCTGTATAATATGTGTTCGGGCCCTGGTGCCTGTATAATATGTGTTCGGGCCCTGGTGTCTGTATAATATGTGATCGGGCCCTGGTGCCTGTATAATATGTGTTCGGGCCCTGGTGCATGTATAACATGTGTTCGGGCCCTGGTGCCTGTATAATATGTGATCGGGCCCTGGTGCCTGTATAATATGTGTTCGGGCCCTGGTGTCTGTATAACATGTGATCGGGCCCTGGTGTCTGTATAATATGTGTTCGGGCCCTGGTGCCTGTATAATATGTGTTCGGGCCCTGGTGTCTGTATAATATGTGTTCGGGCCCTGGTGTCTGTATAATATGTGTTCGGGCCCTGGTGCCTGTATAATATGTGATCGGGCCCTGGTGCCTGTATAATGTGTTCGGGCCCTGGTGTCTGTATAATATGTGTTCGGGCCCTGGTGTCTGTATAATATGTGATCGGGCCCTGGTGCCTGTATAATATGTCTTCGGGCCCTGGTGCCTGTATAATATGTGTTCGGGCCCTGGTGCCTGTATAATATGTGATCGGGCCCTGGTGCCTGTATAATATGTGTTCGGGCCCTGGTGTCTGTATAATATGTGTTCGGGCCCTGGTGTCTGTATAATATGTGATCGGGCCCTGGTGCCTGTATAATATGTGTTCGGGCCCTGGTGCCTGTATAATATGTGTTCGGGCCCTGGTGTCTGTATAATATGTGTTCGGGCCCTGGTGCCTGTATAATATGTGTTCGGGCCCTGGTGCCTGTATAATATGTGTTCGGGCCCTGGTGTCTGTATAATATGTGTTTGGGCCCTGGTGCCTGTATAATATGTGTTCGGGCCCTGGTGCCTGTATAATATGTGATCGGGCCCTGGTGTCTGTATAATATGTGATCGGGCCCTGGTGCCTGTATAATATGTGTTCGGGCCCTGGTGCCTGTATAATATGTGTTCGGGCCCTGGTGTCTGTATAATATGTGTTCGGGCCCTGGTGCCTGTATAATATGTGTTCGGGCCCTGGTGCCTGTATGATATGTGTTCGGGCCCTGGTGCCTGTATAATATGTGTTCGGGCCCTGGTGTCTGTATAATATGTGATCGGGCCCTGGTGCATGTATGACATGTGTTCGGGCCCTGGTGTCTGTATAATATGTGACCGGGCCCTGGTGTCTGTATAATATGTGTTCGGGCCCTGGTGCCTGTATAATATGTGTTCGGGCCCTGGTGCATGTATAACATGTGTTCGGGCCCTGGTGCATGTATAATATGTGATCGGGCCCTGGTGCCTGTATAATATGTGTTCGGGCCCTGGTGCATGTATAACATGTGTTCGGGCCCTGGTGCCTGTATAATATGTGTTCGGGCCCTGGTGCATGTATAACATGTGTTCGGGCCCTGGTGTCTGTATAATATGTGATCGGGCCCTGGTGCATGTATAACATGTGTTCGGGCCCTGGTGTCTGTATAATATGTGATCGGGCCCTGGTGCCTGTATAATATGTGTTCGGGCCCTGGTGCATGTATAACATGTGTTCGGGCCCTGGTGCCTGTATAATATGTGTTCGGGCCCTGGTGCCTGTATAATATGTGTTCGGGCCCTGGTGCCTGTATAATATGTTTTCGGGCCCTGGTGTCTGTATAATATGTGTTCGGGCCCTGGTGCCTGTATAATATGTGATCGGGCCCTGGTGTCTGTATAATATGTGATCGGGCCCTGGTGCCTGTATAATATGTGTTCGGGCCCTGGTGCATGTATAATATGTGTTCGGGCCCTGGTGCCTGTATAATATGTGTTTGGGCCCTGGTGCCTGTATAATATGTGTTCGGTTCCTGGTGCCTGTATAATATGTGATCGGGCCCTGGTGCCTGTATAATATGTGATCGGGCCCTGGTGTCTGTATAATATGTGATCGGGCCCTGGTGCCTGTATAATATGTGTTCGGGCCCTGGTGTCTGTATAATATGTGATCGGGCCCTGGTGCCTGTATAATATGTGTTCGGGCCCTGGTGCATGTATAACATGTGTTCGGGCCCTGGTGCATGTATAATATGTGATCGGGCCCTGGTGCATGTATAACATGTGTTCGGGCCCTGGTGTCTGTATAATATGTGATCGGGCCCTGGTGCCTGTATAATATGTGTTCGGGCCCTGGTGCCTGTATAATATGTGATCGGGCCCTGGTGTCTGTATAATATGTGTTCGGGCCCTGTTGTCTGTATAATATGTGATCGGGCCCTGGTGCCTGTATAATATGTGTTCGGGCCCTGGTGTCTGTATAATATGTGTTCGGGCCCTGGTGCCTGTATAACATGTGTTCGGGCCCTGGTGCATGTATAATATGTGTTCGGGCCCTGGTGCCTGTATAATATGTGATCGGGCCCTGGTGTCTGTATAATATGTGATCGGGCCCTGGTGCCTGTATAATATGTGTTCGGGCCCTGGTGCCTGTATAATATGTGTTCGGGCCCTGGTGTCTGTATAATATGTGTTCGGGCCCTGGTGCCTGTATAATATGTGTTCGGGCCCTGGTGCCTGTATGATATGTGTTCGGGCCCTGGTGCCTGTATAATATGTGTTCGGGCCCTGGTGTCTGTATAATATGTGATCGGGCCCTGGTGCATGTATGACATGTGTTCGGGCCCTGGTGTCTGTATAATATGTGACCGGGCCCTGGTGTCTGTATAATATGTGTTCGGGCCCTGGTGCCTGTATAATATGTGTTCGGGCCCTGGTGCATGTATAACATGTGTTCGGGCCCTGGTGCATGTATAATATGTGATCGGGCCCTGGTGCCTGTATAATATGTGTTCGGGCCCTGGTGCATGTATAACATGTGTTCGGGCCCTGGTGCCTGTATAATATGTGTTCGGGCCCTGGTGCATGTATAACATGTGTTCGGGCCCTGGTGTCTGTATAATATGTGATCGGGCCCTGGTGCATGTATAACATGTGTTCGGGCCCTGGTGTCTGTATAATATGTGATCGGGCCCTGGTGCCTGTATAATATGTGTTCGGGCCCTGGTGCATGTATAACATGTGTTCGGGCCCAGGTGCCTGTATAATATGTGATCGGGCCCTGGTGTCTGTATAATATGTGATCGGGCCCTGGTGCCTGTATAATATGTGTTCGGGCCCTGGTGCATGTATAACATGTGTTCGGGCCCTGGTGCCTGTATAATATGTGTTCGGGCCCTGGTGCCTGTATAATATGTGTTCGGGCCCTGGTGCCTGTATAATATGTTTTCGGGCCCTGGTGTCTGTATAATATGTGTTCGGGCCCTGGTGCCTGTATAATATGTGATCGGGCCCTGGTGTCTGTATAATATGTGATCGGGCCCTGGTGCCTGTATAATATGTGTTCGGGCCCTGGTGCATGTATAATATGTGTTCGGGCCCTGGTGCCTGTATAATATGTGTTTGGGCCCTGGTGCCTGTATAATATGTGTTCGGTTCCTGGTGCCTGTATAATATGTGATCGGGCCCTGGTGCCTGTATAATATGTGATCGGGCCCTGGTGTCTGTATAATATGTGATCGGGCCCTGGTGCCTGTATAATATGTGTTCGGGCCCTGGTGTCTGTATAATATGTGATCGGGCCCTGGTGCCTGTATAATATGTGTTCGGGCCCTGGTGCATGTATAATATGTGATCGGGCCCTGGTGCATGTATAATATGTGATCGGGCCCTGGTGTCTGTATAATATGTGATCGGGCCCTGGTGTCTGTATAATATGTGATCGGGCCCTGGTGCCTGTATAATATGTGTTCGGGCCCTGGTGCCTGTATAATATGTGATCGGGCCCTGGTGTCTGTATAATATGTGTTCGGGCCCTGTTGTCTGTATAATATGTGTTCGGGCCCTGGTGTCTGTATAATATGTGTTCGGGCCCTGGTGCCTGTATAACATGTGTTCGGGCCCTGGTGCATGTATAATATGTGATCGGGCCCTGGTGCATGTATAATATGTGATCGGGCCCTGGTGTCTGTATAATATGTGTTCGGGCCCTGGTGCCTGTATAATATGTGATCGGGCCCTGGTGCCTGTTAGAGTGCGGATCGGGCCGACTTTTTCAGTCCGAGCCCGGCCCGCGTCCGACAGAGCAGTAACCGAACCCGACCCGAGCCCGACAGGCATAAAGATATTTATGTTCGAGCCCGACCCGAGCCCGACAGTTAAAATCCCATTTTTTTCTCATACTAATGACAATTTTTTTTTATCATGTTTTTTTATTTTTATTATTAGAACACAATTTTTTGCAAAACCCAAATATTAATGACACATGTACGTTTGTTTTTGTAGAAAGCCCGCTTTTATTAATAATCTGGAAGGCATTCAGAAAATACAGATGTGCAATCTGCACATTAGCGCGCCGCACATGGCCAACAAAGCGCACGTTAACACGCACAAACAAAATAGTCATTTGAAATAAAATGAACAAAGCCTAACAAAAATGGTCCAAGTTAACAGGACAAAACATTAACGAAACACAAATGCAGCTTATTGAAAAGAAAATCACTCTTACCATTTTTTTCTCCAAAACTTTATGGCTAATAATACTGGAACATAATCCATCCTTCAATGAATGTTTAGGCTAATCCAGGTTCTTATGCAGAAAAAGAATTGCATCAACGGTGGATGGCTTCAAGGCTGTTCTCCTCTGCTCGATGGTTCTGCCAGCAGCGCTGAAGTTGCGCTCACTGCTACTGCTGCTGGCTGGAATAGCAAGGATGCCGCGGGCAAGGACACTTAGCTTTGGGTAGTTGAGTTGATGATCGCTCCACCAGCCCAAAACATCTCTGTCGTCTTGCATTGTATGATTTTGAGTCGAGTACATCTCGACTTCGTCCGTGACGTCTGCCACAGGTACATTTTCCCACTCCTCAAAGTCAACTGCAGCTTTCTTGGGTGCGGGTCCTTCAGTGGCGGTCTCCTCAGTGCGGACGCGGAGGTCACTGAGCTGTCTCCGAATCTCCTGGTGAAGGTCGTCTCTCTCTGAGGAGGACAACATTCGGAGCTGGCTATATTTAGGCCAAAGGAAGGTTGCAATTTTTTGGAGTTCTTGGATCTCCACTTTACGCAAAATCCAACAGAGATGCCGCTCGCGGATGATGGCTTGATAGGGGCTGTCAGTTGTTTTTCTGTGGCAGTGACGCTTCAGTCGCTCAAACCACAGAAACACCAGGTTTATGGTTGGGTACTGGTCCCCTTCAAGTTCACGCTGGGCATCATAAAATGGTTGCAGGAACTCGATAAGAAAGTCAAGGACATCTGGAGATATGGCATCAATCCGCCTGCCCTCTGCGCGTTCATTTAGTTTTTCGCGTAGTTCTTGATAAACCGAGCGGACAGAATTTAAGGTCAGATAGACCGTGCTAAACCTCGTGTCTGCCATTTGGATGACTGTTTTTGACAGCAAAGCTGCCATGCCTGATTTTTTTACATATTTGACCAGTGCCTTGGTAGCTTGCAGAGTGTCTGCAACAGTTGGAGCATCTTGGGCCAGCTGTGTGGGGTCCAGGGCGTGTCGCATCACTGTATTATAAACGTGATCTTGGCAGTCAAGTCTGCGATATGGTCTGAGGGCACTGATGATGTTTGAGCCTTGGTCTGTCACCCACACCACTTTATTCAGCAAACTCATATCCAGGCCATACTCCGTTAGAAGTCGGATGATTTCTCTCCTTATATTCTCCCCTGTCTTAGCCTCTTCCAGCGGGAATGCGACTGTTGTTAATACGGTGCTTATCATTTTAAATGATCGTGTCACGAAATGGCATGTGATGGTCAAGTAGCTTAATTTGTGGTAGTCCTCCGTCCAGATATCAGTTGTCATTCCGATCGAATTCACCTCAGTCAGAGTGTAATTTAGCTGCTCGATCAGCTTTGTACGTTTCTCTATTGCCAGCTCACGGCACCGTTTTGACACAGTGGTGGGGTCAGGCAGTACGTCCTGCGCTGTCACTGAACCATATGTAGCACCGATTTGAATAAGCTGCTGGGCCAGCTCAATGAAACCTGCCCCTTCAATGGAACGAAATGGCCTTATGTCTTTACAGCAATACTCAACGCATTTCTCAGTTAGTTTTTGTTTGGCGTGCTGAGGAATTTTTCTTGAGGTACTTGCAAAGGCATTAATGCTCGGCTGCTGTAGCCCAGGTGACTTACAAGCTCTATCCACATGACGTTGCAGGGCGGAATTCCCGGTCCTCTTGCTGTCATATTTCATGAGTAATCCGCAACACTTACATTTAACATAACCAACAGGTTCATCACTATCGGCCTTGACAACTATGTAGAAATGGTTCCACACAGTAGACTTTCCTTCGTTTTCACTGGTTATAAAATCTCCCGAGGCCAGCTTCTTTTTAACGTCTTCCATCGTTGCACTAAGCCACATGTAGCCTAATATGCAATATGCGCAATTGCTCATGCCACATGCACGTGTTGCGCGAATGCGCGTTGTCACAGCAATATAAATAATTTCCACACACATGATGAATGTTAGGGTAATATTTATTATAATCACAATACAAATATATATGCATCCAGACCAGTACTAGTTAAACATATTATAATAAGCTGTTTTAAATGGCAAATATTTAACGTTATCGCGCCGCCGACGTGACCGAACCCGACCCGAACCCGAACATAATTTCTAAATATGTGTCCGAAACCGACCCGACCCGTCGGGTACCGCCGGGTCCCGTCGGGCTCGGTTCGGGTATCCATCCTCTAGTGCCTGTATAATATGTGTTCGGGCCCTGGTGCCTGTATAATATGTGTTCGGGACCTGGTGTCTGTATAATATGTGTTCGGGCCCTGGTGTCTGTATAATATGTGTTCGGGCCCTGGTGCCTGTATAATATGTGTTCGGGACCTGGTGCCTGTATAATATGTGTTCGGGCCCTGGTGCCTGTATAATATGTGTTCGGACCCTGGTGCATGTATAACATGTGTTCGGGCCCTGGTGCATGTATAATATGTGATCGGGCCCTGGTGCATGTATAACATGTGTTCGGGCCCTGGTATCTGTATAATATGTGATCGGGCCCTGGTGCCTGTATAATATGTGTTCGGGCCCTGGTGCCTGTATAATATGTGATCGGGCCCTGGTGTCTGTATAATATTTGACCGGGCCCTGGTGCCTGTATAACATGTGTTCGGGCCCATGTGCCTGTGTAATATGTGTTCGGGACCTGGTGTCTGTATAATATGTGTTCGGGCCCTGGTGTCTGTATAATATGTGATCGGGCCCTGGTGCCTGTATAACATGTGTTCGGGCCCAGGTGCCTGTATAATATGTGATCGGGCCCTGGTGTCTGTATAATATGTGATCGGGCCCTGGTGTCTGTATAATATGTGTTCGGGCCCTGGTGCATGTGTAGCAGTAGGGGATTTCCCCTTTCCTGTTCCTTTTCGTCATTGCCCTTATATGGGAATGGGTGGATGAGGTAATCAGGGCCAGCGTATTTAAATGTTTAGACAGGAAGCCCTAGAATGTAGGCTTGGTCACACCCACCCCTCTTCCGGTTTCACTATAGTTCAGGATCGCTGTAACAGTTTCGTCTGCGTACCCTGGGAGTTGCGTCGAGCACTCATAGACAGCTTTGAGTGGAACATTCGCGAGTGCATCCTGACATCGTGATGTGTGATCCGTGATGTGTGTGTGATTTCTCGTGTGTCTTCCGCGTACCACGTGATTTAATTCAGGTCGTGCTGCTGTTTTTCTATGACTAGATTATTCTTTTGTCCTTCGTGAACAATTATTTTGTTAGGTTTTCATGACTTTAATAGTCGCTGTGTGTTTTTGATTTAATTTTATGGTTTGGGTTATTGCTATTTCTATAATTGAGTTGGACTGATCAGTGTGATTTGGGCCGTAGTGCCGTGTGATGTTATATGAGTGTCTATCTAACGGTCATCCATTGAGTATTTTGGGGTCCTCACTGCCAATGAGGTTGGACAGATTATTTATCACCTGTGCACCACCTGATCTGGTCAATCATCATAATTGTGTCTGATGTGATTGTTGTGATTATTTTGTATGTGTATCTTCCCTACTAATCTTTCTTTTTTTGTTTCTTTTTCTTTGTTTCGAGTCAAGGCTGAGTGCGCCGAGGGGGAGGCTAGTCACCTGGGTGAACACATTTGCTGTGAGGTTGGAGCACCAGGGTTTGAGCACCTCTTCATATGTAGTTTGCCGTGCACACATAAATGGTTGAGAGCACAATTGTTTACAGCTAGATTGCCACCCCTAACGTAAGCTTTAGCCTTGCCGTTACATTCTTTTTGTAGTAATTATTTTTCTTGTTTGTTTTATTTTGTGGGGACGGTACATACATTTTTGTTTGTTTTGTTTGGTTTAATGTTACTCCGTGCTTGAAAATCAGCGATGTCTGGAGGAATGTTCTTTTAACATTTGATATATTGTGTATTGTTATAATAAACTTGCCAGTTATTTATATTACAAACAAATGGTGCTAGTGGGATATTTTTCCTTTTAAATAAAACCATTAATTTATTGGATGAAGCGACTCTGTCTTTTCTCTGCACCACCGAACCTGGGTCCTTTTTATATTTCCTTGGGTGCAATTCCCAGGGTGGCGTAGTCTGTGCTCTCTGGATTTAGTTATACTAAGAAAAATCATACCCCTCTCGTCACAAACTGGCGTAGTCGGCAGGATGGTTGCATTGTAAAAGCAGAGACGTGGATTCTGTACTCTCATATTGATCATTTTGTTTGAAGTTATTTCCTTGTTTTCTTTTTTTTTTGAGTATTGAAAAACAGCAGCCGACTCTGACTCTGAGGTGATGCCCAAGCCCTGGACTAATTGAGGTCCCTTCTGAACGAACGTCTTCCCTGAGTTTTTCTGTGTAGCTGTGCTTTGTTTTTTTTCCTTTTGTTTTTGTCCTGTTTTTCAGTCATGGAGGATGAACTGATACAACTTAGAGACATTGTGCTACAACTGAGAGCCGAAAATGAACGTCTGCGCCAGGAGCCGGCGGCAACTGTGGCAACTGTGTCAACGGACTCTATTCCGGCTCTCTGTGACAATACTGCAGCAAGGACATCTACCAGTGTGGCTGCGGAAGGTATTAGAACTGCTACTGAGAGACTTGTTCTTATCCCACGGGATAGAAAGTGCCCTATGTTCCGAGGCAACTCTGGCATGAATATTGATGAGTGGGTCGAGGAGGCACGTGCATGTATGCGAGCCCGTCATTTGGCTCCTGTTGATCAAGCTTTCTTTTTGGTTGATCACTTGGAAGGTGAGGCCAGGGATGAAATTAAATATCGTTCAGATGCAGAGCGGGGAGACCCGGAAATCATTATTAAGATCTTGCAAGAACTGTATGGCTGTTGTCAATCATATGTTGCATTGCAGGAGGCTTTCTTTTCCAGGAAGCAGCAAGAGGGGGAGAGTCTTCATGAGTTTTCTTTGGCTCTGATGCGTCTTCTGGACCTGGTAAAACGTGTTGCACCAGCGGGCATGTTGAACTTTGAGGTGCTATTACGAGACCAATTTATTGAGTATGTTTCCGACTGTTCACTCCGCCGAGAGTTAAAGCAACTAGTGCGTCGCCAGCCCGAAGTTACCCTGTTGGATGTCAGAGGGGAAGCTATTAGGTGGGAGCGGGAGGGCATGCCTGGGGGGCATAGGGGTCGTAGTCACTCTGTTCCATCGGTCTATGGCCTTCAGTATGGGGTTCAGGGAGGTTCCTCTACCATGTTGGGTAATGGTGCATTAGGAGCAGAACTGGGGGATCTTAAAGCTATTCTGAAACAACAACAAGATCAGCTTAATCAGTTAACCCAAAGTATCGCTCTACTTCAGAACAACCAGAGGCATGTTAGACCGCTCCGTGATGGCCCTGTAATTTGTAGGAGATGTCAGCGCCCGGGGCACTTTGCAAGGGATTGTGACGGTGCAAGGGTTCCTTTTCGCTCCCGGTCTCACTCTGTAGCTTTACCTTCCCCCACTAGTACTGGACCATTGCCCTCCCAACAGGGGTCGGAAAACTAATGCCCACCGAACCGTTGAGCCACAGCTCGGGTGGGGCCCTTATAGGCTCTTGTGTTGTAAGTAGCGTAAGCACCGCAGCCAATTTAATGTCCTCTTGCCCCCATATAGACATTCTTATGGGTGGACATAAGGCGTAGTCTGTGCTCTCTGGATTTAGTTATACTAAGAAAAATCATACCCCTCTCGTCACACATGTATAACATGTGTTCGGGCCCTGGTGCCTGTATAATATGTTTTCGGGCCCTGGTGTCTGTATAATATGTGTTCGGGCCCTGGTGCCTGTATAATATGTGATCGGGCCCTGGTGCCTGTATAATATGTGTTCGGGCCCTGGTGCATGTATAATATGTGTTCGGGCCCTGGTGCATGTATAACATGTGTTCGGGCCCTGGTGCCTGTATAATATGTTTTCGGGCCCTGGTGTCTGTATAATATGTGTTCGGTTCCTGGTGCCAGTATAATATGTGATCGGGCCCTGGTGCCTGTATAATATGTGTTCGGGCCCTGGTGCATGTATAACATGTGTTCGGGCCCTGGTGCCTGTATAATATGTGTTCGGTTCCTGGTGCCAGTATAATATGTGATCGGGCCCTGGTGCCTGTATAATATGTGTTCGGGCCCTGGTGCATGTATAACATGTGTTCGGGCCCTGGTGCCTGTATAATATGTTTTCGGGCCCTGGTGTCTGTATAATATAAGTTCGGGCCCTGGTGCCTGTATAATATGTGATCAGGCCCTGGTGTCTGTATAATATGTGATCGGGCCCTGGTGCCTGTATAATATGTGTTCGGGCCCTGGTGCATGTATAACATGTGTTCGGGCCCTGGTGCCTGTATAATATGTGATCGGGCCCTGGTGCCTGTATAATATGTGATCGGGCCCTGGTGTCTGTATAATATGTGATCGGGCCCTGGTGCCTGTATAATATGTGTTTGGGCCCTGGTGCCTGTATAATATGTGTTCGGGCCTGGTGCCTGTATAATATGTGATCGGGCCCTGGTGTCTGTATAATATGTGTTCGGGCCCTGGTGCCTGTATAATATGTGATCGGGCCCTGGTGCCTGTATAATATGTGATCGGGCCCTGGTGCCTGTATAATATGTGTTCGGGCCCTGGTGCATGTATAATATGTGTTCGGGCCCTGGTGCATGTATAACATGTGTTCGGGCCCTGGTGCCTGTATAATATGTTTTCGGGCCCTGGTGTCTGTATAATATGTGTTTGGGCCCTGGTGCCTGTATAATATGTGTTCGGTTCCTGGTGCATGTATAACATGTGTTCGGGCCCTGGTGCCTGTATAATATGTGATCAGGCCCTGGTGTCTGTATGATATGTGATCGGGCCCTGGTGGCTGTATAATATGTGTTCGGGCCCTGGTGCATGTTTAACATGTGTTCGGGCCCTGGTGCCTGTATAATATGTGATCGGGCCCTGGTGCCTGTATAATATGTGATCGGGCCCTGGTGTCTGTATAATATGTGATCGGGCCCTGGTGCCTGTATAATATGTGTTTGGGCCCTGGTGCCTGTATAATATGTGTTCGGGCCTGGTGTCTGTATAATATGTGATCGGGCCCTGGTGCCTGTATAATATGTGTTCGGGCCCTGGTGCATGTATAACATGTGTTCGGGCCCTGGTGCCTGTATAATATGTGTTCAGGCCCTGGTGTCTGTATAACATGTGTTCGGGCCCTGGTGCCTGTATAATATGTGTTCGGGCCCTGGTGCATGTATAATATGTGTTCGGGCCCTGGTGCCTGTATAATATGTGTTCGGGACCTGGTGTCTGTATAATATGTGTTCGGGCCCTGGTGTCTGTATAATATGTGATCGGGCCCTGGTGCCTGTATAATATGTGTTCGGGCCCTGGTGTCTGTATAATATGTGATCGGGCCCTGGTGCCTGTATAATATGTGTTCGGGCCCTGGTGCATGTATAACATGTGTTCGGGCCCTGGTGCATGTATAATATGTGATCGGGCCCTGGTGCATGTATAACATGTGTTCGGGCCCTGGTGTCTGTATAATATGTGATCGGGCCCTGGTGCCTGTATAATATGTGTTCGGGCCCTGGTGCCTGTATAATATGTGATCGGGCCCTGGTGTCTGTATAATATGTGTTCGGGACCTGGTGTCTGTATAATATGTGTTCGGGCCCTGGTGCCTGTATAATATGTGATCGGGCCCTGGTGCCTGTATAATATGTGTTCGGGCCCTGGTGTCTGTATAATATGTGATCGGGCCCTGGTGCCTGTATAATATGTGTTCGGGCCCTGGTGCATGTATAACATGTGTTCGGGCCCTGCTGCCTGTATAATATGTTTTCGGGCCCTGGTGTCTGTATAATATGTGTTCGGGCCCTGGTGCCTGTATAATATGTGATCGGGCCCTGGTGCCTGTATAATATGTGATCGGGCCCTGGTGCCTGTATAATATGTGTTCGGGCCCTGGTGCATGTATAATATGTGTTCGGGCCCTGGTGCATGTATAACATGTGTTCGGGCCCTGGTGCCTGTATAATATGTTTTCGGGCCCTGGTGTCTGTATAATATGTGTTTGGGCCCTGGTGCCTGTATAATATGTGTTCGGTTCCTGGTGCCTGTATAATATGTGATCGGGCCCTGGTGCCTGTATAATATGTGTTCGGGCCCTGGTGCATGTATAACATGTGTCCGGGCCCTGGTGCCTGTATAATATGTTTTCGGGCCCTGGTGTCTGTATAATATAAGTTCGGGCCCTGGTGCCTGTATAATATGTGATCAGGCCCTGGTGTCTGTATAATATGTGATCGGGCCCTGGTGCCTGTATAATATGTGTTTGGGCCCTGGTGCCTGTATAATATGTGTTCGGGCCTGGTGTCTGTATAATATGTGATCGGGCCCTGGTGCCTGTATAATATGTGTTCGGGCCCTGGTGCATGTATAACATGTGTTCGGGCCCTGGTGCCTGTATAATATGTGATCGGGCCCTGGTGTCTGTATAATATGTGATCGGGCCCTGGTGTCTGTATAATATGTGTTCGGGCCCTGGTGCCTGTATAATATGTGATCGGGCCCTGGTGTCTGTATAATATGTGATCGGGCCCTGGTGCCTAAATAATATGTGTTCGGGCCCTGGTGCCTGTATAATATGTGATCGGGCCCTGGTGCATGTATAATATGTGTTCGGGCCCTGGTGCCTGTATAACATGTGTTCGGGCCCTGGTGCCTGTATAATATGTGTTCAGGCCCTGGTGCCTGTATAATATGTGATCGGGCCCTGGTGCCTGTATAATATGTGATCGGGCCCTGGTGTCTGTATAATATGTGATCGGGCCCTGGTGCCTGTATAATATGTGATCGGGCCCTGGTGCCTGTATAATATGTGATCGGGCCCTGGTGTCTGTATAATATGTGTTCGGGCCCTGGTGTCTGTATAATATGTGATCGGGCCCTGGTGTCTGTATAATATGTGTTCGGGCCCTGGTGTCTGTATAATATGTGATCGGGCCCTGGTGTCTGTATAATATGTGATCGGGCCCTGGTGCCTGTATAATATGTGTTCGGGCCCTGGTGTCTGTATAATATGTGTTCGGGCCCTGGTGTCTGTATAATATGTGATCGGGCCCTGGTGCCTGTATAATATGTGATCGGGCCCTGGTGCCTGTATAATATGTGTTCGGGCCCTGGTGCCTGTATAATATGTGATCGGGCCCTGGTGTCTGTATAATATGTGATCGGGCCCTGGTGTCTGTATAATAAGTGATCGGGCCCTGGTGCCTGTATAACATGTGATCGGGCCCTGGTGTCTGTATAATATGTGTTCGGGCCCTGGTGTCTGTATAATATGTGTTCGGGCCCTGGTGCCTGTTTAATATGTGTTCGGTTCCTGGTGCCTGTATAATATGTGATCGGGCCCTGGTGCCTGTATAATATGTGTTCGGGCCCTGGTGCCTGTATAATATGTGTTCGGGCCCTGGTGCCTGTATAACATGTGTTCGGTTCCTGGTGCCTGTATAATATGTGATCGGGCCCTGGTGCCTGTATAATATGTGTTCGGGCCCTGGTGCCTGTATAATATGTGTTCGGGCCCTGGTGCCTGTATAACATGTGTTCGGGCCCTTGTGCCTGTATAATATGTTTTCGGGCCCTGGTGTCTGTATAATATGTGTTTGGGCCCTGGTGCCTGTATAATATGTGATCAGGCCCTGGTGTCTGTATAATATGTGATCGGGCTCTGGTGCCTGTATAATATGTGTTCGGGCCCTGGTGCATGTATAACATGTGTTCGGGCCCTGGTGCCTGTATAATATGTGATTGGGCCCTGGTGCCTGTATAATATGTGTTCGGGCCCTGGTGTCTGTATAATATGTGATCGGGCCCTGGTGCCTGTATAATATGTGTTCGGGCCCTGGTGCCTGTATAATATGTGTTCGGGCCCTGGTGCCTGTATAATATGTGATCGGGCCCTGGTGTCTGTATAATATGTGATCGGGCCCTGGTGTCTGTATAATATGTGATCGGGCCCTGGTGCCTGTATAATATGTGATCGGGCCCTGGTGCCTGTATAATATGTGTTCGGGCCCTGGTGCCTGTATAATATGTGTTCGGGCCCTGGTGCATGTATAACATGTGTTCGGGCCCTGGTGTCTGTATAATATGTGTTCGGGCCCTGGTGTCTGTATAATATGTGATCGGGCCCTGGTGTCTGTATAATATGTGATCGGGCCCTGGTGCCTAAATAATATGTGTTCGGGCCCTGGTGCATGAATAATATGTGATCGGGCCCTGGTGCCTAAATAATATGTGATCGGGCCCTGGTGTCTGTATAATATGTGATCGGGCCCTGGTGCCTAAATAATATGTGTTCGGGCCCTGGTGCATGAATAATATGTGATCGGGCCCTGGTGCCTGTATAATATGTGATCGGGCCCTGGTGCATGTATAATATGTGTTCGGGCCCTGGTGCCTGTATAACATGTGTTCGGGCCCTGGTGCCTGTATAATATGTGTTCAGGCCCTGGTGCCTGTATAATATGTGATCGGGCCCTGGTGCCTGTATAATATGTGATCGGGCCCCTGTGTCTGTATAATATGTGATCGGGCCCTGGTGCCTGTATAATATGTGATCGGGCCCTGGTGTCTGTATAATATGTGATCGGGCCCTGGTGCCTGTATAATATGTGTTCAGGCCCTGGTGTCTGTATAATATGTGATCGGGCCCTGGTGCCTGTATAATATGTGTTCGGGCCCTGGTGCATGTATAACATGTGTTCGGGCCCTGGTGCCTGTATAATATGTGATCGGGCCCTGGTGTCTGTATAATATGTGATCGGGCCCTGGTGCCTGTATAATATGTGTTCGGGCCCTGGTGCATGTATAATATGTGTTCGGGCCCTGGTGCCTGTATAATATGTGTTTGGGCCCTGGTGCCTGTATAATATGTGTTCGGGCCCTGGTGCCTGTATAATATGTGATCGGGCCCTGGTGCCTGTATAATATGTGATCGGGCCCTGGTGTCTGTATAATATGTGATCGGGCCCTGGTGCCTGTATAATATGTGTTCGGGCCCTGGTGTCTGTATAATATGTGATCGGGCCCTGGTGCCTGTATAATATGTGTTCGGGCCCTGGTGCATGTATAACATGTGTTCGGGCCCTGGTGCATGTATAATATGTGATCGGGCCCTGGTGCATGTATAACATGTGTTCGGGCCCTGGTGTCTGTATAATATGTGATCGGGCCCTGGTGCCTGTATAATATGTGTTCGGGCCCTGGTGCCTGTATAATATGTGATCGGGCCCTGGTGCCTGTATAATATGTGTTCGGGCCCTGGTGCCTGTATAATATGTGTTCGGGACCTGGTGTGTGTATAATATGTGTTCGGGCCCTGGTGTCTGTATAATATGTGATCGGGCCCTGGTGCCTGTATAATATGTGTTCGAGCCCTGGTGTCTGTATAATATGTGATCAGGCCCTGGTGCCTGTATAATATGTGTTCGGGCCCTGGTGCCTGTATAATATGTGATCGGGCCCTGGTGTCTGTATAATATGTGATCGGGCCCTGGTGCCTGTATAACATGTGTTCGGGCCCTGGTGTCTGTATAATATGTGATCGGGCCCTGGTGTCTGTATAATATGTGTTCGGGCCCTGGTGTCTGTATAATATGTGATCGGGCCCTGGTGCCTGTATAACATGTGTTCGGGCCCTGGTGCCTGTATAATATGTGATCGGGCCCTGGTGTCTGTATAATATGTGATCGGGCCCTGGTGCCTGTATAATATGTGATCGGGCCCTGGTGCCTGTATAATATGTGATCGGGCCCTGGTGCCTGTATAATATGTGTTCGGGCCCTGGTGCCTGTATAATATGTGTTCGGGCCCTGGTGCATGTATAATATGTGTTCGGGCCCTGGTGCATGTATAACATGTGTTCGGGCCCTGGTGCCTGTATAATATGTTTTCGGGCCCTGGTGTCTGTATAATATGTGTTCGGGCCCTGGTGCCTGTATAATATGTGATCGGGCCCTGGTGCCTGTATAATATGTGATCGGGCCCTGGTGCCTGTATAATATGTGTTCGGGCCCTGGTGCATGTATAATATGTGTTCGGGCCCTGGTGCATGTATAACATGTGTTCGGGCCCTGGTGCCTGTATAATATGTTTTCGGGCCCTGGTGTCTGTATAATATGTGTTTGGGCCCTGGTGCCTGTATAATATGTGTTCGGTTCCTGGTGCCTGTATAATATGTGATCGGGCCCTGGTGCCTGTATTATATGTGTTCGGGCCCTGGTGCATGTATAACATGTGTTCGGGCCCTGGTGCCTGTATAATATGTTTTCGGGCCCTGGTGCCTGTATAATATGTGATCAGGCCCTGGTGTCTGTATAATATGTGATCGGGCCCTGGTGCCTGTATAATATGTGTTCGGGCCCTGGTGCATGTATAACATGTGTTCGGGCCCTGGTGCCTGTATAATATGTGATCGGGCCCTGGTGCCTGTATAATATGTGATCGGGCCCTGGTGTCTGTATAATATGTGATCGGGCCCTGGTGCCTGTATAATATGTGTTTGGGCCCTGGTGCCTGTATATTATGTGTTCGGGCCTGGTGTCTGTATAATATGTGATCGGGCCCTGGTGCCTGTATAATATGTGTTCGGGCCCTGGTGCATGTATAACATGTGTTCGGGCCCTGGTGCCTGTATAATATGTGATCGGGCCCTGGTGTCTGTATAATATGTGATCGGGCCCTGGTGTCTGTATAATATGTGATCGGGCCCTGGTGCCTGTATAATATGTGATCGGGCCCTGGTGCCTGTATAATATGTGTTCGGGCCCTGATGCCTGTATAATATGTGTTCGGGCCCTGGTGCATGTATAACATGTGTTCGGGCCCTGGTGTCTGTATAATATGTGTTCGGGCCCTGGTGTCTGTATAATATGTGATCGGGCCCTGGTGCCTGTATAATATATGATCGGGCCCTGGTGCCTGTATAATATGTGATCGGGCCCTGGTGCCTGTATAATATGTGATCGGGCCCTGGTGTCTGTATAATATGTGATCGGGCCCTGGTGCCTAAATAATATGTGTTCGGGCCCTGGTGTCTGTATAATATGTGATCGGGCCCTGGTGCCTGTATAATATGTGTTCGGGCCCTGGTGCCTGTATAATATGTGATCGGGCCCTGGTGTCTGTATAATATGTGATCGGGCCCTGGTGCCTGTATAACATGTGTTCGGGCCCTGGTGTCTGTATAACATGTGTTCGGGCCCTGGTGCCTGTATAATATGTGTTCGGGCCCTGGTGCCTGTATAATATGTGTTCGGGCCCTGGTGCCTGTATAATATGTGTTCGGGACCTGGTGTCTGTATAATATGTGTTCGGGCCCTGGTGTCTGTATAATATGTGATCGGGCCCTGGTGCCTGTATAATATGTGTTCGGGCCCTGGTGCCTGTATAATATGTGTTCGGGCCCTGGTGTCTGTATAATATGTGTTCGGGCCCTGGTGCCTGTATAATATGTGATCGGGCCCTGGTGCCTGTATAATATGTGATCGGGCCCTGGTGCCTGTATAATATGTGTTCGGGCCCTGGTGCATGTATAATATGTGTTCGGGCCCTGGTGCATGTATAATATGTGTTCGGGCCCTGGTGCCTGTATAATATGTGTTCGGGCCCTGGTGTCTGTATAATATGTGTTCGGGCCCTGGTGCCTGTATAATATGTGATCGGGCCCTGGTGCCTGTATAATATGTGATCGGGCCCTGGTGCCTGTATAATATGTGTTCGGGCCCTGGTGCATGTATAATATGTGTTCGGGCCCTGGTGCATGTATAACATGTGTTCGGGCCCTGGTGCCTGTATAATATGTTTTCGGGCCCTGGTGTCTGTATAATATGTGTTCGGTTCCTGGTGCCTGTATAATATGTGATCGGGCCCTGGTGCCTGTATAATATGTGTTCGGGCCCTGGTGCATGTATAACATGTGTTCGGGCCCTGGTGCCTGTATAATATGTTTTCGGGCCCTGGTGTCTGTATAATATAAGTTCGGGCCCTGGTGCCTGTATAATATGTGATCGGGCCCTGGTGGCTGTATAATATGTGTTCGGGCCCTGGTGCATGTATAACATGTGTTCGGGCCCTGGTGCCTGTATAATATGTGATCGGGCCCTGGTGTCTGTATAATATGTGATCGGGCCCTGGTGCCTGTATAATATGTGTTTGGGCCCTGGTGCCTGTATAATATGTGTTCGGGCCTGGTGTCTGTATAATATGTGATCGGGCCCTGGTGCCTGTATAATATGTGTTCGGGCCCTGGTGCATGTATAACATGTGTTCGGGCCCTGGTGCCTGTATAATATGTGTTCGGGCCCTGGTGTCTGTATAACATGTGTTCGGGCCCTGGTGCCTGTATAATATGTGTTCGGGCCCTGGTGCCTGTATAATATGTGTTCGGGACCTGGTGTCTGTATAATATGTGATCGGGCCCTGGTGCCTGTATAATATGTGTTCGGGCCCTGGTGTCTGTATAATATGTGATCGGGCTCTGGTGCCTGTATAATATGTGTTCGGGCCCTGGTGCATGTATAACATGTGTTCGGGCCCTGGTGCATGTATAATATGTGATCGGGCCCTGGTGCATGTATAACATGTGTTCGGGCCCTGGTGTCTGTATAATATGTGATCGGGCCCTGGTGCCTGTATAATATGTGTTCGGGCCCTGGTGCCTGTATAATATGTGATCGGGCCCTGGTGTCTGTATAATATGTGATCGGGCCCTGGTGCCTGTATAACATGTGTTCGGGACCTGGTGTCTGTATAATATGTGTTCGGCCCTGGTGTCTGTATAATATGTGATCGGGCCCTGGTGCCTGTATAATATGTGATCGGGCCCTGGTGTCTGTATAATATGTGATCGGGCCCTGGTGCCTGTATAATATGTGTTCGGGCCCTGGTGCATGTATAACATGTGTTCGGGCCCTGGTGCCTGTATAATATGTTTTCGGGCCCTGGTGTCTGTATAATATGTGATCGGGCCCTGGTGCCTGTATAATATGTGATCGGGCCCTGGTGCCTGTATAATATGTGTTCGGGCCCTGGTGCATGTATAATATGTGTTCGGGCCCTGGTGCATGTATAACATGTGATCGGGCCCTGGTGCCTGTATAATATGTGATCGGGCCCTGGTGCCTGTAAAATATGTGATCGGGCCCTGGTGCCTGTATAATATGTGATCGGGCCCTGGTGTCTGTATAATATGTGATCGGGCCCTGGTGCATGTATAATATGTTTTCGGGCCCTGGTGCCTGTATAATATGTGATCGGGCCCTGGTGCCTGTATAATATGTGATCGGGCCCTGGTGCCTGTATAATATGTGATCGGGCCCTGGTGTCTGTATAATATGTGATCGGGCCCTGGTGCCTGTATAACATGTGTTCGGGCCCTGGTGCCTGTATAATATGTTTTCGGGCCCTGGTGTCTGTATAATATGTGTTTGGGCCCTGGTGCCTGTATAATATGTGTTCGGTTCCTGGTGCCTGTATAATATGTGATCGGTCCCTGGTGCCTGTATAATATGTGTTCGGGCCCTGGTGCATGTATAACATGTGTTCGGGCCCTGGTGCCTGTATAATATGTTTTCGGGCCCTGGTGTCTGTATAATATAAGTTCGGGCCCTGGTGCCTGTATAATATGTGATCAGGCCCTGGTGTCTGTATAATATGTGATCGGGCCCTGGTGCCTGTATAATATGTGTTTGGGCCCTGGTGCCTGTATAATATGTGTTCGGGCCTGGTGTCTGTATAATATGTGATCGAGCCCTGGTGCCTGTATAATATGTGTTCGGGCCCTGGTGCATGTATAACATGTGTTCAAGCCCTGGTGTCTGTATAATATGTGATCGGGCCCTGGTGCCTGTATAATATGTGTTCGGGCCCTGGTGCATGTATAATATGTGATCGGGCCCTGGTGCCTGTATAATATGTGTTCGGGCCCTGGTGCATGTATAACATGTGTTCAAGCCCTGGTGTCTGTATAATATGTGATCGGGCCCTGGTGCCTGTATAATATGTGTTCGGGCCCTGGTGCATGTATAACATGTGTTCGGGCCCTGGTGTCTGTATAATATGTGTTCGGGCCCTGGTGTCTGTATAATATGTGATCGGGCCCTGGTGCCTGTATAATATGTGATCGGGCCCTGGTGCCTGTATAATATGTGATCGGGCCCTGGTGTCTGTATAATATGTGATCGGGCCCTGGTGCCTAAATAATATGTGTTCGGGCCCTGGTGCATGTATAATATGTGATCGGGCCCTGGTGCCTAAATAATATGTGTTCGGGCCCTGGTGCCTGTATAATATGTGATCGGGCCCTGGTGCATGTATAATATGTGTTCGGGCCCTGGTGCCTGTATAACATGTGTTCGGGCCCTGGTGCCTGTATAATATGTGTTCAGGCCCTGGTGCCTGTATAATATGTGATCGGGCCCTGGTGCCTGTATAATATGTGATCGGGCCCTGGTGTCTGTATAATATGTGATCGGGCCCTGGTGCCTGTATAATATGTGATCGGGCCCTGGTGCCTGTATAATATGTGATCGGGCCCTGGTGTCTGTTTAATATGTGTTCGGGCCCTGGTGTCTGTATAATATGTGATCGGGCCCTGGTGTCTGTATAATATGTGATCGGGCCCTGGTGCCTGTATAATAATTGTTCGGGCCCTGGTGTCTGTATAATATGTGTTCGGGCCCTGGTGTCTGTATAATATGTGATCGGGCCCTGGTGCCTGTATAATATGTGATCGGGCCCTGGTGCCTGTATAATATGTGTCCGGGCCCTGGTGCCTGTATAATATGTGATCGGGCCCTGGTGTCTGTATAATATGTGATCGGGCCCTGGTGTCTGTATAATATGTGATCGGGCCCTGGTGCCTGTATAACATGTGATCGGGCCCTGGTGTCTGTATAATATGTGTTCGGGCCCTGGTGTCTGTATAACATGTTTTCGGTTCCTGGTGCCTGTATAATATGTGATCGGGCCCTGGTGCCTGTATAATATGTGTTCGGGCCCTGGTGCCTGTATAATATGTTTTCGGGCCCTGGTGCCTGTATAACATGTGTTCGGGCCCTGGTGCCTGTATAATATGTGATCAGGCCCTGGTGTCTGTATAATATGTGATCGGGCCCTGGTGCCTGTATAATATGTGTTCGGGCCCTGGTGCATGTATAACATGTGTTCGGGCCCTGGTGCCTGTATAATATGTGATCGGGCCCTGGTGCCTGTATAATATGTGATCGGGCCCTGGTGTCTGTATAATATGTGATCGGGCCCTGGTGCCTGTATAATATGTGTTTGGGCCCTGGTGCTTGTATAATATGTGTTCGGGCCCTGGTGTCTGTATAATATGTGATCGGGCCCTGGTGCCTGTATAATATGTGATCGGGCCCTGGTGCCTGTATAATATGTGTTCGGGCCCTGGTGCCTGTATAATATGTGTTCGGGCCCTGGTGCCTGTATAATATGTGATCGGGCCCTGGTGCCTGTATAATATGTGTTCGGGCCCTGGTGTCTGTATAATATGTGATCGGGCCCTGGTGTCTGTATAATATGTGATCGGGCCCTGGTGCCTGTATAATATGTGATCGGGCCCTGGTGCCTGTATAATATGTGTTCGGGCCCTGGTGCCTGTATAATATGTGTTCGGGCCCTGGTGCATGTATAACATGTGTTCGGGCCCTGGTGTCTGTATAATATGTGATCGGGCCCTGGTGTCTGTATAATATGTGATCGGGCCCTGGTGCCTAAATAATATGTGTTCGGGCCCTGGTGCATGAATAATATGTGATCGGGCCCTGGTGCCTAAATAATATGTGATCGGGCCCTGGTGTCTGTATAATATGTGATCGGGCCCTGGTGCCTAAATAATATGTGTTCGGGCCCTGGTGCATGAATAATATGTGATCGGGCCCTGGTGCCTGTATAATATGTGATCGGGCCCTGGTGCATGTATAATATGTGTTCGGGCCCTGGTGCCTGTATAACATGTGTTCGGGCCCTGGTGCCTGTATAATATGTGTTCAGGCCCTGGTGCCTGTATAATATGTGATCGGGCCCTGGTGCCTGTATAATATGTGATCGGGCCCCTGTGTCTGTATAATATGTGATCGGGCCCTGGTGCCTGTATAATATGTGATCGGGCCCTGGTGTCTGTATAATTTGTGATCGGGCCCTGGTGCCTGTATAATATGTGATCGGGCCCTGGTGCCTGTATAATATGTGATCGGGCCCTGGTGTCTGTATAATATGTGTTCAGGCCCTGGTGTCTGTATAATATGTGATCGGGCCCTGGTGCCTGTATAATATGTGATCGGGCCCTGGTGTCTGTATAATATGTGTTCAGGCCCTGGTGCCTGTATAATATGTGATCGGGCCCTGGTGCCTGTATAATATGTGTTCAGGCCCTGGTGCCTGTATAACCCAGATAGCAATGAGTCGGCGGGCCACCGGCGGTTCTCCAGCGTAATCGCAAACACGTTCGCCGGCGCACCGCCAGCGGCAGCCGCTTATTTAAAAGCGGCATCCGCCTTCCTACCGCCTTCGTATCGCGGACGGCCAGCAGGTCAACCGCCGTTTCGCCGCAGTTATAACAAAGGCAGCTTTTTCGCGGCCCGCCGGAGGCAAACGCTATTATATATATATATATAAAATATTTATAGCATGCAGTTTATCAAGAATAATGATTGATCAAACCAGATAAATTTCCATTTGACGTTTTAATTTTACATTTTAAAGTACAGTAATAGTCATTGAAACAAAATGTCAGCTCAATGAAATATAACAAAAAAGATACATATATACATAATGTACACACTAAAGAACATGCAAGTTTACAATTATATATTGTTTAAAAACAGCCTTATAAGCAAATTATATCACTTAAAATATTTTTTAATATTATCAAGAGGTCAGTTATGGGATGAAAAGAATTACCAGTAAACATTATAGCAAGTAATGAAGATATATGGTACCAAATAATGTGCAAGATACCAAATAAATTCAGGTATAACATCACAAGTGTGTCACGGTAGACGTTTTCTCTGTTCCTTCTAGTCTCGTGTTTATGTTGTTGTGTGAGCGCGTGGTGTGTGAGTGCGTGGTTTTGTGGGCGTGAATGTTGACATTACCTGATCCGCTCCAGCTGTCCATCATCATCACTTCACCAGCTGCGGGCAATCTCACCACTCTACTTATACTCACTGCTCATCTCCTCTCATTGTCAGATCGTTGTTAGATGTTGTTCGTGTTGGTGTTCGTGTTCCGGTGTCCCGTTCCTGCCTTGTTCCTGCCTTGTTCCTGCCTTGTTCCTGCCTTGTTCCTGTCTTTGCGTTTCGTGTTGGATTACCTGTCTTCTCACCGTCACCTCACCATCGCACATCTTCACGGATCCTGACCATCTAGTCCCTGCGTCACGTATTCCACCTGCTTGTACTGTCACCCTGTCGCAATAAACGTCGCCTGCTACTGTTTCCAGTTTCAGTCTCCAGTGATTATGACAAAGTGGCAATAATTGAGTAAAGCTCTGGGGTAGAATAGACAATTATAATGGCATTGCTGATCTGGGGCACAAGATTTACACTGTGAATGTCTGGAGTAGTTCGATATGCGTGGCGTAGTGAGCTAACAATTGCAGGACAGTAAGTAATTATAATTGTTTCAAGTCTGACTACAGGTTCTGTGGTTTTTCCCAACCACCAATATAGGCAACACAAATTGGCATATCTTCAGTGACTCCTTGTGCGCCTGTATAAGAGTGCTTTTAATTCACAATTTAACACATATTACACAAACAATAAAATCACAAAAAAACATTAAGAAAAATACTACCAAATATATAGACCAGACAAAAAAAAAAAGTTTTTTTTATAAAAAAGTGGATTGGTCGAGTGTAGTCTGTTACAGACTGCAGGGTAGTGAGTGTTCCAGTTGTCAGTGATGCTGGGGTGTCAGTAGTCAGCCTAGGTTTAAGGGGTCGGCTGTGGGTCCCTCTCAGCTGTGCGGCGCCTTTTTCCACCTTCACGGTCAGATGCTCCTTTCAGGTAACGCATAACATTAACCTGGACCGCCTCATCAGTGGCATCCTGGGTTGCCGGGTTCTTCCGTATGGCCCCTGTAGAAAATACAGATCTGTCATTCCATTTGAATACACATCACATACACATCTATCTAAAAATATCTAAAGAATATCTAACTTACTTTGAACAATAGTCTTCAGGAACAGGTCTCTAAAACATGCTTTTTCCCCTACACCAGTCCAAGTTGTATCAACGGAAAGGCGATTAGAGAAGACACTCTGAAGCATTCTCCACACTGTTGACTTTAGGTCCTTCCCACATTTGATAGCCAAAAAACGTAGCTGAAAATCCAAAAAAAGTGCCCCAAATTACATTTCTCATACATAAATATAAAATGTGACAGGCTTTGAATTCAGACTGTAGAATAGGCAGTGTACAATCTTAATTTGACTTTAGATTAACCTACAGCGTTATAAACAATAGCAGCACACTTACAAATCGTTCCTGGAGCTCGTTATCCTGCCTCAAACTTCTGTCAAGCAACGCCAAATCTTCCTGGGTGTTTAGGGGGAGTGACATCACCTGGCAGGGATAAATCTCCAACAGACACATTGGCGCTGAAATGTTGCAGCATGGTGTCCATTTTGTTGTCCATGCTACGCACAACATCGCCAAACTCCCCAAGACGTCGCAGGATTAGGGTCTGATCTGCACCTAAAGGGATTCCCAGAATAAAAGAACATAGTAGTCAGTCCTGGTCCCTCAACTACAAAACTATGACATTTATGTCTTGGTCTACTACATGTATAGGTGGCCCCAGTGGGAATTAATCTAACAAACACAGGTGTTGTTTGCAAGTCGTACCTGATTGCCCAGTGCGAGCAAATGTCTTCAACATTGTCCCAACTTGCTTCACCTTCAACTTGCTTTCTCTCCGGGCTTGGTTCTCCTCCCTCAGGGCTTGGTTCTCCTCCCTCATGGCTTAGTTCTCCTCCCTCAGGGCTTGGTTCTCCTCCTTCAGGACTTGGTTCTCAGTCTTGAATCTCTGGACATCTACATAACAAAAGAAAAGGGATTCTGCAGGGTTTAGTCAGTCAAATTTACGACTAACATAATTATATAATCACTATATTAAGAGATATAGGTCTAGAATATACCTTCATAGCTGAAAACTTGATTCTGTACACGTGATTTCAGGGGAGTCCAAGGGCCAATCACTGAGTGATGACTTTCTCCTATTGATAAATTGACATAATAATATGTTAGAAGTTATTGCATATATTTACTGTATTGTACAACACACCTAGACACCTTTCATCCAGGGCAGTCAAGTTCCCTAATGAAAAACAGATTATGCATAAAAGGATTCCTCATCTTAAATAGAAGCAATAGTTTAAGACAAACAATGTCACAAATAACATCACTTACTTGTACTCAAACTGTTGGCTCTGAGAAGTGGAGACTGGACTACTGGTGAGAAACCTTGTTCTGAGAAATAGGAAACAAAAATGTGAAAATCTAACAAAGGGTATAGTTTAGTGGCAGGATCAGAAATTAAGCATCACAGCAATACATTGTACATACCAGCTCTGAAGTCTACAGATGGTTGAACGTTTTCCTGGTTTTCTAGAATGAATGAAACTTCTGGAGCATCGGGCAGCACGGAAAACTCGTTACCATTACTCGTTATGATTTTTTCAAAGCTCAGAACAGCTGGTGCATCTGGAAGACTAGACTCCTCTTCATCAGAAGAGGCCTGGGGTCTGTACTTGGAATTTAAGGTTCTCTTTCGCTTTCTCTTCTTGTCATCGTCTGTCGTTTCAACGCTGGAACCCGTTTGGAAGCGCTCCAAATATCTCATCGCCTCTTGCCAAGATTCTAGTTTAGGGAACAATGAATGAAAGTCAGTTATGCACCATAAACAGAAAGAAATTACACAGAAAAATAAAATGCACAAGTCACATTTACCTGCTCCCTTCATGAACTTAAAATTATGTTTTTCCCAGGTGCTGTGTGGAGGCGTGCAGCGGATGGCTAAATTGTTGCCTTTGTCTTTCTTGCGGAGGGTAAATGGGGGCCAAAAGCATATGGCCTCGCTGAGCCACACTTGCGGAACCACTGCAAATGGCAGATCCTCCTCGTCGATAAATTGAACAATGGCACACAGCATCTAAAATACAAGAAAAAATAGCACAATATATACATTTTGATAATTTTTTAGGCAAAATCAATTGTCAAAATTCTTACCCCTTCAAAAAAAATCTATAATTTTCACAAGTGAATCAACGGAAAACCAGCCTTTCCTTCCGGGCAAGGAAGAAGATAATATTTCTTCTGCACATTTGCTGTATGCGTAAAGTGGAGTGTATCTGATAGGCCAGATAAATGAAAAATGCCTAGCTTGGAAGATTCCACAGGGTAAGTAAAGAAATCGACCACGTTCCGGAACCTCTTGTAGATGACCAAAGTGTTGTCCATTTCATCAACAACCACATTCTGTATAAGTACTATGTCCTTATTTTCCAACAGGACACAGTTGTCTCCCTCCGAACGTTTCACAACAAAGTCTTGAAAGTAACACTCCTCATACTGCTTTTTCACAGGAAGACCATTGAGGAGTGGTCCATGGTTGTGCTCTCTCAAGGACCTTGTTTTGGAGATGTTTGTTCTTTTGTGCTGACTTCTCTCTGACAATCGGCGAACAACCTGCTCCAGTGGTTGTGTAGGCTTGCGCAACAGTTTCTTCAGGCGCCCAAGGAAGTTTTCAAATGGGAAGCATGAGATATTATCAAGGACACCATACTTTTTGGCATCTTGGCTGAGGTGCACTAATCCATGCATGTTGTATGTCACATGTTCTTTTCCATAAAGCTTGCTGCAGTGATCAACAAAGAGAACCAAAATTCTGTGTGCATAGTCTACAAGGTCAGCACACAGGGACACATTCAGTAGGATGGTGATGCCAACTGAAAGCAGCATGAAGTTGTTGTACACTTGAGTTGGTACAAGGCCTTTTAAGCTGACTGGTCCAGTGTACAACAGGAACTGCCTGAATTCTGTAGCTTTCCAACGCTCAACATCTTCCATGGATCGTTGCTTCCTGTTGAACTCGCACGGAACATGGGGTGTAAAGGTCAGGAGTACTCTGGAGAGCTCTTTTACCACGCTGGGAGAAAATCTTGTCAGCCGACGTCCCTTTAGCCAAAGGTGTAACAACTTTCTTGTCACTCCAAGACAGACCAGATGCATATACTCCAATGGGAACTGCGTTACTAAACCAACAGACAACAATGCCAATGGCGTTTCTCCACACTGATGACTGTCATCAGAAAGTTCATCACGGAGTGCATTGTCTAATCTTAGAGTAGCATCTGTTTGAGGAAAAGTCATCCTGTTCTCGTAGTGGACCCCCTTTTGAACACACTTGTCACACCCATAATATCCACTGTGACCTTTCACATTTCTAACAAGCGCACGAGCAGGGGCGTCACAGATGAATGTTGATATTTTGAAAGAAAGTGCTCTCCCTTCAAACAGAACTCCTTCCGTTTCAAGCCGCTGTGCCTCTTCTACAAAAGGATTCAAAAAGTGAAGGCTGGTTGGCTTCTTCTTCCCATAGTAAAGACCAATGACAAATGGAAGTTTGTTTTGCTGGACATTACCCATGTATTGCTCAATTAAACCAAGAACTGGCCAGAACTGGGCATTTGAGCTTTTGAAAAGTGGAAGTCCATCAACATTAACTTGCATTGAAACTGACGCCAACTTCTCAATTCAGGAGACACTAACAACTGCGATAATATTCCACTTTCAATTCCAGAGTGATGGTATACACCACCTGAGAGTTCTGTTGTTTTAACACAAGTCACTGTTTTCAGAAGGGTTCTTGGGTCTTTAGGAAGGCTTGGATGATCCTTGGACAAAATGGTTAAAAGCTTACCAAGTGCCACATGGGGGATCATGTTGTCAATAGCCCACCCTGCCAATTGTGTCCTTAGGCAATCCTCTTCCTCTTCATCTTCATCTTCTGTACTTGAGGAAAACATTTCACCAGCTTCACATGCCTCATCAACAATTATGTCCTGTGCTACAGGGGTTACAGTTTGTACATGGCTTGTTGTAGCCATTCCATGTAGATGTTCATTAACATGAGGATTTACTTGGTCAAAGTCAGGAATAACAGCAAGTAGAGCATTGTTTGCAGCTGCAATTTCCTGTTTGTCCCTCTCAACTCCTTTCAATATCCTTCTCCTTTTGGCCCAGTAACTAGACATTGTGACTAACCATGCATTTACCTTTAAAGCCAAAAAGATTGTCCCACAGTAGGTCTCTTGGGTGAAGATAACCGGTTATGCTCTGGTCAAGATATCTGCAAGAAAATGTGAACAAAACCACATTGTTAATGTTAGGAATATACGTGGGGGAAAAAATGATCAGCCAAATGTGGAACAGTGAGTGTTAAAAATAAAATGTATTCATTGAGTGTAGTGATTTAAGTGAACACAGATTTGTCCTCAAACATAAAATGTACAGAAGTTCACAGAATTACAAATCCCAATAGCGTTAAAAAAACATTGTTACATTCAGATAAAGATGTTTTATGACTCAATAAACATGATTGTAACGATATATGATGTATGTGTGTTCTTCAAACTATGTTCAGGTATCATTATAATGAGATTATATTCATAATGTAAAGGCAATCGATATAATTTATCCTTGAGCATAATACTAGAAAATAATATATTTTCTCTCTAATTGTTTTATCCAATGCCAAACCAGATCACAGAAGTTTATATAAAACACTCGACTTGCGTTATAAAGTAATTTTGCAAACACATGGTTTTAATCTCATAAATTTGTGTATAGTGGCTAGCTAGCATGCTAACGTTACCTAGCCTCAGGTGCACCTGTCACATAAATTAGCTGTTATTTTTATGATTTTATTGTAAATAGGAATGTTTACTGAAATGTTTTGTTTTTAGTTTTCAGTGCTAGATACAGTTTCAACTGTGAAGTTGAAGAACTGTGAAATAAATTAGGGATTATAACAGTGTAAGGCTGGAGAAACTGGTTGGAGAGATAGACTGGTCTATGAAACAAAGAACCTTGCTGGAAATTAACATCTGACCTCCCCCATGCAGCCTCACTCCTTTTCACGCCTAAAGACTCACACAAGAATATATATGTGGTTTAATGTGAATGATTATTATGTTTAGTATCATTTAAAATGTCTCAGAGTGAGTGGTACAAATGTCTCATTTCCAACTAGATTAAACAAAAAGAAATCAGGTTTTGAGAAGTTTAGAGAAACTGACACACAAAGGAAGGTTGTCTCTGGCAAATGGTCTCCTACCCCCAAAAGGTGTCAACTCTGAATGTAAATTCCCATTGTTAACATATGAAAGAGGTTTTGGCTATTTAATGGAATGCAGCAGGAGAATCTGGGCTTTTCTGTATCTAGACTGGCCCGTGATGGCTGGGAGTGACCGAAACTTCCAGCCTCATGTTTTTGCATCAGGTTGGGTTCGCATCTCTTCTTTTATTCATGTTTTATATTGATTATCTTTGAATTGATTATACAATTGACCTGATACCTGATTTAATAAATTGTTATATTTGATTATTCAAACTGATTTTGACCTTGTTCATTTAATAGTCTAAAAGTAATAATCAAATATTCGCTCACTTTTAGTGATGCATAGATATTATCAAAACCTTTCATTTATGGAGTCAGATGAAATAACGAGTAAATACATATGAGAAATGTATTGCATTTAACCCAAATTACTTTGAGATGCTGGAAAGACGGAACGCGCAAGAAACCTTCCCGTGTTATTGGAAACCCTCATTGGACCAATATAGCGCGGCTCTTACAAATTGGTGACCCCGAGACGTGATCTCTGATGGATTTCGCGAGCAAAGTCTTTTCCAGAAAAGTTTTGGGAATCTAAAATCAACACAGAGGTTTGAACATCTTCTCTTTCTTCCGCCGCTGTGGTAAGTCAACTTTTTCTGCCCTTTTTAGAAGTGTTTGAGAAAATGTTTGCATTGTTACAGGTCGGAAGGTTCTTTGTCTAGAAACACGTGTGAGGACGTGATTAGATTAGCAGCGCAGATGAAGAATGAAACACTTGAATAGATTTTAAAGATCTCCTTTGCCTAAGCAACAAGAAACAAAACCTAAAATTGGAATAACATCTTCCAAATAATGAATAACTCGACGAAGAACCGAAAAAATAAAGCCTAAACGTTTTAAAACCAGCCGCATGTTTTTTGCCATTGTTGCATTGGCTTGTAAACAAACCAGCAACACAGAGAATGAGCAAACAACAGAAATAAAAATCTAAGTTTATAAACGATCGAAAAACGCGTTTTATAAATAAAAAGGCAGGTCGATTAATTGTTTATGAAAAGCAAAGAAGTTTGGAAAAAATAGGATGACATGATTTACAGGCTAAAAATCTGTTTTAGGCTAAGCTAAATATGTCCATGCTGCTTCCAAACGCTTAACCTTTTGTGTTGCCGGCCCACCGGTTTAGGCCCAAAGTCACATTGAAAGCATTAATATCCTATACTAAACCTAAACTAATCTTGATAAACTACATTTGAAAGCTTGAACTTTAACACATATGAGATTAAAAAGCATGCAATAATTCTGTTAATTTTCAAATTGGAAATTGTATGAACGCATTATGCTCATAGAACACAATTTAGTCGTTTGTACAACAATGTGCATAGGCTAAATTTAAGTTTATTCTTTAAACACGGGATTGCTTTACTGTAAGTGTACTTGAAACACTTAGGTAAAGGCTGTAGATATCCTCTAGGCCATGTGTCCTGTGTTGAACTGAATTAAACACGTGTGTCTATGCCATGCTATGATGTGATTCGCAATGAATTTGAAAATCAGAAACAGCGAACGCGCATCTTATTAATCCTGAAACAACAAAACTCTCATATTCAAAGTTCCAGAGAACGTTGCGCATTAGGGTTCAGTAACTCTGAATCTTGAACAAAATGTATGCATTGTTACGTTTGAATTCATTCTAAATGACTCTGAGGTTGTTTTTTCCTAAATATATTATTGGATTCGTATATTTCCACAATTCTGCGACCAGATCAGCAACAGGCTGAGACCTGGCATCATTGCAAGTATACTTGAATGCAGGAGCGGGTTAATTTCCGTTTAGAAATAGCAAAAGCTATTTGATCAATCTAAATGTGGGTACGCTCATACCTCTGTTCTTAGTTTAATGTTACTTTAGATAATTGTCTACTAAAGTAAATGATTGGATTAAGTTCCTGAGGGGGCATTCAAGAAGGTTATGAAAAAGTATCTTTTATTGTGTACGTGTGAATTACGGCAAATCCTAGATATATAACCAATTACCTCTGATTGATGACCAGGACTGGCGAGTTTGTGTCGAGAGACCTGCGAAAGACCAGGACCTCTAAGTGATATAGTCTCCTAAATCTAAGCGGATAAAATATTATTAAAGAGTCAAAAGAGAATAATTAAACATTAAAATAATAATTTTACCTACACGTAGTCTTTAAAGAGACTAAAAATGAAAGAATAGGCATTTGAAATCTAAAAAGAGAAACAGCGAACGCGCTTCTCATTAATTCTATAACGAAAAACCCTTTCCATCATTGTGAAATTAAGCAAATATAAATTGGAACATGGATAATAAACATGTCCTGTTTAAACTATGGGCCGAAAAGGTCGAGCCTACACTGTGCAAACTCAGTAGAAAAGGTCTTACCATAGACACTATTGACAATGAAATTTTCACTTGGTGGAAAACAGTGGGTAGTAAGCAGAAGAAATCAAAACATGGTGAGATAATTGAGGCTTTAAACTTCATAAGTTATAAACAGCTACATAAGTCAACCAAATTTCTATCTTCGCTTATGGAGGTTAAATGTGAAGAAGTGCATTCAAAAAATGCGGAGGCACAAATGTCAGAGGCAAAGATTCAAGATCTTCAAACACAGCTAGATAGATTACTATCTGAACAGTTAGCCCTGACTAAAAAGTGTAAAAATCACAAAGACACCATTGCAGATCTTAAGGCTAAGCTAAATGCTAAAAAGTCCAAGTCTCCCATAACGCTCAACAGCGATGGGACAAAAAATGTGCACTTCTTAGATGAGGCAGCCTGCTCTAACAATCGTGTATCTTTTCAGACAGATGAAGCACGTGATCATATTTTGAAAAGAGTGCCTGTCTCAGCCCTTAAGGTGATACAGCACCCAAACGGCACAGAGTCAAGCATCCGACGTCCTTTAACGGTAACTGAATGTAACTTGTTTAAAGCAGAGATCGGACCATTCCCTTTGAAAGGGCCATTCGAACCCTGGTGGCGACGCATTGTAAGTCTAAAACATGCATTTCAACTCGAACCAAAAGATATTTGGCAAATTGTAATCAGCTCAATTCCAGATGTTTTGATCTACAAGATACCACAGGTTTTGATGACAGGCACCATTGTGCAGTCAATGTGTCAAAATGAGCCTGAGAGTGAAATCTTTAATAGACTCAAACAATGCCTTCGTGATCTGCGTGGTTGTAGTCCTGTTGGATGGGAACTGATTTTCAATCGGAAACAGAATCCTGAAGAATCGTTTGAGACATATGCAGAAAATATGTTTGAACTTTTTGAGGAGTATGCTGGAATTGAAAATGTTAACCACAACAATGTAACTCTCCTTGATTTACTGCTTACAAATGCAGGTCCGCGTGTACAGCAATCGCTCACGTATGGTGCTTCTCCAGCTCAAAATACATTTGAAGGTATAGTTGGCTGGGCAACACGAATTGAGTCACGAAAACAAATGCATTGTGAGGTAGCTGTGTTAGAATGTCATGAAAATCATCCGTCTGCAGGAGAATCCAGGAAGCCACACTGTGGCAAACTGAGCAGATTCTGTAATTCCTGTCACAAAACAGGCCATACAGAGGAAAAGTGTTGGTCCCTGGACAGAGGCAGACCTCCACCCTATTTCAAAAAACGCAAACAACCACACTCTGACAGAAAACAGCACTCTGCAGATAACCAAAGCTCAAAATCATCTAAAACGCTCACTGAGCTGACAACGTTGATTACTCAAGGTCTTCAACTATTAGCGTCATTTGCTAGTCGGGTAGCAGCTCAATAGCAAATGGCTTAATAGGTTAACATCTGAATTCTTTTAAATATAGCGATTGTATTATAACTCGAAATATAATATCATCCTTAAAATTGAATTTCATTTGTGGGCTGACCAGTGCCAAACCGGAGGGGGGGATATCTTTATTTTTGCATTTACCACTGCAAACACGACTAGAAGTGTGGCACAGGTAACAGCCAAATAAAACTGAAATCTGATCAGAGAAGTACATTTACGAGGAGGGTGTGAAATGCTAAACAGCAGATGGGTACCACAGTTTCTTGCAGGTCAAAAAATATCTGCACTAACCGAATGTGTGAATGACACCATAAAACAGGCAACACCGAACCAGGTGAACAAATTTCTGCCCACAGATCTAATTGTAATGAGAGCAACTTACAATGACAATATGAGTGATAAAAACTCAGATGAATCCAGAAGATTTCCCCAGCAGAACTGGGATCTCTAATGCTCATGACACAAGCAGACTGTGAAGACTGAACTCCAAGAGCAGCCTTAGGTGTCACACACTGCGCTGAAACAACAGCAACAATTTAGACCTGGTCAATGAAACTCGGTTTCATGTGAAAACAGGAATTAAAAATTTGAAACCGTTGAAAATATCTGAATTAACTGTGGTTCTCTCTGCATTTGTTTCTGTCTCAGGTTTTAACACTGAAATTCCTCAGAGGACGGACGCCAGGACGGACCGGACTCCACCTGCACCAAAAGCAGGACAGCGGGATTGAAGAATATAACCTGAAATTCTGGAGATGGGTGAAAAGACAACTCAAGAGGCCACTCACACCTCACAGTAACACACTACTGCATAACTATGGCCTCCCAGTTTAGAACTGGATCTAAATTTACAACACAATTGTCAGATTAGATTCCACCCATCTCTTAGGCATGAACACTGAACACACACCTCCATTTACCGCTGAACACTACACATAAGAAGATAAAGATGGCATAGAGACCAAAAGTGACACTTCACTAATGCTCTATTGTCCATCATCACACTGAACAGATTCAGACAGCTTCACACACATAGAATGGCAAAGCTGATCCCATGATGACAGTACACATTACCAACTCATGGGAAAACACTGTTACGTACACATGAATGGCTACAGTCACAAATTGATAATACAAATTCTAAAGCAGAGGCAGACCTGCTATTAAAATTCAAAAATGTTTAACTGATTGTTATTGGTGTGGTTGGAAAATCATAGGGCCCATGATTTCTCAACAATGCCTCTAATAACAGACACATTATAAAAACAAACTAGATCTGAAGTGTGAACGCTTCAATCAATTACAAAAAGTTACAATTCAACCCTGTCATCGACTGTGACTTAGCCAACCACACACACACACACACACAGAAACACACAAAACACACACACACACACACACACACACACACACACACACACACACACACACACACAAACCACACACACACATACACACACCCAAGGACACACACACAAACACCAAACTGTTGGGTGACTAGACACACACAGACACATACACACACTGTTACAAGGAATGAACGATCTCCATTCTTGTATTATGCATTGGAAGATTACTGATTACTGAACAAACAATGATTATTATATATGTATTGATTCATGATTTTGATTAGATATTACTACTGTGAATACAAGGTTTGTTGATGCGTACCATCGATTTTATTATTTAGATTACACCGACCTCTTACTGCATTTCCGTTGAGTAAGTCAGACCAAGAATATTTAAATTCCACTACCATTTAATATCATCAAGGGGGGTAGTGAAGAATTGGATATTTAAAATGGGACCACCCTACCTGACCTTGAGGAACACTTGAGACCAGATGTACCACTCACATTTGCTGACATGAACATGGTATTTTACATTGAACATGACATGATTTTGCTTTATTGCATTATACGTTCCTATGCATTTCCCTACGACTGTAAGTTCATATGTGCTCAATTGTGAAGCGGACATTTAAGATGCTTTTCAGGTGTCTCACACAAAGCAGTGTGGATCGAAGGAGAACCCCTTCATCCACTGAGGTCTGCCCAGACCACCGTACCGCGGGAGGTGACAGGGTTGGTCAAGAAGGGTCAGATCATCATCGTGGAGAAGGTGCCAGGGAAGCAGAAGTTTCTCCATGGAGGAATGACACTGAACTGAACAAGTCACAATTATCCAGATTGACTCTATGAACTTTGCTTACATCACAGGATTACAAGAAGAAAAAACTGAACGCATTCATCCACCTGCTGAACTCAAGTTACATACACCTGGTGAGACCAGGTGTTCTGCAGGTGAACACAGCCCGCTGAGCTTCTACAGATGCTAACATTGCAAAGACACTTTTTGAGTTACATCTCAAGGATTACAACAAACGCCTTACTGTGACCCCGTAAGTGTTCATCCGAATGTGACCCACGGGGCCAAGGAGGGACTGTAAGGCTGGAGAAACTGGTTGGAGAGATAGACTGGTCTATGAAACAAAGAACCTTGCTGGAAATTAACATCTGACCTCCCCCATGCAGCCTCACTCCTTTTCACGCCTAAAGACTCACACAAGAATATATATGTGGTTTAATGTGAATGATTATTATGTTTAGTATCATTTAAAATGTCTCAGAGTGAGTGGTACAAATGTCTCATTTCCAACTAGATTAAACAAAAAGAAATCAGGTTTTGAGAAGTTTAGAGAAACTGACACACAAAGGAAGGTTGTCTCTGGCAAATGGTCTCCTACCCCCAAAAGGTGTCAACTCTGAATGTAAATTCCCATTGTTAACATATGAAAGAGGTTTTGGCTATTTAATGGAATGCAGCAGGAGAATCTGGGCTTTTCTGTATCTAGACTGGCCCGTGATGGCTGGGAGTGACCGAAACTTCCAGCCTCATGTTTTTGCATCAGGTTGGGTTCGCATCTCTTCTTTTATTCATGTTTTATATTGATTATCTTTGAATTGATTATACAATTGACCTGATACCTGATTTAATAAATTGTTATATTTGATTATTCAAACTGATTTTGACCTTGTTCATTTAATAGTCTAAAAGTAATAATCAAATATTCGCTCACTTTTAGTGATGCATAGATATTATCAAAACCTTTCATTTATGGAGTCAGATGAAATAACGAGTAAATACATATGAGAAATGTATTGCATTTAACCCAAATTACTTTGAGATGCTGGAAAGACGGAACGCGCAAGAAACCTTCCCGTGTTATTGGAAACCCTCATTGGACCAATATAGCGCGGCTCTTACAAATTGGTGACCCCGAGACGTGATCTCTGATGGATTTCGCGAGCAAAGTCTTTTCCAGAAAAGTTTTGGGAATCTAAAATCAACACAGAGGTTTGAACATCTTCTCTTTCTTCCGCCGCTGTGGTAAGTCAACTTTTTCTGCCCTTTTTAGAAGTGTTTGAGAAAATGTTTGCATTGTTACAGGTCGGAAGGTTCTTTGTCTAGAAACACGTGTGAGGACGTGATTAGATTAGCAGCGCAGATGAAGAATGAAACACTTGAATAGATTTTAAAGATCTCCTTGTTTGCCTAAGCAACAAGAAACAAAACCTAAAATTGGAATAACATCTTCCAAATAATGAATAACTCGACGAAGAACCGAAAAAATAAAGCCTAAACGTTTTAAAACCAGCCGCATGTTTTTTGCCATTGTTGCATTGGCTTGTAAACAAACCAGCAACACAGAGAATGAGCAAACAACAGAAATAAAAATCTAAGTTTATAAACGATCGAAAAACGCGTTTTATAAATAAAAAGGCAGGTCGATTAATTGTTTATGAAAAGCAAAGAAGTTTGGAAAAAATAGGATGACATGATTTACAGGCTAAAAATCTGTTTTAGGCTAAGCTAAATATGTCCATGCTGCTTCCAAACGCTTAACCTTTTGTGTTGCCGGCCCACCGGTTTAGGCCCAAAGTCACATTGAAAGCATTAATATCCTATACTAAACCTAAACTAATCTTGATAAACTACATTTGAAAGCTTGAACTTTAACACATATGAGATTAAAAAGCATGCAATAATTCTGTTAATTTTCAAATTGGAAATTGTATGAACGCATTATGCTCATAGAACACAATTTAGTCGTTTGTACAACAATGTGCATAGGCTAAATTTAAGTTTATTCTTTAAACACGGGATTGCTTTACTGTAAGTGTACTTGAAACACTTAGGTAAAGGCTGTAGATATCCTCTAGGCCATGTGTCCTGTGTTGAACTGAATTAAACACGTGTGTCTATGCCATGCTATGATGTGATTCGCAATGAATTTGAAAATCAGAAACAGCGAACGCGCATCTTATTAATCCTGAAACAACAAAACTCTCATATTCAAAGTTCCAGAGAACGTTGCGCATTAGGGTTCAGTAACTCTGAATCTTGAACAAAATGTATGCATTGTTACGTTTGAATTCATTCTAAATGACTCTGAGGTTGTTTTTTCCTAAATATATTATTGGATTCGTATATTTCCACAATTCTGCGACCAGATCAGCAACAGGCTGAGACCTGGCATCATTGCAAGTATACTTGAATGCAGGAGCGGGTTAATTTCCGTTTAGAAATAGCAAAAGCTATTTGATCAATCTAAATGTGGGTACGCTCATACCTCTGTTCTTAGTTTAATGTTACTTTAGATAATTGTCTACTAAAGTAAATGATTGGATTAAGTTCCTGAGGGGGCATTCAAGAAGGTTATGAAAAAGTATCTTTTATTGTGTACGTGTGAATTACGGCAAATCCTAGATATATAACCAATTACCTCTGATTGATGACCAGGACTGGCGAGTTTGTGTCGAGAGACCTGCGAAAGACCAGGACCTCTAAGTGATATAGTCTCCTAAATCTAAGCGGATAAAATATTATTAAAGAGTCAAAAGAGAATAATTAAACATTAAAATAATAATTTTACCTACACGTAGTCTTTAAAGAGACTAAAAATGAAAGAATAGGCATTTGAAATCTAAAAAGAGAAACAGCGAACGCGCTTCTCATTAATTCTATAACGAAAAACCCTTTCCATCATTGTGAAATTAAGCAAATATAAATTGGAACATGGATAATAAACATGTCCTGTTTAAACTATGGGCCGAAAAGGTCGAGCCTACACTGTGCAAACTCAGTAGAAAAGGTCTTACCATAGACACTATTGACAATGAAATTTTCACTTGGTGGAAAACAGTGGGTAGTAAGCAGAAGAAATCAAAACATGGTGAGATAATTGAGGCTTTAAACTTCATAAGTTATAAACAGCTACATAAGTCAACCAAATTTCTATCTTCGCTTATGGAGGTTAAATGTGAAGAAGTGCATTCAAAAAATGCGGAGGCACAAATGTCAGAGGCAAAGATTCAAGATCTTCAAACACAGCTAGATAGATTACTATCTGAACAGTTAGCCCTGACTAAAAAGTGTAAAAATCACAAAGACACCATTGCAGATCTTAAGGCTAAGCTAAATGCTAAAAAGTCCAAGTCTCCCATAACGCTCAACAGCGATGGGACAAAAAATGTGCACTTCTTAGATGAGGCAGCCTGCTCTAACAATCGTGTATCTTTTCAGACAGATGAAGCACGTGATAAAATTTTGAAAAGAGTGCCTGTCTCAGCCCTTAAGGTGATACAGCACCCAAACGGCACAGAGTCAAGCATCCGACGTCCTTTAACGGTAACTGAATGTAACTTGTTTAAAGCAGAGATCGGACCATTCCCTTTGAAAGGGCCATTCGAACCCTGGTGGCGACGCATTGTAAGTCTAAAACATGCATTTCAACTCGAACCAAAAGATATTTGGCAAATTGTAATCAGCTCAATTCCAGATGTTTTGATCTACAAGATACCACAGGTTTTGATGACAGGCACCATTGTGCAGTCAATGTGTCAAAATGAGCCTGAGAGTGAAATCTTTAATAGACTCAAACAATGCCTTCGTGATCTGCGTGGTTGTAGTCCTGTTGGATGGGAACTGATTTTCAATCGGAAACAGAATCCTGAAGAATCGTTTGAGACATATGCAGAAAATATGTTTGAACTTTTTGAGGAGTATGCTGGAATTGAAAATGTTAACCACAACAATGTAACTCTCCTTGATTTACTGCTTACAAATGCAGGTCCGCGTGTACAGCAATCGCTCACGTATGGTGCTTCTCCAGCTCAAAATACATTTGAAGGTATAGTTGGCTGGGCAACACGAATTGAGTCACGAAAACAAATGCATTGTGAGGTAGCTGTGTTAGAATGTCATGAAAATCATCCGTCTGCAGGAGAATCCAGGAAGCCACACTGTGGCAAACTGAGCAGATTCTGTAATTCCTGTCACAAAACAGGCCATACAGAGGAAAAGTGTTGGTCCCTGGACAGAGGCAGACCTCCACCCTATTTCAAAAAACGCAAACAACCACACTCTGACAGAAAACAGCACTCTGCAGATAACCAAAGCTCAAAATCATCTAAAACGCTCACTGAGCTGACAACGTTGATTACTCAAGGTCTTCAACTATTAGCGTCATTTGCTAGTCGGGTAGCAGCTCAATAGCAAATGGCTTAATAGGTTAACATCTGAATTCTTTTAAATATAGCGATTGTATTATAACTCGAAATATAATATCATCCTTAAAATTGAATTTCATTTGTGGGCTGACCAGTGCCAAACCGGAGGGGGGGATATCTTTATTTTTGCATTTACCACTGCAAACACGACTAGAAGTGTGGCACAGGTAACAGCCAAATAAAACTGAAATCTGATCAGAGAAGTACATTTACGAGGAGGGTGTGAAATGCTAAACAGCAGATGGGTACCACAGTTTCTTGCAGGTCAAAAAATATCTGCACTAACCGAATGTGTGAATGACACCATAAAACAGGCAACACCGAACCAGGTGAACAAATTTCTGCCCACAGATCTAATTGTAATGAGAGCAACTTACAATGACAATATGAGTGATAAAAACTCAGATGAATCCAGAAGATTTCCCCAGCAGAACTGGGATCTCTAATGCTCATGACACAAGCAGACTGTGAAGACTGAACTCCAAGAGCAGCCTTAGGTGTCACACACTGCGCTGAAACAACAGCAACAATTTAGACCTGGTCAATGAAACTCGGAAAATTTGAAACCGTTGAAAATATCTGAATTAACTGTGGTTCTCTCTGCATTTGTTTCTGTCTCAGGTTTTAACACTGAAATTCCTCAGAGGACGGACGCCAGGACGGACCGGACTCCACCTGCACCAAAAGCAGGACAGCGGGATTGAAGAATATAACCTGAAATTCTGGAGATGGGTGAAAAGACAACTCAAGAGGCCACTCACACCTCACAGTAACACACTACTGCATAACTATGGCCTCCCAGTTTAGAACTGGATCTAAATTTACAACACAATTGTCAGATTAGATTCCACCCATCTCTTAGGCATGAACACTGAACACACACCTCCATTTACCGCTGAACACTACACATAAGAAGATAAAGATGGCATAGAGACCAAAAGTGACACTTCACTAATGCTCTATTGTCCATCATCACACTGAACAGATTCAGACAGCTTCACACACATAGAATGGCAAAGCTGATCCCATGATGACAGTACACATTACCAACTCATGGGAAAACACTGTTACGTACACATGAATGGCTACAGTCACAAATTGATAATACAAATTCTAAAGCAGAGGCAGACCTGCTATTAAAATTCAAAAATGTTTAACTGATTGTTATTGGTGTGGTTGGAAAATCATAGGGCCCATGATTTCTCAACAATGCCTCTAATAACAGACACATTATAAAAACAAACTAGATCTGAAGTGTGAACGCTTCAATCAATTACAAAAAGTTACAATTCAACCCTGTCATCGACTGTGACTTAGCCAACCACACACACACACACACACAGAAACACACAAAACACACACACACACACACACACACACACACACACAAAACCACACACACACATACACACACCCAAGGACACACACACAAACACCAAACTGTTGGGTGACTAGACACACACAGACACATACACACACTGTTACAAGGAATGAACGATCTCCATTCTTGTATTATGCATTGGAAGATTACTGATTACTGAACAAACAATGATTATTATATATGTATTGATTCATGATTTTGATTAGATATTACTACTGTGAATACAAGGTTTGTTGATGCGTACCATCGATTTTATTATTTAGATTACACCGACCTCTTACTGCATTTCCGTTGAGTAAGTCAGACCAAGAATATTTAAATTCCACTACCATTTAATATCATCAAGGGGGGTAGTGAAGAATTGGATATTTAAAATGGGACCACCCTACCTGACCTTGAGGAACACTTGAGACCAGATGTACCACTCACATTTGCTGACATGAACATGGTATTTTACATTGAACATGACATGATTTTGCTTTATTGCATTATACGTTCCTATGCATTTCCCTACGACTGTAAGTTCATATGTGCTCAATTGTGAAGCGGACATTTAAGATGCTTTTCAGGTGTCTCACACAAAGCAGTGTGGATCGAAGGAGAACCCCTTCATCCACTGAGGTCTGCCCAGACCACCGTACCGCGGGAGGTGACAGGGTTGGTCAAGAAGGGTCAGATCATCATCGTGGAGAAGGTGCCAGGGAAGCAGAAGTTTCTCCATGGAGGAATGACACTGAACTGAACAAGTCACAATTATCCAGATTGACTCTATGAACTTTGCTTACATCACAGGATTACAAGAAGAAAAAACTGAACGCATTCATCCACCTGCTGAACTCAAGTTACATACACCTGGTGAGACCAGGTGTTCTGCAGGTGAACACAGCCCGCTGAGCTTCTACAGATGCTAACATTGCAAAGACACTTTTTGAGTTACATCTCAAGGATTACAACAAACGCCTTACTGTGACCCCGTAAGTGTTCATCCGAATGTGACCCACGGGGCCAAGGAGGGACTGTAAGGCTGGAGAAACTGGTTGGAGAGATAGACTGGTCTATGAAACAAAGAACCTTGCTGGAAATTAACATCTGACCTCCCCCATGCAGCCTCACTCCTTTTCACGCCTAAAGACTCACACAAGAATATATATGTGGTTTAATGTGAATGATTATTATGTTTAGTATCATTTAAAATGTCTCAGAGTGAGTGGTACAAATGTCTCATTTCCAACTAGATTAAACAAAAAGAAATCAGGTTTTGAGAAGTTTAGAGAAACTGACACACAAAGGAAGGTTGTCTCTGGCAAATGGTCTCCTACCCCCAAAAGGTGTCAACTCTGAATGTAAATTCCCATTGTTAACATATGAAAGAGGTTTTGGCTATTTAATGGAATGCAGCAGGAGAATCTGGGCTTTTCTGTATCTAGACTGGCCCGTGATGGCTGGGAGTGACCGAAACTTCCAGCCTCATGTTTTTGCATCAGGTTGGGTTCGCATCTCTTCTTTTATTCATGTTTTATATTGATTATCTTTGAATTGATTATACAATTGACCTGATACCTGATTTAATAAATTGTTATATTTGATTATTCAAACTGATTTTGACCTTGTTCATTTAATAGTCTAAAAGTAATAATCAAATATTCGCTCACTTTTAGTGATGCATAGATATTATCAAAACCTTTCATTTATGGAGTCAGATGAAATAACGAGTAAATACATATGAGAAATGTATTGCATTTAACCCAAATTACTTTGAGATGCTGGAAAGACGGAACGCGCAAGAAACCTTCCCGTGTTATTGGAAACCCTCATTGGACCAATATAGCGCGGCTCTTACAACAGTGTGAATAGCCAGTCGTTGGTGATTATAGATAGCAATAAACCAATAGCAATAAACCAGATTTGAGATGTGTAAATGTGTGCATTGAGAGACTGAATGGGTCAGTTTGCACCACAAAACAATAGAGAAACTACACTGAATAGTTGTTTAGATTATGACAATCAACACCAGTTTTACAGTCTAATCGAAATCAAGTCAAGATCTTGAAAAACGTGATCTTAACCCCCTGGGGTCGGCAAACGCGCGGGCGCGTTTTGCTCGTTTTTTTTTACATAGCAGCAAAATAGACCTAAAATACTCAGTCAGTTTTGGTCATACAGCCTTAAGAAATATGAGAAAATAAGCTGTTAAATGTCTACTTTTTTATGTGTCCACTTACAATCGAAATAAAACATTGTGCTTTTGTAAAATAAAGAAAGTAAACAGGGAGTGCTTTATGCCTCTCCGTCTCCGTGAACTTTTTTTCTGAAGCACGTTTCTAAATTTAAACAAATCTCAGCGAATACTATTCACTCAGACATGAGCTATATATCTCTATAATCATTTAAGTGTGTAGTTTTAAATTATCTAATTCAAAACTAAAACAAATATTCTCTGTTTATGTAATCTATATAAAAAGAGCGAGAGATCAGCTGTGCTCATTATCTTTCTGGCACCTCATTACTCCGCTAATGTGACACGCCCATCGAGAGCGCGCGCTATTCAAACGCAGATCTGAAGCAACACATGCAAACCAGTCAACGCCCACAACAGCTGGACAACACGCTCGCTGTGAGGAATAATAATATCGTGATAATCCTGGACATTTTACCTCAAACGTGCTGGAGTAGCCGAACAACGGATCCAGCTGCAGATCATCAGTAAGTGCTTTGTTCTAATCGCGATATGAAATGGTGTCTGTAAACCGCAAAAGACTGTTTAAATTTGAATCGCGTTTCTGTGTTTGAATGAATGAACGGCGCATGCTGTTGTTTACTACAGCTCGCGGAGTTTCGCTTTTAGCAAACTATCTATATTGCCTACTGAGATGAGTAAAAATCGACTGAATACGTTGAAATAAAATGTATTTGTATAAGCAACATATTAAACTGCAAATTAACATTTATTCCCTAATATATATTATAAAAGACCATATGTTACAGACGAAATATGAAAGACAAAATTTCGTTTTGGATAGATTATTTATAAAGCTTTTACTGCCACATCAAAACCTAATTTACAAGGTGCAAACAAAATCTTAAAAGGTCAATATAAGCCTTCTCTATAAATTATTTTTGTGTTTTATTAGTGACAAATTTGGGGAGAGGATAGCCTACATAATCCAAAACTTTCTGAAAATACGAATGAGAATTAACTGCACAATTACTAGAAATGTTTACCTTGGATATTATACAATTTGCAAGCATACAGTTTGTGGAAAAATACACTTTTTTCAAGATGTTTCCAACTCTGAACCAATTCTGTAGTAATATATATATATATATATACCGGTATATATATGTATGTATGTATATATGTATGTATATATGTGTGTGTGTTGTCTTTGCATTTTTTCTTGTAGCCACAGTGACACCTAAGGCTCATTAGTATGCACTGCAGCATTAGCAGGTCTTTGTCTTCAGGTGTGAATGAGGACATTATTCATGACCTTGTTGGATCATTCACGCCCACCTGCATATTGCCTTTCCAAACAAAAAGTGTCTTACAAAATTTAAATCAATCTATTGTTTAATGTGAACGATTAGCCCGGATGATTTTCAGATCATTTTGAAGTAAATACTCTAGCCGACAAGATCCATTAGTCAACAGTATTGTGGGAATATGTGAAGTTGGTCGTTTGTGGTCTTATATCAGAAAATTTAAGTTTGAGTTTTTTGAATAACCACGCATAAATAATATTCTCTCAAAAATGCAAACATGTACATATATGTTGCTCACATATTATGATAGCCATGTTCGTGCTAAATAGAGTGTAATTACACCTTTGCCATTAATATGTTTATAAGCAACTGAAAAAAATACAAATATCAGGGCATTTCAAAACATCTCAAGGACCCCAAAAACACCTTAGACTCCAGAGGGTTAAAAAATATTTAACTACATAAAGAGTTTTATTCTTATCACGTTCAGATTTTAAATATAACATGGTCAGACATGTGGCTATAGCTGCAGTGCATTTCTAGATTGACCACATGCCCACTTCAAATATTTATCATGAAGATATTTCATAAAAATACATTTCTAATAACTTTATAAGACTTTGAAGATATTTATCAAATTTGTTTTCATTATGACGATAATTTATTCTAAACTTACAACAAAGTGCAAAGTGTCAGCTTTCAAAAGATATCATAACTGTGTTTATAGTCCAAAGGGTTCATGAAGTTTTAGTTTGGGTATACCGTTTCTGGGGATTTTTCAAAAGTGGGCTTGAAGCTTTCTAGATGTACATTTTTGGCTACCTACTAAATTTTAATTTGGCTTGCAGCAATCTAGAAATGCACTGCAGCTAAAGCCACGATCAGAATAAAACTTTAGTCAAGTATTTTTCAATATCACGTTTATGACTTTATTTCAATTAGACTTGTAAAAGGAAAACTGGTGTTTATTGTCATCATCTAAACATCTATTCAGTCGAGAGTCTCCATTGTTTTGTGGTGCAAACTGCCCCATTTAGTCTCAGTCTCTCAATGCAGACATTTGCACTTCTCCATTCTGGTTTATGGCTCGTAGATATGCTATTCTTTTGTGTGCATCAGAGTGACTAACGACAGGCTATTCACATTGTTATAATCCATCATTTCTAAAGTTTTTCACAGTTGAAACTGTATCTATGACTGAAAACTAAAAACAACATTTCAGTAAAAATTCCTATTTAGAATAAAATCGTAAAAATAACAGCTAATTTATGTGCACCTGAGGTCTAGGTTTTTTTATTACATAATTCCTGTAAAAAAATAATACATAACTGTCACTATAAGTTTCTGTTTCTCAGAATAAAATAATGGTCAAATACTGAAACCTGAGTATTATATCTTTCTAATGATGTATATTTTTGTATATAATGATGCGGCCTTTATCCAGGAGCAGTTCCAGATGGGGAAATCTCTGAAACCCTCCGGAGGGTCTGGTGGACCAGAGTACAACGACAGCTGTTTCTGTTCTAACGTTACAGAGCAAATACGTGCGTTGACTCTCTCGATTATAGCTAACGTTAATGCTAAAGCTCGATAAACATCTAAAAAAAATGGCCGCCAACGGCTTTCGAAACTTTCGCCAAATTACAACCAGCAAACATATTTTATGAGTAAATTATTTGATTTTTATATTATATGTTTGTATTTAAAGTTAAGTATACATTTATTATCTGCAATTTTGGCGCCCATTATTAGCCGCCGCCACTGTACCTAGCAACTTTGCGTAAACATGGCTAACGTTGACTTGTTCGGCAAGAACTGAGATGACTACAGATTTTAAATATATAAACTAAAAACAGTTGCGTTAAACACAAAGGAAACATGTACTTACCTAAATGATGGTAGTCGACGTCGATGACTTTGTTTAAACTGCAGGCTGTAGAAACTTGCGATCGAGTAGAACTGTACTTCTCGAATAGAGTGCACTTGAGTAGAGTGATGAATTGACGCGAATGTGTTTGTTATAACGCCACCGTCTTATAAGCCCCGCCCAAAATAATTCTGAACACACACACACAAAAAACACTGCGCATTCATTCTATGTTTTATCAATGACATAATGTGTTTAGATTTTATTCATATTTTTTTGTAATAATCTCTACAGGGACTTTTACAATTTCTTAAACATTTGTACAGATCGCAATTGCTAATTAATACTACTGATAAGGTAAAACAAAAATAAAACATTAAGATTGGAAAAAAATAAAGTTTTTTTTTAACTTTAAACTTTTTTAACTTAAAGCATGAAGAACTTAAGAAGAAGAATTTAGCTTTTTCATTGAGTCTATCCTTCATGTCAAAACTATTTTAAGAGTATTTTAGAGCGGCTTGCCGCCAGCCGGCCGCAGTCCATTAGACAGAGGCAACCGCCAGAGAAAATGAAGCAGTCGGACCGCCGGCCTCGCTAGAAATGCGAGTGACGTATTCGGCGGCAAACGTTGTATCCCCGCCAGCGGGACGCACCTATAGCCGACAGCTTAGGGCCGGAGGCAAATAGAAGCCGTGCGGATGTTTTTTGCTATCTGGGAATATGTGATCGGGCCCTGGTGCCTGTATAATATGTGTTCTGGCCCTGGTGCCTGTATAATATGTGTTCGGGCCCTGGTGTCTGTATAATATGTGTTCAGGCCCTGGTGCCTGTATAATATGTGTTCGGGCCCTGGTGCCTGTATAATATGTGTTCGGGCCCTGGTGCCTGTATAATATGTGTTCGGGCCCTGGTGCCTGTATAATATGTGATCGGGCCCTGGTGCCTGTATAATATGTGTTCGGGCCCTGGTGCCTGTATAATATGTGTTCGGGTCCTGATGCCTGTATAATATAATATGTGTTCGGGCCCTGGTGTCTGTATAATATGTGTACGGGCCCTGGTGCATGTATAATATGTGATCGGGCCCTGGTGTCTGTATAATATGTGTTCGGGCCCTGGTGCCTGTATAATATGTGATCGGGTCCTGGCAGTGAAAAACCGCCGTGACCAGTGACTAGCGAAGATTCCGCTTGCGGCCACAACCGAGAGGGAAGACACTTCACCTGGGGGCCTGAAAGAGAAAGCTGCTGTTCATCAATTGAAGAGAACAATATGGCAAAGTCACTTGATGATTTGAAAGTGGAGAGGACCACAGCTAAGAGACTTTTCTCCCGTCTTGCCAATAGCATTACGAGGACCCACGTAGAGATGTCTATGGAGGAGTTAAAAGAAAACTTCAAGAAGCTTACACTAGAGAGCTCCAGAGTTATGGAGGCAAACGAAGAGATAGAGGCTGCTTACATGGCAGAGTCCGATGCAGTTACTGCAGAGGAGCTGGGCGACTTACTAAGAGCCGACATCGAAAAGACGGAGGGATATTGTAAGCAGAAGACTAAGGAAGTTAAACTCCTAATTCGAGAGACACTCTGGGTCGTATATGGAGAAAAAGAACTGTCCCTAGCTCTACATGTTGCAGAGAGTGAGTGCAAGAATGTCTCCTCCACCCAGCTAGACGTAACTCTGGAGGCTTATGAGTTCATGCTGACCCACTTAGAGAAGTTGGTGCTCAAGGCAAAGGAAGCGCACCAAAGCTGGAACCACTGGGCTTCGCCAGACGAGCAAAGAAATGCTGATGGCCGGCTAAGAGCACTTGAGCTGGAATTTCCCCAGCTGGTGTCGTGGAAGGCCGCCTTCATCAAAGCAGCCAGGATAAAACCAGACACTGAGGAACCCCCAGGCCGCCGTTTAGCTCCAGTGGCAGCGATAAAGCTGAAAGCCACAGCTCTACCAAAGTTTGCCGGTAACCAGAGAGGTTACTACAGATGGAGGCAAGAATGGGAGGCTCTGCAGAGACAGGGTGAACCAACCGGCTCCAAAGAGGTGAAGAAATTTCATTTGCTCGATAGCCTTGATGAGAAGGTGGCCAGGGACCTATGCCTGTCAACATACAACTCATCAGACGAGATCTTCCGAATTCTGGAGAACCGGTTTGGGAACCAAGCCACCATCGCTCTCGAGATCATCGAGGAGCTACAAGCAACTCCGCCAGTCAGGAGCGGCCAGCCAAGAAAAGTCATAGAGCTCATCCAAACCGTGGAAAAGGCCCTTTATGATTTGAGTGAACTGGATAACGTAGATGCCATAAAGAACCCGATAGTGACTAAATCCATTGAGGGCAAGCTCCCAGAAACTCTGAAGAAAGACTGGCTTACCTATGCTGCTGGTGAGAGAAACGCTGTTAGCCGTCGGAACCGTTTCGACAAGCTTATCACGTACCTGAAATCACAAGAATCCATATATGAACAGCTAGATCAGCTGAAAGATGTCGTCGAACCTGCCAAGGAGAAGACCAAGTCTTTTAAGTACGCCAGTACAAAGACAACTAAGTCCAGCAGTGGAACAGTAGGCTGCATCATTTGCGGTGACCCAAAGCACAGAAAGAAACTATATTTCTGCAGAAACTTTAGGGCTAACCTAAAGCCAGCGGAGAAGAGGGACGCAGTGCAACAAATCGGTGCCTGCAAGAGATGCCTCGAAGTCCACAACGGCGACTACTGCAGGACAACTACTTACCTGTGTGGGAATCCAGAGTGCAAAGACCAACACCACTTTCTTCTCTGTCCAGTTGCCAGATCCCAGGTTCAAAGAACACCCAAGTCCAGTCCAGTGGAAACTGAGGGCAAAAGATACACTGAAATCCAAGAAAAGTTCCTCTCCAAACTTACACTGGAGCTGGCGCAGCAATGTCAAGACGCCTTCTGCAATGTAGCATCCAGGGCATACAACTCCACCGTAGCTGAAAGAGGTCTTCTGGAGGACAACTGCTTAAAAGAGTACCCAGTGATCCTAATGCTTCTTGATGTTACTGCCAACGATGGACAAAGAGTAGGGACCCTCATTGACTTGGCATCAGACACGAACTACATAACACACAGAGCTGCGAGCAAGTTGAACCTGAGAAGTGAAGATGTAACACTGGTGGTTTACGGCGTTGGAGGGATGAAAGTGTCTGTCGCAACCAAGCGTTACCTCCTCAGGATACGTGTTAGCACTCCCAAAGGGATCCTCAGGGCACATCAATTGATCTGCTATGGACTTGATAAAATTGCAGAGGTTCACAGGCATGTTCCAGCCATCAAGTTACAGAAGATATTCCCGGATGTTTCCCTCAAAGACCTTGCAAGACCGAGGGAAATACAACTCCTGATCAGCCACAAAGAAGGGCAGCTGGTACCCCAGAAAGTTCGTTCTGTCGGTGACCTGGTGCTCTGGGATGGCCCGCTCGGCAAGACCATCGGAGGCACGCACCCGGACCTCTTTGAAGAAGTCACGTTAATGGCTCATACATCGAAGACGCACTTCGCAAGATCCATGAGAACCGCAGCAGTCAAATACACTGAACTCACCTGTAAGAATCCAGTCTCTTGCCAGTCTCCCGACCATCCCAGCACCCAGTCCAATACAGCCACTAGTAGCAGAGATTTTCTGAATTGGTGGAAATGGGAAAGCATCGGAGCCGCTTGTGAGCCGAGATGTGGAGGATGTCGTTGCGGGAATTGCCAACCCGGGGGGAAAGAAATGACGTTGGCTGAGGAAAGGGAGATGGAGATGGTGAGGGATGGCTTGACGTATGTGAAAGGGGATCACCACAGCCCTGAACCACACTGGCACGCCAAGTATCCATGGACAGAGGATCCAGCCTCTCTCCCTTACAACAGGAGAGCGGTTGAAGCCACATTCCGCAGAACGGAGAAGCAGCTGGCAAAGGAACCTGCGTGGAAGATGGCCTATGCTTCACAAGTCCATGAAATGGTTAATCGCGCAGCTGCAGTGAAGCTTTCCAAAGAAGTTCTGCAGAGCTGGACGGGGCCAGTGTGGTACATAAGTCACCTGATTGCACTAAATCCACATTCAGTCACCACCCCAGTGAGGCTAGTGTGGAATAGCAGCCAGAAGTGCAGAGGCCTAAGCTTGAACGACATACTGATCAAAGGTCCGGACGTCCTGAATCCGATCAGAGCCGTCCTGCTGAGGTTCCGAGCTGGTGTCTTTGCTGCCCTTGGTGACATCCGCAAGATGTACAACTCTGTTTGGCTGGAAGAAAAAGAGGTCCACCTGCACAGGTTCCTGTGGCGCAATACTGAAGATGCAGAGATGGGGGATTTCGCCATAACAAGAGTCAACATCGGAGACAAGCCTGCTGGTTGCATAGCCCAAGTCGCCATGCGAGAGACTGCCAATTTACCTCCATTTGGCCACTTCAAAGAAGAGAGACGTGTGCTGGAGGAAGACGTTTATGTCGATGACATCCTAACCTCTCACAATGACCTCGACCACCTGAAACTCCTCACGTCTAACATCGAGCAGATCCTTAAAGCAGGAGGATTCTTCATGAAGCCCTGGGTCTACTCCGATCAAAGTGGGAGGAAAGGGCAGAGAGGTGAGAAGATGGAGTCAAAGGCCGTGATCCTGCCAAACCAGCTGACTGAAGAGGATAACAAAGCACTCGGCCTCGGTTACACCATTGAAGACGACAAGTTACACGTCATGGTTGCAGTGAACTTCTCCAAGAAAAGGAGAAAAATGCGCCTTGGCCAGGACTTACTGAGGGATGAAGTAAGAAGCCAAACCCCAGACCCACTCACCAGGAGAGAACTGTTAAGTCAAGTCTCTGGTCTTTATGATCCCCTCGGCCTTGTGGCTCCAGCAAGACAGAAGGGAGCCATCCTGATCCGAAGAGCTTTTCAAGAAGCGAAAGTGATGCACTGCAGAGAAGACACCTGGGATGCAGCCCTGTCCAAAGAACTCCGGGAAGACGCAGTGAAGCTCCTCGAAGAGTATGCTGACCTGAGGCTACTCAGATTCACCAGAGCTCTCACACCACCAGATCCAGGAGGACGACCATGTGGCATCACCTTCTCTGATGGTAGTGAGCACGCGTATGGCGCTGTGCTGTACCTTCGTTGGAGCTGCAGCAGTGGTGTCGTTGTGAGGCTAGTCGAATCTAAGGCCAAGCTGACCCCTCTAGATCAGAAGGGTGACCCTGTGAAGGCAGAGTTGTGCGGAGCAGTCTTTGCAGCCCGGCTGAAAAACTACTTCCAGAAGCACTGCCGAATCGACGTCGAGAGGTGGTACCATCTCGTCGACAGTCAGACCATCTTGGGCGCAATACAGCGTGAAAGTTATGGCTATCAAACCTTCTTTGCGAACCGAGTTGGCGAGATCCAGAACAGTACCGACATTCGTGATTGGTTGCGGATTCCAGGGTCGGCGAACATTGCAGATATCATCACCAGAGGGGCCAGTCCTGATAATCTAACTGAGGAATCCGAGTGGCAGTCGGGTCCACAGTTTCTTCAGCTTCCTGAGAGTGAGTGGCCGAAAAAGTCAGCCAAAGACATTGCTGCACAAGCAGGAGACAATATCACAAAAATGCAGAAGAAAACATTTGTTGCGGTACTCACCCGAAGTCAACAGAAAGTGCAAGGTTCAATCAGAGTCCAGGAAACAAAGTCCAAGTCCAGAAGACCACCGGCAGTAGCAGCAATTCAAAAGCTATTGGATGAAACGCGCTTTAGCAGTCTAAGACGGCTGGTCGGGGCGATAGCATGGACTTGGAGAGCAGCTAGGAAGTTCCTGTGGGCTAAGATTGGAGAGAAAGAAAAGTGGGAGGCAGCACAGTCATCTGGTGTCATCACGGTCAATGAAAGAGAAGAGGTGTTCCGGAACCTATGCCTGGCAGCACAAGAGGGCGTACATTTTCCAAACACAACAACCGACAGATTAGTTGTTTACAAGTGGAGTCCTGATGTGTGGTGGCAGGATCCAGACCTTCAAAGAGGACCAGAGAGCTGTTCCCCTGCTACCTTTCCAGGCCTGGATCTCCACCCTCCTAGCCCGAGAAGCACACAGTGAGGGACATGATGGAGTGGCAGGGACTTTGCTGCGGATGCGAAAGAAAGCATGGGTCATTAGGGGAAGGATTATCGCCCAAAAAGTCGTTGACAAGTGTGTCATTTGCAAGAAGGCAAAAGCAAAGACCTGTCAGCAAATAATGGGAGACTTACCTGAGGAGAGGTCGAGCCCGGCTGCACCGTTTCAATTCACGTCTGTCGACCTGTTCGGACCGTATCAAGTGAAGGATGACGTCAAGAGGAGAGTGAGCATGAAAGTATGGGGTGTGCTCTTTTGCTGCATGTCAAGCCGAGCCATCCATGTCTAACTGGCAAGCGCGCTAACAACAGAGAGCTTTCTACTTGCTTATCAGAGGTTCACTTCTGTCCGAGGCCATCCTCAGAAGATCTGGTCCGATCCAGGTACGAATTTTATTGGAGCAAAACTTGTCCTGGAAGAGATGTACACTTACCTGAGGCAACAAAGCAAAGAGTCACTTGAAGAATATGCTGCCAAGAATGGGACTTACTGGACATGGAAAATCCTTCCAGCCAACTCACCTCACCGAAATGGCGCTGCCGAAGCTGCTGTAAAGGTCACCAAAAGAGCTTTCCAAAGTCTTTGTAAAGGAGGAGGCCTTACCTTCGGCGAATTCCTGACGGTGCTCAAGCTAGCTGCCAACCTTGCCAACGAAAGGCCTATTGACGCCAGAGTCCAGAGCCGTGAAGACCGCATCGAATACATCAGTCCGAACACCCTGTTGCTTGGTCGAGCCACACAGAGTGGAGATTTCAAAGCATTCGACTATACTACTTACCCCTTCAAGAGGCTGCAAGAGATGCAAACTCAAGTTAGCTACTTTTGGAAGTCCTGGAGCCAGCTTGCAGGTCCAAACCTGTTTATCCGCAGCAAGTGGCATACTGCCGAAAGAAACGTTGCCAATGGAGACGTAGTTTGGCTCTGCGACCAAAATGCGCTAAGGGGGCAGTTCAAGCTAGCAAGAGTCGTTAGTGTGAATGCAGATTCCAAAGGCATTGTCCGGGATGTCCACGTGAAGGTCTCTCCGCGCGGGTGTGTTCAGGTGAAGACTCCAAAACTTCTTGCCAAAGAGTCCGGGTCTAAGGAGAAGGATTTCCAGAGTACCATACTGCATCGGGACGTGCGGCGTCTCATCGTCCTCGTCGCAGCAGAGGATCAATTCGAAGGGAACTAGCTCGCCTGGGAATTGCAATCTTTCCGGTTGCCCCGCGCAAAGATTGAGTGGGAGGTGTTGCGGCGATCTGCCGGGAGGTGTGTCTGCGTGCGGGTGCATGTGACAGCAGCCTTGCTTCTACATGCGCGTAACTGCGAGCGCCTCAGCAGGTGAGCGAAATTAGATTAATTAGCAGCACGCGTCAGAAACCTTAAGACAATATAAGCAGCGCGAGTTTGTTTGTGGCAACACAGCTAAGAACAGCAGAAGGAACAAATCGCTAAAGAATCACGGAATTAAAACTCATGGGAAAAGGAAAAGATCAAAAAGGGCTACCGGTAAGCTCACGTCTCTTTACTGGACTTTGAAGACTCTAAATGTGATCGCTGGCTACGTAGTAGTCTGTATGGTCTGTTGATAGAAGATACATTGTGAATTGCACTATTAATAGATTGAAGCTAAATAATTTTTATACAATGGGATAATGTTTAGCTTTGTACAAAGAAACTTAACCATTTCTGAACATAAGTAATCTTATGCTAATTCATAGTGAAATCGTGTGAAATGCTTTATTTTATTTAGGTTGAAATTATGAATGAAATTGTCATATATAAATTGTGTGTAGAATGATCTAGGCTAAACAAAACCGACAGTGAAAAACCGAAATAATGAAGTAATGGTTAATCTATGTGTAAAATATACTTACCCTTTGCCTGTTGTACTTTGTGTGTTTTATTGTATTTGATGGGAAATAATGAACTTTATTTAATTTGTTTTATGTGTTGTATGTTTAAAGGTTTTTCACCTTCCTTGATACTGGTCAAATAAATTGAAGAATGAGTGAAATCCTGAGTCTGATCAAGTCCTTCCGTTTTCAAGTGTGGGAAGCCATGATGTGTTAAAATACACTTGACAGTGAAAAACCGGTAGCCCTTTTTGATCTTTTCCTTTTCCCATGAGTTTTAATTCCGTGATTCTTTAGCGATTTGTTCCTTCTGCTGTTCTTAGCTGCGTTGCCACAAACAAACTCGCGCTGCTTATATTGTCTCAAGGTTTCTGACGCGTGCTGCTAATTAATCTAATTTCGCTCACCTGCTGAGGCGCTCGCAGTTACGCGCAGGTAGAAGCAAGGCTGCTGTCACATGCACCCGCACGCAGACACACCTCCCGGCAGATCGCCGCAACAATATGTGTTCGGGTCCTGGTGTCTGTATAATATGTGTTCGGGCCCTGGTGCCTGTATAATATGTGTTCGGGCCCTGGTGCCTGTATAATATGTGTTCGGGCCCTGGTGCCTGAATAATATGTGTTCGGGTCCTGGTGTCTGTATAATATGTGTTCGGGCCCTGGTGCCTGTATAATATGTGTTCGGGCCCTGGTGCCTGTATAATATGTGTTCGGGCCCTGGTGCCTGTATAATATGTGTTCGGGTCCTGGTGCCTGTATAATATGTGATCGGGCCCTGGTGCCTGTATAATATGTGATCGGGCCCTGGTGCCTGTATAATATGTGTTCGGGCCCTGGTGCCTGTATAATATGTGATCGGGCCCTGGTGCCTGTATAATAAGTGTTCGGGTCCTGGTGCCTGTATAATATGTGATCGGGCCCTGGTGCCTGTATAATATGTGTTTGGGTCCTGGTGACTGTATAATATATGATCGGGCCGTGGTGCTTGTATAATAAGTGTTCGGGTCCTGGTGCCTGTATAATATGTGATCGGGCCCTGGTGCCTGTATAATAAGTGTTCGGGCCCTGGTGCCTGTATAATATGTGTTCGGGTCCTGGTGCCTGTATAATATGTGATCGGGCCCTGGTGCCTGTATAATAAGTGTTCGGGTCCTGGTGCCTGTATAATATGTGATCGGGCCCTGGTGCCTGTATAATATGTGATCGGGTCCTGGTGCCTGGATAATATGTGATCGGGCCCTGGTGTCTGTATAATATGTGTTCGGGCCCTGGTGCCTGTATAATATGTGTTCGGGCCCTGGTGCCTGTATAATATGTGTTCGGGCCCTATTGCCTGTATAATATGTGTTCGGGCCCTGGTGCCTGTATAATATGTGTTCGGGTTCTGGTGCCTGTATAATATGTGTTCGGGTCCTGGTGCCTGGATAATATGTGATCGGGCCCTGGTGTCTGTATAATATGTGTTCGGGCCCTGGTGCCTGTATAATATGTGTTCGGGCCCTGGTGCCTGTATAATATGTGTTCGGGCCCTAGTGCCTGTATAATATGTGTTCGGGCCCTGGTGCCTGTATAATATGTGTTCGGGCCCTGGTGCATGTATAATATGTGATCGGGCCCTGGTGCCTGTATAATATGTGTTCGGGCCCTGGTGCATGTATAATATGTGATCGGGCCCTGGTGCCTGTATAATATGTGTTCGGGCCCTGGTGCCTGTATAATATGTGTTCGGGCCCTGGTGTCTGTATAATATGTGTTCGGGTCCTGGTGCCTGTATAATATGTGTTCGGGCCCTGGTGCCCGTATAATATGTGTTCGGGCCCTGGTGTCTGTATAATATGTGATCGGGCCCTGGTGTCTGTATAACATGTGTTCGGGCCCTGGTGCCTGTATAATATGTGTTCGGGCCCTGGTGCCTGTATAACATGTGTTCGGGCCCTGGTGCCTGTATAATATGTGTTCGGGCCCTGGTGCCTGTATAATATGTGTTCGGCCCCTGGTGCCTGTATAATATGTGTTCGGGCCCTGGTGCCTGTATAATATGTGTTCGGGTCCTGGTGCCTGTATGATATGTGTTCGGGTCCTGGTGCCTGTATGATATGTGTTCGGACCCTGGTGCCTGTATAATATGTGTTCGGGCCCTGGTGCATGTATAATATGTAATCGGGCCCTGGTGCCTGTATAATATGTGTTCGGGCCCTGGTGCCTGTATAATATGTGTTCGGGCCCTGGTGCCTGTGTGATCGGGCCCTGGTGTCTGTATAATATGTGTTCGGGCCCTGGTGCATGTATAATATGTGATCGGGCCCTGGTGCCTGTATAATATGTGTTCGGGCCCTGGTGCCTGTATAATATGTGATCGGGCCCTGGTGCCTGTATAACATGTGTTCGGGCCCTGGTGCCTGTATAATATGTGATCGGGCCTCGGTGCCTGTATAATATGTGATCGGGCTTTGGTGCCTGTATAATATGTGTTCGGGCCCTGGTGCCTGTATAACATGTGTTCGGGCCCTGGTGCCTGTATAATATGTGATCGGGCCCTGGTGCCTGTATAACATGTGTTCGGGCCCTGGTGTCTGTATAATATGTGATCGGGCCCTGGTGCCTGTATAATAAGTGATCGGGCCCTGGTGCCTGTATAACATGTGTTCGGGCCCTGGTGCCTGTATAATATGTGATCGGGCCCTGGTGCCTGTATAATATGTGATCGGGCCCTGGTGCCTGTATAATATGTGATCGGGCCCTGGTGCCTGTATAACATGTGTTCGGGCCCTGGTGCCTGTATAATATGTGATCGGGCCCTGGTGCCTGTATAATATGTGTTCGGGCCCTGGTGCCTGTATAACATGTGTTCGGGCCCTGGTGCCTGTATAATATGTGATCGGGCCTCGGTGCCTGTATAATATGTGATCGGGCTTTGGTGCCTGTATAATATGTGTTCGGGCCCTGGTGCCTGTATAACATGTGTTCGGGCCCTGGTGCCTGTATAATATGTGTTCGGGCCCTGGTGCCTGTATAATATGTGATCGGGCCTTGGTGCCTGTATAACATGTGTCCGGGCCCTGGTGCCTGTATAATAAGTGTTCGGGCCCTGGTGCCTGTATAATATGTGTTCGGTCCCTGGTGCCTGTATAATATGTGTTCGGGCCCTGGTGCCTGTATAATATGTGTTCGGGCCCTGGTGCCTGTATAATATGTGTTCGGGCCTTGGTGCCTGTATAACATGTGTTCGGGCCCTGGTGCCTGTATAATAAGTGTTCGGGCCCTGGTGCCTGTATAATATGTGTTCGGGCCCTGGTGCCTGTATAACATGTGATCGGGCCCTGGTGCCTGTATAACATGTGTTCGGGCCCTGGTGCCTGTATAATATGTGTTCGGGCCCTGGTGCCTGTATAATATGTGATCTGGCCCTGGTGCCTGTATAACATGTGTTCGGGCCCTGGTGCCTGTATAATATGTGATCGGGCCCTGGTGCCTGTATAATAAGTGTTTGGGCCCTGGTGCCTATATAATATGTGTTCGGGCCCTGGTGACTGTATAACATGTGTTCGGGCCCTGGTGCCTGTATAATATGTGTTCGGGCCCTGGTGTCTGTATAATATGTGATCGGGCCCTGGTGTCTGTATAACATGTGTTCGGGCCCTGGTGCCTGTATTATATGTGTTCGGGCCCTGGTGCCTGTATAATATGTGTTCGGGTCCTGGTGCCTGTATGATATGTGTTCGGGTCCTGGTGCCTGTATGATATGTGTTCGGGCCCTGGTGCATGTATAATATGTAATCGGGCCCTGGTGCCTGTATAATATGTGTTCGGGCCCTGGTGCCTGTATAATATGTGATCGGGCCCTGGTGCCTGTATAATATGTGTTCGGGCCCTGGTGCCTGTATAACATGTGTTCGGGCCCTGGTGCCTGTATAATATGTGATCGGGCCTCGGTGCCTGTAAAATATGTGATCGGGCTTTGGTGCCTGTATAATATGTGTTCGGGCCCTGGTGCCTGTATAACATGTGTTCGGGCCCTGGTGCCTGTATAATATGTGTTCGGGCCCTGGTGCCTGTATAATATGTGATCGGGCCTTGGTGCCTGTATAACATGTGTTCGGGCCCTGGTGCCTGTATAATAAGTGTTCGGGCCCTGGTGCCTGTATAATATGTGTTCGGGTCCTGGTGCCTGTATGATATGTGTTCGGGCCCTGGTGCCTGTATAATATGTGTTCGGGCCCTGGTGCCTGTATAATATGTGTTCGGGTCCTGGTGCCTGTATGATATGTGTTCGGGTCCTGGTGCCTGTATGATATGTGTTCGGGCCCTGGTGCCTGTATAATATGTGTTCGGGTCCTGGTGCCTGTATAATATGTGTTCGGGCCCTGGTGCCTGTATAATATGTGTTCGGGCCCTGGTGCCTGTATAATATGTGTTCGGGTCCTGGTGCCTGTATGATATGTGTTCGGGTCCTGGTGCCTGTATGATATGTGTTCGGGCCCTGGTGCCTGTATAATATGTGTTCGGGCCCTGGTGCATGTATAATATGTAATCGGGCCCTGGTGCCTGTATAATATGTGTTCGGGCCCTGGTGCCTGTATAATATGTGTTCGGGCCCTGGTGCCTGTGTGATCGGGCCCTGGTGTCTGTATAATATGTGTTCGGGCCCTGGTGCCTGTATAATATGTGTTCGGGCCCTGGTGCCTGTATAATATGTGTTCGGGCCCTGGTGCCTGTATAATATGTGTTCGGGTCCTGGTGCCTGTATGATATGTGTTCGGGTCCTGGTGCCTGTATGATATGTGTTCGGACCCTGGTGCCTGTATAATATGTGTTCGGGCCCTGGTGCATGTATAATATGTAATCGGGCCCTGGTGCCTGTATAATATGTGTTCGGGCCCTGGTGCCCGTATAATATGTGTTCGGGCCCTGGTGCCTGTGTGATCGGGCCCTGGTGTCTGTATAATATGTGTTCGGGCCCTGGTGCATGTATAATATGTGATCGGGCCCTGGTGCCTGTATAATATGTGTTCGGGCCCTGGTGCCTGTATAATATGTGATCGGGCCCTGGTGCCTGTATAATATGTGTTCGGGCCCTGGTGCCTGTATAACATGTGTTCGGGCCCTGGTGCCTGTATAATATGTGTTCGGGCCCTGGTGCCTGTATAATATGTGATCGGGCCCTGGTGCCTGTATAATATGTGATCGGGCCCTGGTGCCTGTATAATATGTGATCGGGCCTCGGTGCCTGTATAATATGTGATCGGGCCCTGGTGCCTGTATAATATGTGATCGGGCCTCGGTGCCTGTATAATATGTGATCGGGCTTTGGTGCCTGTATAATATGTGTTCGGGCCCTGGTGCCTGTATAACATGTGTTCGGGCCCTGGTGCCTGTATAATATGTGTTCGGGCCCTGGTGCCTGTATAATATGTGATCGGGCCTTGGTGCCTGTATAACATGTGTTCGGGCCCTGGTGCCTGTATAATAAGTGTTCGGGCCCTGGTGCCTGTATAATATGTGTTCGGGCCCTAGTGCCTGTATAATATGTGTTCGGGCCCTGGTGCCTGTATAATATGTGTTCGGGCCCTGGTGCATGTATAATATGTGATCGGGCCCTGGTGCCTGTATAATATGTGTTCGGGCCCTGGTGCATGTATAATATGTGATCGGGCCCTGGTGCCTGTATAATATGTGTTCGGGCCCTGGTGCCTGTATAATATGTGTTCGGGCCCTGGTGTCTGTATAATATGTGTTCGGGTCCTGGTGCCTGTATAATATGTGTTCGGGCCCTGGTGCCCGTATAATATGTGTTCGGGCCCTGGTGTCTGTATAATATGTGATCGGGCCCTGGTGTCTGTATAACATGTGTTCGGGCCCTGGTGCCTGTATAATATGTGTTCGGGCCCTGGTGCCTGTATAACATGTGTTCGGGCCCTGGTGCCTGTATAATATGTGTTCGGGCCCTGGTGCCTGTATAATATGTGTTCGGCCCCTGGTGCCTGTATAATATGTGTTCGGGCCCTGGTGCCTGTATAATATGTGTTCGGGTCCTGGTGCCTGTATGATATGTGTTCGGGTCCTGGTGCCTGTATGATATGTGTTCGGACCCTGGTGCCTGTATAATATGTGTTCGGGCCCTGGTGCATGTATAATATGTAATCGGGCCCTGGTGCCTGTATAATATGTGTTCGGGCCCTGGTGCCTGTATAATATGTGTTCGGGCCCTGGTGCCTGTGTGATCGGGCCCTGGTGTCTGTATAATATGTGTTCGGGCCCTGGTGCATGTATAATATGTGATCGGGCCCTGGTGCCTGTATAATATGTGTTCGGGCCCTGGTGCCTGTATAATATGTGATCGGGCCCTGGTGCCTGTATAACATGTGTTCGGGCCCTGGTGCCTGTATAATATGTGATCGGGCCTCGGTGCCTGTATAATATGTGTTCGGGCCCTGGTGCCTGTATAACATGTGTTCGGGCCCTGGTGCCTGTATAATATGTGATCGGGCCCTGGTGCCTGTATAACATGTGTTCGGGCCCTGGTGTCTGTATAATATGTGATCGGGCCCTGGTGCCTGTATAATATGTGATCGGGCCCTGGTGCCTGTATAACATGTGATCGGGCCCTGGTGCCTGTATAATATGTGATCGGGCCTCGGTGCCTGTATAATATGTGATCGGGCTTTGGTGCCTGTATAATATGTGTTCGGGCCCTGGTGCCTGTATAACATGTGTTCGGGCCCTGGTGCCTGTATAATATGTGTTCGGGCCCTGGTGCCTGTATAATATGTGATCGGGCCTTGGTGCCTGTATAACATGTGTCCGGGCCCTGGTGCCTGTATAATAAGTGTTCGGGCCCTGGTGCCTGTATAATATGTGTTCGGTCCCTGGTGCCTGTATAATATGTGTTCGGGCCCTGGTGCCTGTATAATATGTGTTCGGGCCCTGGTGCATGTATAATATGTGTTCGGGCCCTGGTGCCTGTATAATATGTGATCGGGCCCTGGTGCCTGTATAATATGTGTTCGGGCCCTGGTCCCTGTATAATATGTGTTCGGGCCCTGGTGCCTGTATAATATGTGATCGGGCCCTGGTGCCTGTATAATATGTGTTCGGGCCCTGGTGCCTGTATAATATGTGTTCGGGCCCTGGTGCCTGTATAATATGTGATCGGGCCCTGGTGCCTGTATAATATGTGTTTGGGCCCTGGTGCCTGTATAATATGTGATCGGGCCCTGGTGCCTATGTGTTCGGGCCCTGGTGCCTGTATAATATGTGTTCGGGCCCTGGTGCCTGTATAATATGTGTTCGGGCCCTGGTGCATGTATAATATGTGATCGGGCCCTGGTGCATGTATAATATGTGATCGGGCCCTGGTGCCTGTATAATATGTGTTCGGGCTCTGGTGCCTGTATAATATGTGTTCGGGCCCTGGTGCATGTATAATATGTGATCGGGCCCTGGTGCATGTATAATATGTGATCGGGCCCTGGTGCCTGTATAATATGTGTTCGGGCCCTGGTGCCTGTATAATATGTGTTCGGGCCCTAGTGCCTGTATAATATGTGTTCGGGCCCTGGTGCCTGTATAATATGTGTTCGGGCCCTGGTGCCTGTATAATATGTGTTCGGGCCCTGGTGCATGTATAATATGTGATCGGGCCCTGGTGCCTGTATAATATGTGTTCGGGCCCTGGTGCCTGTATAATATGTGTTCGGGCCCTGGTGCCTGTATAATATGTGTTCGGGCCCTGGTGCCTGTATAATATGTGATCGGGCCCTGGTGCCTGTATAATATGTGTTCGGGCCCTGGTGCCTGTATAATATGTGTTCGGGTCCTGGTGCCTGTATAATATGTGTTCGGGCCCTGGTGTCTGTATAACATGTGTTCGGGCCCTGGTGCCTGTATAATATGTGTTCGGGCCCTGGTGCCTGTATAATATGTGTTCGGGCCCTGGTGCCTGTGTGATCGGGCCCTGGTGTCTCTATAATATGTGTTCGGGCCCTGGTGCCTGTGTGATCGGGCCCTGGTGTCTGTATAATATGTGTTCGGGCCCTGGTGCCTGTATAATATGTGATCGGGCCCTGGTGCCTGTATAATATGTGATCGGGCCCTGGTGCCAGTATAATATGTGATAGGGCCCTGGTGCATGTATAATATGTGATCGGGCCCTGGTGCCTGTATAATATGTGTTTGGGCCCTGGTGCCTGTATAATATGTGTTCGGGCCCTGGTGCCTGTATAATATGTGTTCGGGCCCTGGTGCCTGTATAATATGTGTTCGGGTCCTGGTGCCTGTATAATATGTGTTCGGGTCCTGGTGCCTGTATAATATGTGTTCGGGCCCTGGTGCCTGTATAACATGTAATCGGGCCCTGGTGCCTGTATAATATGTGTTCGGGCCCTGGTGCCTGTTTAATATGTGTTCGGGCCCTGGTGCCTGTATAATATGTGTTCAGGCCCTGGTGCCTGTGTGATCGGGCCCTGGTGTCTGTATAATATGTGTTCGGGCCCTGGTGCATGTATAATATGTGATCGGGCCCTGGTGCCTGTATAATATGTGATCGGGCCCTGGTGCATGTATAATATGTGTTCGGGCCCTGGTGCATGTATAATATGTGATCGGGCCCTGGTGCCTGTATAACATGTGTTCGGGCCCTGGTGTCTGTATAATATGTGTTCGGGCCCTGGTGCATGTATAATATGTGATCGGGCCCTGGTGCCTGTATAATATGTGATCGGGCCCTGGTGCATGTATAATATGTGATCGGGCCCTGGTGCCTGTATAATATGTGTTCAGGCCCTGGTGCCTGTATAATATGTGTTTGGGCCCTGGTGCCTGTATAATATGTGTTCGGGCCCTGGTGCCTGTATAATATGTGTTTGGGCCCTGGTGCCTGTATAATATGTGTTCGGGCCCTGGTGCCTGTATAATATGTGTTCGGGCCCTGGTGTCTGTATAATATGTGTTCGGGCCCTGGTGCATGTATAATATGTGATCGGGCCCTGGTGCCTGTATAATATGTGATCGGGCCCTGGTGCATGTATAATATGTGATCGGGCCCTGGTGCCTGTATAATATGTGTTTGGGCCCTGGTGCCTGTATAATATGTGTTCGGGCCCTGGTGCATGTATAATATGTGATCGGGCCCTGGTGCCTGTATAATATGTGTTCGGGCCCTGGTGTCTGTATAATATGTGTTCGGGCCCTGGTGCATGTATAATATGTGATCGGGCCCTGGTGCCTGTATAATATGTGATCGGGCCCTGGTGCATGTATAATATGTGATCGGGCCCTGGTGCCTGTATAATATGTGTTTGGGCCCTGGTGCCTGTATAATATGTGTTCGGGTCCTGGTGTCTGTATAATATGTGTTCGGGCCCTGGTGCCTGTATAATATGTGTTCGGGCCCTGGTGCCTGTATAATATGTGATCGGGCCCTGGTGCCTGTATAATATGTGTTCGGGCCCTGGTGCCTGTATAATATGTGATCGGGCCCTGGTGCCTGTATAATATGTGATCGGGCCCTGGTGCCAGTATAATATGTGATAGGGCCCTGGTGCATGTATAATATGTGATCGGGCCCTGGTGCCTGTATAATATGTGTTTGGGCCCTGGTGCCTGTATAATATGTGTTCGGGCCCTGGTGCCTGTATAATATGTGTTCGGGCCCTGGTGCCTGTATAATATGTGTTCGGGTCCTGGTGCCTGTATAATATGTGTTCGGGTCCTGGTGCCTGTATAATATGTGTTCGGGCCCTGGTGCCTGTATAACATGTAATCGGGCCCTGGTGCCTGTATAATATGTGTTCGGGCCCTGGTGCCTGTTTAATATGTGTTCGGGCCCTGGTGCCTGTATAATATGTGTTCAGGCCCTGGTGCCTGTGTGATCGGGCCCTGGTGTCTGTATAATATGTGTTCGGGCCCTGGTGCATGTATAATATGTGATCGGGCCCTGGTGCCTGTATAATATGTGATCGGGCCCTGGTGCATGTATAATATGTGTTCGGGCCCTGGTGCATGTATAATATGTGATCGGGCCCTGGTGCCTGTATAACATGTGTTCGGGCCCTGGTGTCTGTATAATATGTGTTCGGGCCCTGGTGCATGTATAATATGTGATCGGGCCCTGGTGCCTGTATAATATGTGATCGGGCCCTGGTGCATGTATAATATGTGATCGGGCCCTGGTGCCTGTATAATATGTGTTCAGGCCCTGGTGCCTGTATAATATGTGTTTGGGCCCTGGTGCCTGTATAATATGTGTTCGGGCCCTGGTGCCTGTATAATATGTGTTTGGGCCCTGGTGCCTGTATAATATGTGTTCGGGCCCTGGTGCCTGTATAATATGTGTTCGGGCCCTGGTGTCTGTATAATATGTGTTCGGGCCCTGGTGCATGTATAATATGTGATCGGGCCCTGGTGCCTGTATAATATGTGATCGGGCCCTGGTGCATGTATAATATGTGATCGGGCCCTGGTGCCTGTATAATATGTGTTTGGGCCCTGGTGCCTGTATAATATGTGTTCGGGCCCTGGTGCATGTATAATATGTGATCGGGCCCTGGTGCCTGTATAATATGTGTTCGGGCCCTGGTGTCTGTATAATATGTGTTCGGGCCCTGGTGCATGTATAATATGTGATCGGGCCCTGGTGCCTGTATAATATGTGATCGGGCCCTGGTGCATGTATAATATGTGATCGGGCCCTGGTGCCTGTATAATATGTGTTTGGGCCCTGGTGCCTGTATAATATGTGTTCGGGTCCTGGTGTCTGTATAATATGTGTTCGGGCCCTGGTGCCTGTATAATATGTGTTCGGGCCCTGGTGCCTGTATAATATGTGATCGGGCCCTGGTGCCTGTATAATATGTGTTCGGGCCCTGGTGCCTGTATAATATGTGTTCGGGCCCTGGTGCCTGTATAATATGTGATCGGGCCCTGGTGCCTGTGTGTTCGGGTCCTGGTGCCTGTATAATATGTGATCGGGCCCTGGTGCCTGTGTGTTCGGGTCCTGGTGCCTGTATAACATGTGTTCGGGCCCTGGTGCCTGTATAATATGTGATCGGGCCCTGGTGCCTGTGTGTTCGGGTCCTGGTGCCTGTATAATATGTGTTCGGGTCCTGGTGCCTGTATAACATGTGTTCGGGACCTGGTGCCTGTATAATATGTGTTCGGGCCCTGGTGCCTGTGTGATCGGGCCCTGGTGTCTGTATAATATGTGTTCGGGCCCTGGTGCATGTATAATATGTGATCGGGCCCTGGTGCCTGTATAATATGTGATCGGGCCCTGGTGCATGTATAATATGTGATCGGGCCCTGGTGCCTGTATAATATGTGTTCGGGCCCTGGTGCCTGTATAATATGTGTTTGGGCCCTGGTGCCTGTATAATATGTGTTCGGGCCCTGGTGCCTGTATAATATGTGTTCGGGCCCTGGTGCATGTATAATATGTGATCGGGCCCTGGTGCCTGTATAATATGTGTTCGGGCCCTGGTGCCTGTATAATATGTGTTCGGGTCCTGGTGCCTGTATAATATGTGTTCGGGCCCTGGTGTCTGTATAACATGTGTTCGGGCCCTGGTGCCTGTATAATATGTGTTCGGGCCCTGGTGCCTGTATAATATGTGATCGGGCCCTGGTGCCTGTATAATATGTGTTCGGGTCCTGGTGTCTGTATAATATGTGATCGGGCCCTGGTGCCTGTATAATATGTGATCGGGCCCTGGTGCCTGTATAATATGTGATCGGGCCCTGGTGCCTGTATAATATGTGATCGGGCCCTGGTGCCTGTATAATATGTGATCGGGCCCTGGTGCCTGTATAATATGTGATCGGGCCCTGGTGCCTGTGTGTTCGGGTCCTGGTGCCTGTATAACATGTGTTCGGGCCCTGGTGCCTGTATAATATGTGATCGGGCCCTGGTGCCTGTGTGTTCGGGTCCTGGTGCCTGTATAATATGTGTTCGGGTCCTGGTGCCTGTATAACATGTGTTCGGGCCCTGGTGCCTGTATAATATGTGTTCGGGCCCTGGTGCCTGTGTGATCGGGCCCTGGTGCCTGTATAATATGTGATCGGGCCCTGGTGCCTGTATAATATGTGATCGGGTCCTGGTGCCTGTATAATATGTGTTCGGGCCCTGGTGCCTGTATAATATGTGTTCGGGCCCTGGTGCCTGTATAATATGTGTTCGGGCCCTGGTGCCTGTATAATATGTGTTCGGGCCCTGGTGCATGTATAATATGTGATCGGGCCCTGGTGCCTGTATAATATGTGTTCGGGTCCTGGTGCCTGTATAATATGTGTTCGGGCCCTGGTGCCTGTATAATATGTGTTCGGGCCCTGGTGCCTGTATAATATGTGTTCGGGCCCTGGTGCCTGTATAATATGTGTTCGGGCCCTGGTGCATGTATAATATGTGATCGGGTCCTGGTGCCTGTATAATATGTGTTCGGGCCCTGGTGCCTGTATAATATGTGTTCGGGCCCTGGTGCCTGTATAATATGTGTTCGGGCCCTGGTGCCTGTATAATATGTGTTCGGGCCCTGGTGCATGTATAATATGTGATCGGGCCCTGGTGCCTGTATAATATGTGTTCGGGCCCTGGTGCATGTATAACATGTGTTCGGGCCCTGGTGCCTGTATAATATGTGTTCGGGCCCTGGTGCCTGTATAATATGTGTTCGGGCCCTGGTGCCTGTATAATATGTGTTCGGGCCCTGGTGCCTGTATAATATGTGTTCGGGCCCTGGTGCATGTATAATATGTGATCGGGCCCTGGTGCCTGTATAATATGTGTTCGGGCCCTGGTGTCTGTATAATATGTGTTCGGGCCCTGGTGCCTGTATAATATGTGTTCGGGCCCTGGTGCCTGTATAATATGTGTTCGGGCCCTGGTGCCTGTATAATATGTGTTCGGGCCCTGGTGCATGTATAATATGTGATCGGGCCCTGGTGCATGTATAATATGTGATCGGGCCCTGGTGCCTGTATAATATGTGTTGGGGCCCTGGTGCCTGTATAATATGTGTTCGGGCCCTGGTGCATGTATAATATGTGATCGGGCCCTGGTGCATGTATAATATGTGATCGGGCCCTGGTGTCTGTATAATATGTGTTCGGGCCCTGGTGCCTGTATAATATGTGTTCGGGCCCTGGTGCCTGTATAATATGTGTTCGGGCCCTGGTGCCTGTATAATATGTGTTCGGGCCCTGGTGCCTGTATAATATGTGTTCGGGCCCTGGTGCATGTATAATATGTGATCGGGCCCTGGTGCCTGTATAATATGTGTTCGGGCCCTGGTGCCTGTATAATATGTGTTCGGGCCCTGGTGCCTGTATAATATGTGTTCGGGCCCTGGTGCCTGTATAATATGTGATCGGGCCCTGGTGCCTGTATAATATGTGTTCGGGTCCTGGTGCCTGTATAATATGTGTTCGGGCCCTGGTGTCTGTATAACATGTGTTCGGGCCCTGGTGCCTGTATAATATGTGTTCGGGCCCTGGTGTCTGTATAACATGTGTTCGGGCCCTGGTGCCTGTATAATATGTGTTCGGGCCCTGGTGCCTGTATAACATGTGTTCGGGCCCTGGTGCCTGTATAATATGTGTTCGGGCCCTGGTGCCTGTGTGATCGGGCCCTGGTGTCTGTATAATATGTGTTCGGGCCCTGGTGCCTGTATAATATGTGATCGGGCCCTGGTGCCTGTATAATATGTGATCGGGCCCTGGTGCCTGTATAATATGTGTTCGGGCCCTGGTGCATGTATAATATGTGATCGGGTCCTGGTGCCTGTATAATATGTGTTCGGGCCCTGGTGCCTGTATAATATGTGTTCGGGCCCTGGTGCCTGTATAATATGTGTTCGGGCCCTGGTGCCTGTATAATATGTGTTCGGGCCCTGGTGCATGTATAATATGTGATCGGGCCCTGGTGCCTGTATAATATGTGTTCGGGCCCTGGTGCATGTATAACATGTGTTCGGGCCCTGGTGCCTGTATAATATGTGTTCGGGCCCTGGTGCCTGTATAATATGTGTTCGGGCCCTGGTGCCTGTATAATATGTGTTCGGGCCCTGGTGCCTGTATAATATGTGTTCGGGCCCTGGTGCATGTATAATATGTGATCGGGCCCTGGTGCCTGTATAATATGTGTTCGGGCCCTGGTGTCTGTATAATATGTGTTCGGGCCCTGGTGCCTGTATAATATGTGTTCGGGCCCTGGTGCCTGTATAATATGTGTTCGGGCCCTGGTGCCTGTATAATATGTGTTCGGGCCCTGGTGCATGTATAATATGTGATCGGGCCCTGGTGCATGTATAATATGTGATCGGGCCCTGGTGCCTGTATAATATGTGTTGGGGCCCTGGTGCCTGTATAATATGTGTTCGGGCCCTGGTGCATGTATAATATGTGATCGGGCCCTGGTGCATGTATAATATGTGATCGGGCCCTGGTGCCTGTATAATATGTGTTCGGGCCCTGGTGCCTGTATAATATGTGTTCGGGCCCTGGTGCCTGTATAATATGTGATCGGGCCCTGGTGTCTGTATAACATGTGTTCGGGACCTGGTGCCTGTATAATATGTGATCGGGCCCTGGTGCCTGTATAATATGTGTTCGGGCCCTGGTGCCTGTATAATATGTGTTCGGGCCCTGGTGCCTGTATAATATGTGTTCGGGCCCTGGTGCCTGTATAATATGTGTTCGGGCCCTGGTGCATGTATAATATGTGATCGGGCCCTGGTGCATGTATAATATGTGATCGGGCCCTGGTGCCTGTATAATATGTGTTCGGGCCCTGGTGCATGTATAATATGTGATCGGGCCCTGGTGCCTGTATAATATGTGTTCGGGCCCTGGTGTCTGTATAATATGTGTTCGGGCCCTGGTGCCTGTATAATATGTGTTCGGGCCCTGGTGCCTGTATAATATGTGTTCGGGCCCTGGTGCCTGTATAATATGTGTTCGGGCCCTGGTGCATGTATAATATGTGATCGGGCCCTGGTGCATGTATAATATGTGATCGGGCCCTGGTGCCTGTATAATATGTGTTGGGGCCCTGGTGCCTGTATAATATGTGTTCGGGCCCTGGTGCATGTATAATATGTGATCGGGCCCTGGTGCATGTATAATATGTGATCGGGCCCTGGTGTCTGTATAATATGTGTTCGGGCCCTGGTGCCTGTATAATATGTGTTCGGGCCCTGGTGCCTGTATAATATGTGTTCGGGCCCTGGTGCCTGTATAATATGTGTTCGGGCCCTGGTGCCTGTATAATATGTGTTCGGGCCCTGGTGCATGTATAATATGTGATCGGGCCCTGGTGCCTGTATAATATGTGTTCGGGCCCTGGTGCCTGTATAATATGTGTTCGGGCCCTGGTGCCTGTATAATATGTGTTCGGGCCCTGGTGCCTGTATAATATGTGATCGGGCCCTGGTGCCTGTATAATATGTGTTCGGGTCCTGGTGCCTGTATAATATGTGTTCGGGCCCTGGTGTCTGTATAACATGTGTTCGGGCCCTGGTGCCTGTATAATATGTGTTCGGGCCCTGGTGTCTGTATAACATGTGTTCGGGCCCTGGTGCCTGTATAATATGTGTTCGGGCCCTGGTGCCTGTATAACATGTGTTCGGGCCCTGGTGCCTGTATAATATGTGTTCGGGCCCTGGTGCCTGTGTGATCGGGCCCTGGTGTCTGTATAATATGTGTTCGGGCCCTGGTGCCTGTATAATATGTGATCGGGCCCTGGTGCCTGTATAATATGTGATCGGGCCCTGGTGCCTGTATAATATGTGTTCGGGCCCTGGTGCATGTATAATATGTGATCGGGTCCTGGTGCCTGTATAATATGTGTTCGGGCCCTGGTGCCTGTATAATATGTGTTCGGGCCCTGGTGCCTGTATAATATGTGTTCGGGCCCTGGTGCCTGTATAATATGTGTTCGGGCCCTGGTGCATGTATAATATGTGATCGGGCCCTGGTGCCTGTATAATATGTGTTCGGGCCCTGGTGCATGTATAACATGTGTTCGGGCCCTGGTGCCTGTATAATATGTGTTCGGGCCCTGGTGCCTGTATAATATGTGTTCGGGCCCTGGTGCCTGTATAATATGTGTTCGGGCCCTGGTGCCTGTATAATATGTGTTCGGGCCCTGGTGCCTGTATAATATGTGATCGGGCCCTGGTGCCTGTATAATATGTGTTCGGGCCCTGGTGTCTGTATAATATGTGTTCGGGCCCTGGTGCCTGTATAATATGTGTTCGGGCCCTGGTGCCTGTATAATATGTGTTCGGGCCCTGGTGCCTGTATAATATGTGTTCGGGCCCTGGTGCATGTATAATATGTGATCGGGCCCTGGTGCATGTATAATATGTGATCGGGCCCTGGTGCCTGTATAATATGTGTTGGGGCCCTGGTGCCTGTATAATATGTGTTCGGGCCCTGGTGCATGTATAATATGTGATCGGGCCCTGGTGCATGTATAATATGTGATCGGGCCCTGGTGCCTGTATAATATGTGTTCGGGCCCTGGTGCCTGTATAATATGTGTTCGGGCCCTGGTGCCTGTATAATATGTGTTCGGGCCCTGGTGCCTGTATAATATGTGTTCGGGCCCTGGTGCCTGTATAATATGTGTTCGGGCCCTGGTGCATGTATAATATGTGATCGGGCCCTGGTGCCTGTATAATATGTGATCGGGCCCTGGTGCCTGTATAATATGTGTTCGGGCCCTGGTGCCTGTATAATATGTGTTCGGGCCCTGGTGCCTGTATAATATGTGATCGGGCCCTGGTGCCTGTATAATATGTGTTCGGGTCCTGGTGCCTGTATAATATGTGTTCGGGCCCTGGTGTCTGTATAACATGTGTTCGGGCCCTGGTGCCTGTATAATATGTGTTCGGGCCCTGGTGTCTGTATAACATGTGTTCGGGCCCTGGTGCCTGTATAATATGTGTTCGGGCCCTGGTGCCTGTATAACATGTGTTCGGGCCCTGGTGCCTGTATAATATGTGTTCGGGCCCTGGTGCCTGTGTGATCGGGCCCTGGTGTCTGTATAATATGTGTTCGGGCCCTGGTGCCTGTATAATATGTGATCGGGCCCTGGTGCCTGTATAATATGTGATCGGGCCCTGGTGCCTGTATAATATGTGATAGGGCCCTGGTGCATGTATAATATGTGATCGGGCCCTGGTGCCTGTATAATATGTGTTTGGGCCCTGGTGCCTGTATAATATGTGTTTGGGCCCTGGTGCCTGTATAATATGTGTTCGGGCCCTGGTGCCTGTATAATATGTGTTCGGGTCCTGGTGCCTGTATAATATGTGTTCGGGTCCTGGTGCCTGTATAATATGTGTTCGGGCCCTGGTGCCTGTATAACATGTAATCGGGCCCTGGTGCCTGTATAATATGTGTTCGGGCCCTGGTGCCTGTTTAATATGTGTTCGGGCCCTGGTGCCTGTATAATATGTGTTCGGGCCCTGGTGCCTGTGTGATCGGGCCCTGGTGTCTGTATAATATGTGTTCGGGCCCTGGTGCATGTATAATATGTGATCGGGCCCTGGTGCCTGTATAATATGTGATCGGGCCCTGGTGCCTGTATAATATGTGTTCGGGCCCTGGTGCCTGTATAATATGTGTTCGGGCCCTGGTGCATGTATAATATGTGATCGGGCCCTGGTGCCTGTATAACATGTGTTCGGGCCCTGGTGCCTGTATAATATGTGTTCGGGCCCTGGTGTCTGTATAATATGTGTTCGGGCCCTGGTGCATGTATAATATGTGATCGGGCCCTGGTGCATGTATAATATGTGATCGGGCCCTGGTGCCTGTATAATATGTGTTTGGGCCCTGGTGCCTGTATAATATGTGTTCGGGCCCTGGTGCATGTATAATATGTGATCGGGCCCTGGTGCCTGTATAATATGTGTTCGGGCCCTGGTGTCTGTATAATATGTGTTCGGGCCCTGGTGCATGTATAATATGTGATCGGGCCCTGGTGCCTGTATAATATGTGATCGGGCCCTGGTGCATGTATAATATGTGTTCGGGCCCTGGTGCATGTATAATATGTGATCGGGCCCTGGTGCCTGTATAACATGTGTTCGGGCCCTGGTGTCTGTATAATATGTGTTCGGGCCCTGGTGCATGTATAATATGTGATCGGGCCCTGGTGCCTGTATAATATGTGATCGGGCCCTGGTGCATGTATAATATGTGATCGGGCCCTGGTGCCTGTATAATATGTGTTCAGGCCCTGGTGCCTGTATAATATGTGTTTGGGCCCTGGTGCCTGTATAATATGTGTTCGGGCCCTGGTGCCTGTATAATATGTGTTCGGGCCCTGGTGTCTGTATAATATGTGTTCGGGCCCTGGTGCATGTATAATATGTGATCGGGCCCTGGTGCATGTATAATATGTGATCGGGCCCTGGTGCCTGTATAATATGTGTTTGGGCCCTGGTGCCTGTATAATATGTGTTCGGGCCCTGGTGCATGTATAATATGTGATCGGGCCCTGTTGCCTGTATAATATGTGTTCGGGCCCTGGTGTCTGTATAATATGTGTTCAGGCCCTGGTGCATGTATAATATGTGATCGGGCCCTGGTGCCTGTATAATATGTGATCGGGCCCTGGTGCATGTATAATATGTGATCGGGCCCTGGTGCCTGTATAATATGTGTTTGGGCCCTGGTGCCTGTATAATATGTGTTCGGGTCCTGGTGTCTGTATAATATGTGTTCTGGCCCTGGTGCCTGTATAATATGTGTTCGGGCCCTGGTGCCTGTATAATATGTGATCGGGCCCTGGTGCCTGTATAATATGTGTTCGGGCCCTGGTGCCTGTATAATATGTGTTCGGGCCCTGGTGCCTGTATAATATGTGATCGGGCCCTGGTGCCTGTGTGTTCGGGTCCTGGTGCCTGTATAACATGTGTTCGGGCCCTGGTGCCTGTATAATATGTGATCGGGCCCTGGTGCCTGTGTGTTCGGGTCCTGGTGCCTGTATAATATTTGTTCGGGTCCTGGTGCCTGTATAACATGTGTTCGGGCCCTGGTGCCTGTATAATATGTGTTCGGGCCCTGGTGCCTGTGTGATCGGGCCCTGGTGTCTGTATAATATGTGTTCGGGCCCTGGTGCATGTATAATATGTGATCGGGCCCTGGTGCCTGTATAATATGTGATCGGGCCCTGGTGCATGTATAATATGTGATCGGGCCCTGGTGCCTGTATAATATGTGTTCGGGCCCTGGTGCCTGTATAATATGTGTTTGGGCCCTGGTGCCTGTATAATATGTGTTCGGGCCCTGGTGCCTGTATAATATGTGTTCGGGCCCTGGTGCATGTATAATATGTGATCGGGCCCTGGTGCCTGTATAATATGTGTTCGGGCCCTGGTGCCTGTATAATATGTGTTCGGGTCCTGGTGCCTGTATAATATGTGTTCGGGCCCTGGTGTCTGTATAACATGTGTTCGGGCCCTGGTGCCTGTATAATATGTGTTCGGGCCCTGGTGCCTGTATAATATGTGTTCGGGCCCTGGTGCCTGTATAATATGTGATCGGGCCCTGGTGCCTGTATAATATGTGTTCGGGCCCTGGTGCCTGTATAATATGTGTTCGGGCCCTGGTGCCTGTATAATATGTGTTCGGGCCCTGGTGCCTGTATAATATGTGATCGGGCCCTGGTGCCTGTATAATATGTGTTCGGGCCCTGGTGCCTGTATAATATGTGATCGGGCCCTGGTGCCTGTATAATATGTGTTCGGGCCCTGGTGCCTGTATAATATGTGATCGGGCCCTGGTGCCTGTATAATATGTGATCGGGCCCTGGTGCCTGTATAATATGTGATCGGGCCCTGGTGCCTGTATAATATGTGTTCGGGCCCTGGTGCCTGTATAATATGTGATCGGGCCCTGGTGCCTGTATAATATGTCTTCGGGCCCTGGTGCCTGTATAATATGTGTTCGGGCCCTGGTACCTGTATAATATGTGATCGGGCCCTGGTGCCTGTATAATATGTGTTCGGGCCCTGGTGCCTGTATAATATGTGATCGGGCCCTGGTGCCTGTATAATATGTGTTCGGGCCCTGGTGCCTGTATAATATGTGATCGGGCCCTGGTGCCTGTATAATATGTGTTCGGGCCCTGGTGCATGTATAATATGTGTTCGGGCCCTGGTGCATGTATAATATGTGTTCGGGCCCTGGTGCCTGTATAATATGTGATCGGGTCCTGGTGCCTGTATAATATGTGTTCGGGCCCTGGTGTCTGTATAACATGTGTTCGGGCCCTGGTGCCTGTATAATATGTGTTCGGGTCCTGGTGTCTGTATAATATGTGATCGGGCCCTGGTGCCTGTATAATATGTGTTCGGGCCCTGGTGCCTGTATAATATGTGTTCGGGCCCTGGTGCCTGTATAATATGTGTTCGGGCCCTGGTGCATGTATAATATGTGATCGGGCCCTGGTGCCTGTATAATATGTGTTCGGGCCCTGGTGCCTGTATAATATGTGTTCGGGCCCTGGTGCCTGTATAACATGTGTTCGGGCCCTGGTGCCTGTATAATATGTGTTCGGGCCCTGGTGCCTGTATAATATGTGTTCGGGCCCTGGTGCATGTATAATATGTGTTCGGGCCCTGGTGCCTGTATAATATGTGATCGGGCCCTGGTGCCTGTATAATATGTGTTCGGGCCCTGGTGCCTGTATAATATGTGATCGGGCCCTGGTGCCTGTATAATATGTGATCGGGCCCTGGTGCATGTATAATATGTGTTCGGGCCCTGGTGCCTGTATAATATGTGATCGGGCCCTGGTGCCTGTATAACATGTGATCGGGCCCTGGTCCCTGTATAATATGTGTTCGGGCCCTGGTGCCTGTATAATATGTGTTCGGGCCCTGGTGCCTGTATAATATGTGTTCGGGCCCTGGTGCATGTATAATATGTGTTCGGGCCCTGGTGCCTGTATAATATGTGATCGGGCCCTGGTGCCTGTATAATATGTGTTCGGGCCCTGGTGCCTGTATAACATGTGATCGGGCCCTGGTCCCTGTATAATATGTGTTCGGGCCCTGGTGCCTGTATAATATGTGTTCGGGCCCTGGTGCCTGTATAATATGTGTTCGGGCCCTGGTGTCTGTATAATATGTGTTCGGGCCCTGGTGCCTGTATAATATGTGTTCGGGCCCTGGTGCCTGTATAACATGTGATCGGGCCCTGGTCCCTGTATAATATGTGTTCGGGCCCTGGTGCCTGTATAATATGTGTTCGGGCCCTGGTGCCTGTATAATATGTGTTCGGGCCCTGGTGCATGTATAATATGTGTTCGGGCCCTGGTGCCTGTATAATATGTGATCGGGCCCTGGTGCCTGTATAATATGTGTTCGGGCCCTGGTCCCTGTATAATATGTGTTCGGGCCCTGGTGCCTGTATAATATGTGATCGGGCCCTGGTGCCTGTATAATATGTGTTCGGGCCCTGGTGCCTGTATAATATGTGTTCGGGCCCTGGTGCCTGTATAATATGTGATCGGGCCCTGGTGCCTGTATAATATGTGTTTGGGCCCTGGTGCCTGTATAATATGTGTTCGGGCCCTGGTGCCTGTATAATATGTGTTCGGGCCCTGGTGCATGTATAATATGTGATCGGGCCCTGGTGCATGTATAATATGTGATCGGGCCCTGGTGCCTGTATAATATGTGTTCGGGCCCTGGTGCCTGTATAATATGTGTTCGGGCCCTGGTGCCTGTATAATATGTGTTCGGGCCCTGGTGCCTGTATAATATGTGTTCGGGCCCTGGTGCCTGTATAATATGTGTTCGGGCCCTGGTGCATGTATAATATGTGATCGGGCCCTGGTGCATGTATAATATGTGATCGGGCCCTGGTGCCTGTATAATATGTGTTCGGGCTCTGGTGCCTGTATAATATGTGTTCGGGCCCTGGTGCATGTATAATATGTGATCGGGCCCTGGTGCATGTATAATATGTGATCGGGCCCTGGTGCCTGTATAATATGTGTTCGGGCCCTGGTGCCTGTATAATATGTGTTCGGGCCCTGGTGCCTGTATAATATGTGTTCGGGCCCTGGTGCCTGTATAATATGTGTTCGGGCCCTGGTGCCTGTATAATATGTGTTCGGGCCCTGGTGCATGTATAATATGTGATCGGGCCCTGGTGCCTTTATAATATGTGTTCGGGCCCTAGTGCCTGTATAATATGTGTTCGGGCCCTGGTGCCTGTATAATATGTGTTCGGGCCCTGGTGCCTGTATAATATGTGATCGGGCCCTGGTGCCTGTATAATATGTGTTCGGGCCCTGGTGCCTGTATAATATGTGTTCGGGTCCTGGTGCCTGTATAATATGTGTTCGGGCCCTGGTGTCTGTATAACATGTGTTCGGGCCCTGGTGCCTGTATAATATGTGTTCGGGCCCTGGTGCCTGTATAACATGTGTTCGGGCCCTGGTGCCTGTATAATATGTGTTCGGGCCCTGGTGCCTGTGTGATCGGGCCCTGGTGTCTGTATAATATGTGTTCGGGCCCTGGTGCCTGTATAATATGTGATCGGGCCCTGGTGCCTGTATAATATGTGATCGGGCCCTGGTGCCTGTATAATATGTGATAGGGCCCTGGTGCATGTATAATATGTGATCGGGCCCTGGTGCCTGTATAATATGTGTTTGGGCCCTGGTGCCTGTATAATATGTGTTCGGGCCCTGGTGCCTGTATAATATGTGTTCGGGCCCTGGTGCCTGTATAATATGTGTTCGGGTCCTGGTGCCTGTATAATATGTGTTCGGGTCCTGGTGCCTGTATAATATGTGTTCGGGCCCTGGTGCCTGTATAACATGTAATCGGGCCCTGGTGCCTGTATAATATGTGTTCGGGCCCTGGTGCCTGTTTAATATGTGTTCGGGCCCTGGTGCCTGTATAATATGTGTTCGGGCCCTGGTGCCTGTGTGATCGGGCCCTGGTGTCTGTATAATATGTGTTCGGGCCCTGGTGCCTGTGTGATCGGGCCCTGGTGTCTGTATAATATGTGTTCGGGCCCTGGTGCATGTATAATATGTGATCGGGCCCTGGTGCCTGTATAATATGTGATCGGGCCCTGGTGCATGTATAATATGTGTTCGGGCCCTGGTGCATGTATAATATGTGATCAGGCCCTGGTGCCTGTATAACATGTGTTCGGGCCCTGGTGTCTGTATAATATGTGTTCGGGCCCTGGTGCATGTATAATATGTGATCGGGCCCTGGTGCCTGTATAATATGTGATCGGGCCCTGGTGCATGTATAATATGTGATCGGGCCCTGGTGCCTGTATAATATGTGTTCAGGCCCTGGTGCCTGTATAATATGTGTTTGGGCCCTGGTGCCTGTATAATATGTGTTCGGGCCCTGGTGCCTGTATAATATGTGTTCGGGCCCTGGTGTCTGTATAATATGTGTTCGGGCCCTGGTGCATGTATAATATGTGATCGGGCCCTGGTGCCTGTATAATATGTGATCGGGCCCTGGTGCATGTATAATATGTGATCGGGCCCTGGTGCCTGTATAATATGTGTTTGGGCCCTGGTGCATGTATAATATGTGTTCGGGCCCTGGTGCATGTATAATATGTGATCGGGCCCTGGTGCCTGTATAATATGTGTTCGGGCCCTGGTGTCTGTATAATATGTGTTCGGGCCCTGGTGCATGTATAATATGTGATCGGGCCCTGGTGCCTGTATAATATGTGATCGGGCCCTGGTGCATGTATAATATGTGATCGGGCCCTGGTGCCTGTATAATATGTGTTTGGGCCCTGGTGCCTGTATAATATGTGTTCGGGTCCTGGTGTCTGTATAATATGTGTTCGGGCCCTGGTGCCTGTATAATATGTGTTCGGGCCCTGGTGCCTGTATAATATGTGATCGGGCCCTGGTGCCTGTATAATATGTGTTCGGGCCCTGGTGCCTGTATAATATGTGTTCGGGCCCTGGTGCCTGTATAATATGTGATCGGGCCCTGGTGCCTGTGTGTTCGGGTCCTGGTGCCTGTATAACATGTGTTCGGGCCCTGGTGCCTGTATAATATGTGATCGGGCCCTGGTGCCTGTGTGTTCGGATCCTGGTGCCTGTATAATATGTGTTCGGGTCCTGGTGCCTGTATAACATGTGTTCGGGCCCTGGTGCCTCTATAATATGTGTTCGGGCCCTGGTGCCTGTGTGATCGGGCCCTGGTGTCTGTATAATATGTGTTCGGGCCCTGGTGCATGTATAATATGTGATCGGGCCCTGGTGCCTGTATAATATGTGATCGGGCCCTGGTGCATGTATAATATGTGATCGGGCCCTGGTGCCTGTATAATATGTGTTCGGGCCCTGGTGCCTGTATAATATGTGTTTGGGCCCTGGTGCCTGTATAATATGTGTTCGGGCCCTGGTGTCTGTATAATATGTGTTCGGGCCCTGGTGCCTGTATAATATGTGTTCGGGCCCTGGTGCCTGTATAATATGTGTTCGGGCCCTGGTGCCTGTATAATATGTGTTCGGGCCCTGGTGCATGTATAATATGTGATCGGGCCCTGGTGCATGTATAATATGTGATCGGGCCCTGGTGCCTGTATAATATGTGTTCGGGCTCTGGTGCATGTATAATATGTGATCGGGCCCTGGTGTCTGTATAATATGTGATCGGGCCCTGGTGCATGTATAATATGTGATCGGGCCCTGGTGCCTGTATAATATGTGATCGGGCCCTGGTGCCTGTATAATATGTGTTCGGGCTCTGGTGCCTGTATAATATGTGTCCGGGCCCTGGTGCATGTATAATATGTGATCGGGCCCTGGTGCCTGTATAATATGTGATCGGGCCCTGGTGCATGTATAATATGTGATCGGGCCCTGGTGCCTGTATAATATGTGTTCGGGCCCTGGTGCCTGTATAATATGTGTTCGGGCCCTGGTGCCTGTATAATATGTGTTCGGGCCCTGGTGCCTGTATAATATGTGTTCGGGCCCTGGTGCCTGTATAATATGTGTTCGGGCCCTGGTGCATGTATAATATGTGATCGGGCCCTGGTGCCTGTATAATATGTGTTCGGGCCCTGGTGCCTGTATAATATGTGTTCGGGCCCTGGTGCCTGTATAATATGTGTTCGGGCCCTGGTGCCTGTATAATATGTGATCGGGCCCTGGTGCCTGAATAATATGTGTTCGGGCCCTGGTGCCTGTATAATATGTGTTCGGGTCCTGGTGCCTGTATAATATGTGTTCGGGCCCTTGTGTCTGTATAACATGTGTTCGGGCCCTGGTGCCTGTATAATATGTGTTCGGGCCCTGGTGCCTGTATAACATGTGTTCGGGCCCTGGTGCCTGTATAATATGTGTTCGGGCCCTGGTGCCTGTGTGATCGGGCCCTGGTGTCTGTATAATATGTGTTCGGGCCCTGGTGCCTGTATAATATGTGATCGGGCCCTGGTGCCTGTATAATATGTGATCGGGCCCTGGTGCCTGTATAATATGTGATAGGGCCCTGGTGCATGTATAATATGTGATCGGGCCCTGGTGCCTGTATAATATGTGTTCGGGCCCTGGTGCCTGTATAATATGTGATCGGGCCCTGGTGCCTGTATAATATGTGATCGGGCCCTGGTGCCTGTATAATATGTGATCGGGCCCTGGTGTCTGTATAATATGTGTTCGGGCCCTGGTGCCTGTATAATATGTGTTCGGGCCCTGGTGCCTGTATAATATGTGATCGGGCCCTGGTGTCTGTATAACATGTGTTCGGGACCTGGTGCCTGTATAATATGTGATCGGGCCCTGGTGCCTGTATAATATGTGTTCGGGCCCTGGTGCATGTATAATATGTGATCGGGCCCTGGTGCCTGTATAATATGTGTTCGGGCCCTGGTGTCTGTATAATATGTGTTCGGGCCCTGGTGCCTGTATAATATGTGTTCGGGCCCTGGTGCCTGTATAATATGTGTTCGGGCCCTGGTGCCTGTATAATATGTGTTCGGGCCCTGGTGCATGTATAATATGTGATCGGGCCCTGGTGCATGTATAATATGTGATCGGGCCCTGGTGCCTGTATAATATGTGTTGGGGCCCTGGTGCCTGTATAATATGTGTTCGGGCCCTGGTGCATGTATAATATGTGATCGGGCCCTGGTGCATGTATAATATGTGATCGGGCCCTGGTGCCTGTATAATATGTGTTCGGGCCCTGGTGCCTGTATAATATGTGTTCGGGCCCTGGTGCCTGTATAATATGTGTTCGGGCCCTGGTGCCTGTATAATATGTGTTCGGGCCCTGGTGCATGTATAATATGTGATCGGGCCCTGGTGCCTGTATAATATGTGTTCGGGCCCTGGTGCCTGTATAATATGTGTTCGGGCCCTGGTGCCTGTATAATATGTGTTCGGGCCCTGGTGCCTGTATAATATGTGATCGGGCCCTGGTGCCTGTATAATATGTGTTCGGGCCCTGGTGCCTGTATAATATGTGTTCGGGTCCTGGTGCCTGTATAATATGTGTTCGGGCCCTGGTGCCTGTATAACATGTGTTCGGGCCCTGGTGCCTGTATAATATGTGTTCGGGCCCTGGTGTCTGTATAACATGTGTTTGGGCCCTGGTGCCTGTATAATATGTGTTCGGGCCCTGGTGTCTGTATAACATGTGTTCGGGCCCTGGTGCCTGTATAATATGTGTTCGGGCCCTGGTGCCTGTATAACATGTGTTCGGGCCCTGGTGCCTGTATAATATGTGTTCGGGCCCTGGTGCCTGTGTGATCGGGCCCTGGTGTCTGTATAATATGTGTTCGGGCCCTGGTGCCTGTGTGATCGGGCCCTGGTGTCTGTATAATATGTGTTCGGGCCCTGGTGCCTGTATAATATGTGATCGGGCCCTGGTGCCTGTATAATATGTGATCGGGCCCTGGTGCCTGTATAATATGTGATAGGGCCCTGGTGCATGTATAATATGTGATCGGGCCCTGGTGCCTGTATAATATGTGTTTGGGCCCTGGTGCCTGTATAATATGTGTTTGGGCCCTGGTGCCTGTATAATATGTGTTCGGGTCCTGGTGCCTGTATAATATGTGTTCGGGCCCTGGTGCCTGTATAACATGTAATCGGGCCGTGGTGCCTGTATAATATGTGTTCGGGCCCTGGTGCCTGTTTAATATGTGTTCGGGCCCTGGTGCCTGTATAATATGTGTTCGGGCCCTGGTGCCTGTGTGATCGGGCCCTGGTGTCTGTATAATATGTGTTCGGGCCCTGGTGCATGTATAATATGTGATCGGGCCCTGGTGCCTGTATAATATGTGATCGGGCCCTGGTGCATGTATAATATGTGTTCGGGCCCTGGTGCATGTATAATATGTGATCGGGCCCTGGTGCCTGTATAACATGTGTTCGGGCCCTGGTGTCTGTATAATATGTGTTCGGGCCCTGGTGCATGTATAATATGTGATCGGGCCCTGGTGCCTGTATAATATGTGATCGGGCCCTGGTGCATGTATAATATATGATCGGGCCCTGGTGCCTGTATAATATGTGTTCAGGCCCTGGTGCCTGTATAATATGTGTTTGGGCCCTGGTGCCTGTATAATATGTGTTCGGGTCCTGGTGCCTGTATAATATGTGTTCGGGCCCTGGTGCCTGTATAATATGTGTTCGGGCCCTGGTACATGTATAATATGTGTTCGGGCCCTGGTGTCTGTATAATATGTGTTCGGGCCCTGGTGCCTGTATAATATGTGTTCGGGCCCTGGTGCCTGTATAATATGTGATCAGGCCCTGGTGTCTGTATAACATGTGTTCGGGCCCTGGTGCCTGTATAATATGTGTTCTGGCCCTGGTGCCTGTATAATATGTGATCGGGCCCTGGTGCCTGTATAATATGTGTTCGGGCCCTGGTGCCTGTATAACATGTGTTCGGGCCCTGGTGTCTGTATAATATGTGATCGGGCCCTGGTGCCTGTATAATATGTGTTCGGGTCCTGGTGCCTGTATAATATGTGTTCGTGCCCTGGTGCCTGTATAATATGTGTTCGGGCCCTGGTGCATGTATAATATGTAATCGGGCCCTGGTGCCTGTATAATATGTGTTCGGGCCCTGGTGCCTGTATAATATGTGTTCGGGCCCTGGTGCCTGTGTGATCGGGCCCTGGTGTCTGTATAATATGTGTTCGGGCCCTGGTGCCTGTATAATATGTGTTCGGGCCCTGGTGCCTGTATAATATGTGTTCGGGCCCTGGTGCCTGTATAACATGTGTTCGGGCCCTGGTGTCTGTATAATATGTGATCGGGCCCTGGTGCCTGTATAATATGTGTTCGGGCCCTGGTGCCTGTATAATATGTGTTCGGGCCCTGGTGCCTGTATAATATGTGTTCGGGCCCTGGTGCATGTATAATATGTAATCGGGCCCTGGTGCCTGTATAATATGTGTTCGGGCCCTGGTGCCTGTATAATATGTGTTCGGGCCCTGGTGCCTGTGTGATCGGGCCCTGGTGTCTGTATAATATGTGTTCGGGCCCTGGTGTCTGTATAATATGTGATCGGGCCCTGGTGCCTGTATAATATGTGATCGGGCCCTGGTGCCTATATAATATGTGTTCGGGTCCTGGTGCCTGTATAATATGTGTTCGGGCCCTGGTGCCTGTATAATATGTGTTCGGGCCCTGGTGCATGTATAATATGTGATCGGGCCCTGGTGCCTGTATAATATGTGTTCGGGCCCTGGTGCCTGTATAATATGTGTTCGGGCCCTGGTGCCTGTATAACATGTGTTCGGGCCCTGGTGCCTGTATAATATGTGTTCGGGCCCTGGTGCCTGTATAATATGTGTTCGGGCCCTGGTGCATGTATAATATGTGATCGGGCCCTGGTGCCTGTATAATATGTGTTCGGGCCCTGGTGCCTGTATAATATGTGTTCGGGCCCTGGTGCCTGTATAATATGTGTTCGGGTCCTGGTGCCTGTATAATATGTGTTCGGGCCCTGGTGCCTGTATAATATGTGTTCGGGCCCTGGTGCATGTATAATATGTGATCGGGCCCTGGTGCCTGTATAATATGTGATCGGGCCCTGGTGCCTGTATAATATGTGTTCGGGCCCTGGTGCCTGTATAATATGTGTTCGGGCCCTGGTGCCTGTATAATATGTGTTCGGGCCCTGGTGCCTGTATAATATGTGTTTGGGCCCTGGTGCCTGTATAATATGTGATCGGGCCCTGGTGCCTGTATGTGATCGGGCCCTGGTGCCTGTATAATATCTGTTCGGGCCCTGGTGCCTGTATAATATGTGCTCGGGCCCTGGTGCCTGTATAATATGTGTTCGGGCCCTGGTGCCTGTATAATATGTGTTCGGGCCCTGGTGCCTGTATAATATGTGTTCGGGCCCTGGTGCCTGTATAATATGTGTTTGGGCCCTGGTGCCTGTATAATATGTGTTTGGGCCCTGGTGCCTGTTGTGACGGCTCAGTGAGTGGTTGTGTGTTTGTCCCCGAGTTACAGGCTGATTGCTGGAGGGCGTGGCTTTACACCTGAATGAGATCACTCGTTCAGTTCATCTACTTTAAAAGAGACTGGGTCAAACAGAGAAGGGAGTCGTTTGCATCGCTGGTGTTGTTGCTGCTCTGGAGATTTCCGGAGAGCTGACGGGATGTGTTGGTTACGGGAGACCACAGCCGCATCGGAGCTCTGATGTGATCCAGTGTCCCCTATGACGTTTTGTTTGGACTTTTTGTTGTTTATATTTGGTTGAACTGATGTCACTTGAACTTGCTACATACATTTACATGCTGACACGCTGACTAACACTTACACTGATCACTTGACATTTCATGTTTCTTACTTTAGTTAAATAAATCTTATTGTTTATGCAGCGGTTGTGTGGCGTCTCCCTTACTTTGTTGCGATCTAAGAACTGGATCGTAACACTGTATAATATGTGTTCTGGCCCTGGTGCCTGTATAATATGTGATCGGGCCCTAGTGCCTGTATAATATGTGTTCGGGCCCTGGTGCCTGTATAACATGTGTTCGGGCCCTGGTGTCTGTATAATATGTGATCGGGCCCTGGTGCCTGTATAATATGTGTTCGGGCCCTGGTGCCTGTATAATATGTGTTCGGGCCCTGGTGCCTGTGTGATCGGGCCCTGGTGTCTGTATAATATGTGTTCGGGCCCTGGTGCCTGTATAATATGTGTTCGGGCCCTGGTGCCTGTATAATATGTGTTCGGGCCCTGGTGCCTGTATAATATGTGTTCGGGCCCTGGTGCCTGTGTGATCGGGCCCTGGTGTCTGTATAATATGTGTTCGGGCCCTGGTGCCTGTATAATATGTGTTCGGGCCCTGGTGCCTGTATAATATGTGTTCGGGCCCTGGTGCCTGTATAACATGTGTTCGGGCCCTGGTGTCTGTATAATATGTGATCGGGCCCTGGTGCCTGTATAATATGTGTTCGGGCCCTGGTGCCTGTATAATATGTGTTCGGGCCCTGGTGCCTGTATAATATGTGTTCGGGCCCTGGTGCATGTATAATATGTAATCGGGCCCTGGTGCCTGTATAATATGTGTTCGGGCCCTGGTGCCTGTATAATATGTGTTCGGGCCCTGGTGCCTGTGTGATCGGGCCCTGGTGTCTGTATAATATGTGTTCGGGCCCTGGTGTCTGTATAATATGTGATCGGGCCCTGGTGCCTGTATAATATGTGATCGGGCCCTGGTGCCTATATAATATGTGTTCGGGTCCTGGTGCCTGTATAATATGTGTTCGGGCCCTGGTGCCTGTATAATATGTGTTCGGGCCCTGGTGCATGTATAATATGTGATCGGGCCCTGGTGCCTGTATAATATGTGTTCGGGCCCTGGTGCCTGTATAATATGTGTTCGGGCCCTGGTGCCTGTATAACATGTGTTCGGGCCCTGGTGCCTGTATAATATGTGTTCGGGCCCTGGTGCCTGTATAATATGTGTTCGGGCCCTGGTGCATGTATAATATGTGATCGGGCCCTGGTGCCTGTATAATATGTGTTCGGGCCCTGGTGCCTGTATAATATGTGTTCGGGCCCTGGTGCCTGTATAATATGTGTTCGGGTCCTGGTGCCTGTATAATATGTGTTCGGGCCCTGGTGCCTGTATAATATGTGTTCGGGCCCTGGTGCATGTATAATATGTGATCGGGCCCTGGTGCCTGTATAATATGTGATCGGGCCCTGGTGCCTGTATAATATGTGTTCGGGCCCTGGTGCCTGTATAATATGTGTTCGGGCCCTGGTGCCTGTATAATATGTGTTCGGGCCCTGGTGCCTGTATAATATGTGTTTGGGCCCTGGTGCCTGTAAAATATGTGTTCGGGTCCTGGTGCCTGTATGTGATCGGGCCCTGGTGCCTGTATAATATCTGTTCGGGCCCTGGTGCCTGTATAATATGTGCTCGGGCCCTGGTGCCTGTATAATATGTGTTCGGGCCCTGGTGCCTGTATAATATGTGTTCGGGCCCTGGTGCCTGTATAATATGTGTTCGGGCCCTGGTGCCTGTATAATATGTGTTTGGGCCCTGGTGCCTGTATAATATGTGTTTGGGCCCTGGTGCCTGTTGTGACGGCTCAGTGAGTGGTTGTGTGTTTGTCCCCGAGTTACAGGCTGATTGCTGGAGGGCGTGGCTTTACACCTGAATGAGATCACTCGTTCAGTTCATCTACTTTAAAAGAGACTGGGTCAAACAGAGAAGGGAGTCGTTTGCATCGCTGGTGTTGTTGCTGCTCTGGAGATTTCCGGAGAGCTGACGGGATGTGTTGGTTACGGGAGACCACAGCCGCATCGGAGCTCTGATGTGATCCAGTGTCCCCTATGACGTTTTGTTTGGACTTTTTGTTGTTTATATTTGGTTGAACTGATGTCACTTGAACTTGCTACATACATTTACATGCTGACACGCTGACTAACACTTACACTGATCACTTGACATTTCATGTTTCTTACTTTAGTTAAATAAATCTTATTGTTTATGCAGCGGTTGTGTGGCGTCTCCCTTACTTTGTTGCGATCTAAGAACTGGATCGTAACAAATGGGGGCTCGTCCTAAAGAGTTATTTGATAACAAATGAGAGTTTGTTCGGTTAGAATTTAAGTATTGTTTAGCTCATTTGGTGTACTATGTGCTCTGTTGGATGATAATGTGAGAAGTTAATCTTGTTTATTCATATTATTTTGGAGGTGCACGTAAATCTTTGTTTAGATTATGTTTGGAAATGTCCCGTGAGTTCGAAGGAAACTAGTCGTCATTGAAGGTAAGTGCATTTTTATTAAGGTACGGATGAAGCCTTATTCATTTTTCCCCAGTAGGTATTAGCAACGCTTTGCGTTGATTTGTTATTTTGCCTTTTTTATTTTTGTGCAGGCTTTTGGGTGAAGCACACCGCCGTGGCTACGGATTGGGCTGTATTGCTCAGTTTCGAAACCAGCGGTATTTGGTGTTTAAAGTCGCTTTACTCTTGAAAGCTGCATGAAGATTAGGCATAGAATAGTTTAGTGGGTTGATAGGTAGAGTAGAAGGGGAGAAATTGAATGAGTGTTTTTGTCTGTGCCTTATTAGGTTTTTAAATGCACTTACTTTAAGTCGAGAGTTAAAAGGTTAAAATGACATCCGTTGACGAATTTGTTAAAACTCCGTCGGAGGACGTGTTAAATTTGTTTGTGAAGCAACAATTGTGGGAACTTGTAGAGCATTTTAAAATTGGGGATGTGGATAAACGAATAAAGAAGAATGAGCTTCGTTCTATTGTGAGAGATTGGTTGATTGACCGTAATATTTTGATCGTTTCTGAAAAGAAAAAACATGACGTTGACATAAAAACTTCGTTGGATATTTTTTCGGGGTTGTCTTTTGAACAGAAAAAAGAAATTTTGAACATGCAACAGAGTCATGATAGAGAATTGGTCAAGGAAACTAAACGGTGTGAGTTTGAGATTGAAAAATTAAGAACAGATAATTTACTCAAACAACGCGAACTTGAATTTGCACAGAAAAAGTTAGAGTCTGAAAAATCCGAACGGGAGTTCGAGCTGCAGGCAGAACGTTTGAGATTGGTGAAGGAAGGTATATTATCCCCAGACGCGGGTGGCGAAAGGTTAAATTTTTCTGGCAGTTTTGACTTTGCCAGTAATTTAAGACTGCTCCCTAAATTTAACGAACATGACCCTGATGTTTTTTTCTCTTTATTTGAGACCATAGCTGAAGAGGGGAGATGGCCAAGTGCGGTGCGAGTTATTATGCTTCAAACTGTGATTACAGGCAAAGCACAGGAGGCATACGCAGCGCTTACGATGGAGGACAGAAGAGATTACGATAAGGTAAAAGTGACTATCCTAAAAGCTTATGAGTTAGTTCCTGAGGCATACCGACAGCGTTTTAGGAGTTGGAGAAAAGGTGACCGCCAAACACATTCCGAGGTGGTAAGAGAACTTGTTTCACACTTTGATCGTTGGTGTATCGCTTCCGATGTTGATAATTTTGAGAAGTTGCGTAACTTGGTTATTTTAGAACAATTTAAGAACATTGTACCTGACTATATTTCTACATACATAAATGAAAAGAAGCCAAATGACGCGCGTGAGGCTGCAGTCTTGGCAGATGATTACATATTGACGCATAGAAAGGTGTACCAAGAGGATCGACCAGGGCGTCAGTATGGTAACTTCAGTGAAAATAGGGTAGCATCAAAGAAATTTGAGCAAACTTACGTTTCAAAATTTGAGAAAAATGGTCGTGGGAAAAATGACCGAGACTTAGTATGCAATTACTGTTTCAATGTTGGACATTGGAAAAATAAGTGTCCTGTTTTGGCCTCAAAGTTGAAATTTAGTCAAAAGAATAAAACGAATGCAAATGTTAGTCCTGTATTGATGTCAGAGACTACAGGAATGAATGATTTTGCGGGAAGTGCTTCTATGGAAGTAGGGAATGCAGTCTCTGAGCCTAAAAGCGACAGCACAAAACACTTTGCACCATTTATTACGCAGGGTTTTGTTTCTTTGGTTAATTCTGAAGAAAAGGTTCCAGTCAAGATTTTGAGAGATACCGGAGCTTCGGAATCCTTTATTCTTGAATCGGTCTTGTCTTTTTCTGATGCATCAAGTGAAGGGAAGAATGTTTTAATCAGGGGAATTGGATTACAAACTCTTTCTGTTCCTTTGCACAGGATAAACCTGACTTCTGAGTTGGTCTGTGGAGAAGTAACCCTGGGGGTGCGTCCATCATTGCCAGTGGATGGTGTCATGGTAATACTGGGGAATAATTTAGCTGGAGGTAGGGTATGGCGCGAGGTAATTCCACCACCTGTGGTAGTGCCCACTCCATTGATTGAAAAATCTGATGTACTAAGTAAAAAATTCCCTGAGGTATTTATAACGTGTGCAGTAACTCGTTCGAAGAGTCGCGAGGCATCTGGTGAGGAAAAAGAAGTGTTAACGTGTGTTGTGCCTGGTTTGTCAACTCTTTTTCCTATTACTCATAGGGAGTTGGTGACTGCACAACAGGATGATCCTGGGTTACAGCAATTGTTTGAGAATGTTATTCCATCCCAGGAGGTAAGAAGTGCTGCCAGTGGATATTTTATCCAAGATGAGATGCTCTTGAGAAAATTTGTTCCCTGTAGTAAAGGTTTGTTGGAGGAATCTATAATTCAAGTAGTGGTGCCAAAGCAATTTCGAGAGGTGGTAATGCGAGTTTCACATGGTGAAGTTGCTGGTCATTTCGGAGTAAATAAAACGTATAACCGAGTTTTGAGACAGTTTTATTGGCCATGCTTGAAAAAGGATATTTCGGCCTTCATTAAAACGTGCCATATATGTCAGTTAACCGGGAAACCGAATCAATCTTTGAGACCAGTCCCTCTGTGTCCGATAGCTGTTACAAGTAAACCCTTTGAACATCTAATAATTGACTGCGTGGGTCCATTACCTACATCAAAATCAGGTAATGTATATTTGCTGACTGTGATGTGTCAGGCAACTCGATACCCGGCAGCTTATCCGATCAGAAGAATTACCACTAAAGCAGTTGTGAAAGCTTTAACCCAATTCATCTCTATTTTTGGGATACCCAAGATTATTCAGAGCGATAAAGGGTCTAATTTCACTTCACGTATGTTTGCTGAGATTTTGAGAGTGCTTAAGGTCAAGCATAATCAATCAACCCCATATCATGCACAAAGCCAAGGTGCGCTCGAACGGTTTCACCAAACATTGAAAGCATTATTACGTGCTTACTGTGTGGAGTTGAACCGTGACTGGGAGGAAGGTTTACCCTGGTTATTACTTGCAGCTAGAGAGGTACAACAAGAGAGTTTGGGTTTTAGCCCGAATGATCTTGTGTTTGGTCACGGTGTACGTGGTCCTCTTTCGGTTTTGAGGGAGGGATTGGGGGAAGAGGATCCTCCTCAAAATTTGTTGGAATATGTAAGTGGTTTCCGTAGGCGTTTATTTTTAGCTGGAATGAGTGCTCAGAAAAATCTTGTCTGAGCACAGAATAAAATGAAGAAACACTTTGACAAATATACAGAATGCCGTGTTTTTACACCAGGTGATCAGGTGTTGGTTTTGTTACCTTCATCTGGCTCTCCTTTTTGCGCACGATTTACTGGTCCATACACTGTTCTTCGAAAAATGACTGACCAAAATTATCAAATTGCGACCCCAAATCGGCGAAAGGTTAAACAGTGTTTTCACGTAAATTTACTTAAGCCTTATCATTCTCGTAATTCTGATACTCATTTAGTTAATCCAGCTGTTACTGTTGCTACTATCTCTCTGGATAGTTCTCAGCCTTTTTCTGTAGAAGGAGGGGAGGATGTGATTGTACCTGGAGACTGTGTCTTGCTTCCACGGTTAAAGAATTCAGAGACCCTTCAGAACTTAGAGGGTTTGTTTTCACATTTGTCTGAGGTACAAAGATTAGAGTTGACAGAGTTGTTGTTTGATTTTCCTAGTTTGTTTGCAGATGTGCCCAGCCGTACGCATCTGATCCAGCATGATGTGGAAGTGGGAGATGCGCGACCTATTCGTCAGCGTTTTTACAGGGTTCCTATCAATAAGCGGAATGTGCTGGAGTCAGAGGTTCAGTATATGCTGGAGAATGAGATCGCTGTTCCTTCGAGCTCCAGTTGGGCTTCACCATGTTTGTTGGTAAAAAAGCCAGATTCTACTTATAGATTTTGCACTGATTACCGCAAGTTAAACGCTATTACTAAACCTGACGCTTTTCCACTTCCTCGAATGGAGGATTGTGTGGATCAGGTGGGTTCTGCGAAGTTTGTAAGCAAACTGGACCTTCTAAAGGGATACTGGCAAGTGCCTTTAACTCCCAGAGCTCAAGAGATAACTTCATTCATTACACCATCGGGGCTATATTCATACTCTGTTATGAGTTTTGGTTTGAGAAATGCACCCGCAACCTTCCAGAGATTGATGAATAAAGTGGTATTCGGCCTGGAGGGTTGTGCGGTGTATTTGGATGATGTTGTTGTGTTTAGTGATACATGGGAACAACATCTGGTACATCTTCGTGCCTTACTGATGCGTTTGGCTGAGGCATGTCTTACAGTAAACTTGGCAAAGTGTGAGTTTGCCAAGGGTACTGTAAGATATTTGGGAAAAGAAGTTGGACAGGGTGAGGTGCGTCCTGTTCAAGCCAAAATTGAAGCTATTCAACAATTTCCTCCTCCATCAACAAAGAAAGAACTGATGCGGTTTTTGGGGATGGTCGGCTATTACCGGGGGTTTTGCCCAAATTTTTCAACTGTTGCTTCTCCGCTCACTGATCTGCTTAAGAGTAATGTCAATTTTGTTTGGAGTCTAAATTGTCAGAGGGCTTTCGAAAATGTTAAACTGTTATTAACTATTTCTCCTGTTTTAGCTGCCCCTAGGCTGGATAAGCTATTTAAGATACAGGTAGATGCAAGCCAGATTGGTGCTGGGGCTGTTCTATTACAAACTGGTGAGAGTGGACTCGACCATCCTGTAAGTTTCTTCTCTCGTAAGTTTAATACTTATCAAAGAAACTATTCGGTAATAGAGAAGGAAGCATTATCCTTAATTTGGGCTCTTCAGCACTTTGATGTGTATGTGGGGGGAGGATTACCTGTGGAGGTTTATTCTGATCATAACCCTCTAACGTTTTTACACTCTTTACAGTCCCCAAGTCAGCGGTTAATGCGTTGGATTCTTTTTTTACAGCCTTACAGTTTAACTGTAAAACACATCAAGGGAACTGATAATGTAGTGGCAGATGCATTATCTCGTATTCCTGATCAGATCGAATAACGTACTGTAAGTGTTCAGGCAGCTGTTACTGTTTTTCTGTGCTCTCTTTGTTGCCTTAAACTTGCTTTCAGGATCCAGATTGCTGGGGACAAATTGAGCCGTCTAGGAGAATGGAGGTGACTGTGGAAAACATTTGTTATACTGGAGTCGGTTCTCATATAAAAGAATGCTTTTGAAAAAAGGAAAGTATGATTTTTAAATGTCACTTTTGAGGGTTTTTTGAGGTGTTTTGAGAATCCTTATAAGATATAGGATCTTTTAAGGGGGGGTGTGTGACGGCTCAGTGAGTGGTTGTGTGTTTGTCCCCGAGTTACAGGCTGATTGCTGGAGGGCGTGGCTTTACACCTGAATGAGATCACTCGTTCAGTTCATCTACTTTAAAAGAGACTGGGTCAAACAGAGAAGGGAGTCGTTTGCATCGCTGGTGTTGTTGCTGCTCTGGAGATTTCCGGAGAGCTGACGGGATGTGTTGGTTACGGGAGACCACAGCCGCATCGGAGCTCTGATGTGATCCAGTGTCCCCTATGACGTTTTGTTTGGACTTTTTGTTGTTTATATTTGGTTGAACTGATGTCACTTGAACTTGCTACATACATTTACATGCTGACACGCTGACTAACACTTACACTGATCACTTGACATTTCATGTTTCTTACTTTAGTTAAATAAATCTTATTGTTTATGCAGCGGTTGTGTGGCGTCTCCCTTACTTTGTTGCGATCTAAGAACTGGATCGTAACACTGTATAATATGTGTTCTGGCCCTGGTGCCTGTATAATATGTGATCGGGCCCTAGTGCCTGTATAATATGTGTTCGGGCCCTGGTGCCTGTATAACATGTGTTCGGGCCCTGGTGTCTGTATAATATGTGATCGGGCCCTGGTGCCTGTATAATATGTGTTCGGGTCCTGGTGCCTGTATAATATGTGTTCGGGCCCTGGTGCCTGTATAATATGTGTTTGGGCCCTGGTGCATGTATAATATGTAATCGGGCCCTGGTGCCTGTATAATATGTGTTCGGGCCCTGGTGCCTGTATAATATGTGTTCGGGCCCTGGTGCCTGTGTGATCGGGCCCTGGTGTCTGTATAATATGTGTTCGGGCCCTGGTGCCTGTATAATATGTGTTCGGGCCCTGGTGCCTGTATAATATGTGTTCGGGCCCTGGTGCCTGTATAACATGTGTTCGGGCCCTGGTGTCTGTATAATATGTGATCGGGCCCTGGTGCCTGTATAATATGTGTTCGGGCCCTGGTGCCTGTATAATATGTGTTCGGGCCCTGGTGCCTGTATAATATGTGTTCGGGCCCTGGTGCATGTATAATATGTAATCGGGCCCTGGTGCCTGTATAATATGTGTTCGGGCCCTGGTGCCTGTGTGATCGGGCCCTGGTGTCTGTATAATATGTGTTCGGGCCCTGGTGTCTGTATAATATGTGATCGGGCCCTGGTGCCTGTATAATATGTGATCGGGCCCTGGTGCCTATATAACATGTGTTCGGGCCCTGGTGCCTGTACAATATGTGTTCGGGCCCTGGTGTCTGTATAATATGTGATCGGGCCCTGGTGTCTGTATAATATGTGATCGGGCCCTGGTGCCTATATAACATGTGTTCGGGCCCTGGTGCCTGTACAATATGTGTTCGGGCCCTGGTGTCTGTATAATATGTGTTCGGGCCCTGGTGCCTGTATAATATGTGATCGGGCCCTGGTGCCTGTATAATATGTGATCGGGCCTTGGTGCCTGTATAATATGTGATCGGGCCCTGGTGCCTGTATAATATGTGTTCGGGCCCTGGTGTCTGTATAATATGTGATCGGGCCCTGGTGTCTGTATAATATGTGATCGGGCCCTGGTGCCTGTATAATATGTGATCAGGCCCTGGTGTCTGTATAACATGTGTTCGGGCCCTGGTGCCTGTATAATATGTGTTCTGGCCCTGGTGCCTGTATAATATGTGATCGGGCCCTGGTGCCTGTATAATATGTGTTCGGGCCCTGGTGCCTGTATAACATGTGTTCGGGCCCTGGTGTCTGTATAATATGTGATCGGGCCCTGGTGCCTGTATAATATGTGTTCGGGTCCTGGTGCCTGTTTAATATGTGTTCGGGCCCTGGTGCCTGTATAATATGTGTTCGGGCCCTGGTGCATGTATAATATGTAATCGGGCCCTGGTGCCTGTATAATATGTGTTCGGGCCCTGGTGCCTGTATAATATGTGTTCGGGCCCTGGTGCCTGTGTGATCGGGCCCTGGTGTCTGTATAATATGTGATCGGGCCCTGGTGCCTGTATAATATGTGTTCGGGCCCTGGTGCCTGTATAATATGTGTTCGGGCCCTGGTGCCTGTATAATATGTGTTCGGGCCCTGGTGCATGTATAATATGTAATCGGGCCCTGGTGCCTGTATAGTATGTGTTCGGGCCCTGGTGCCTGTATAATATGTGTTCGGGCCCTGGTGCCTGTGTGATCGGGCCCTGGTGTCTGTATAATATGTGTTCGGGCCCTGGTGTCTGTATAATATGTGATCGGGCCCTGGTGCCTGTATAATATGTGATCGGGCCCTGGTGCCTATATAACATGTGTTCGGGCCCTGGTGCCTGTACAATATGTGTTCGGGCCCTGGTGTCTGTATAATATGTGTTCGGGCCCTGGTGTCTGTATAATATGTGATCGGGCCCTGGTGCCTATATAACATGTGTTCGGGCCCTGGTGCCTGTACAATATGTGTTCGGGCCCTGGTGTCTGTATAATATGTGATCGGGCCCTGGTGTCTGTATAATATGTGTTCGGGCCCTGGTGCCTGTATAATATGTGTTCGGGCCCTGGTGCCTGTATAATATGTGATCAGGCCCTGGTGTCTGTATAACATGTGTTCGGGCCCTGGTGCCTGTATAATATGTGATCGGGCCCTGGTGCCTGTATAATATGTGATCGGGCCCTGGTGCCTGTATAATATGTGATCGGGCCCTGGTGCCTGTATAATATGTGATCGGGCCCTGGTGTCTGTATAATATGTGTTCGGGCCCTGGTGCCTGTATAATATGTGTTCGGGCCCTGGTGCCTGTATAATATGTGATCGGGCCCTGGTGTCTGTATAACATGTGTTCGGGCCCTGGTGCCTGTATAATATGTGATCGGGCCCTGGTGCCTGTATAATATGTGATCGGGCCCTGGTGCCTGTATAACATGTGATCGGGCCCTGGTGCCTGTATAATATGTGATCGGGCCCTGGTGCCTGTATAACATGTGTTCGGGCCCTGGTGCCTGTATAATATGTGATCGGGCCCTGGTGCCTGTATAATATGTGATCGGGCCCTGGTGTCTGTATAATATGTGATCGGGCCCTGGTGCCTATATAACATGTGTTCGGGCCCTGGTGCCTGTACAATATGTGTTCGGGCCCTGGTGTCTGTATAATATGTGATCGGGCCCTGGTGTCTGTATAATATGTGTTCGGGCCCTGGTGCCTGTATAATATGTGTTCGGGCCCTGGTGCCTGTATAATATGTGATCAGGCCCTGGTGTCTGTATAACATGTGTTCGGGCCCTGGTGCCTGTATAATATGTGATCGGGCCCTGGTGCCTGTATAATATGTGATCGGGCCCTGGTGTCTGTATAATATGTGTTCGGGCCCTGGTGTCTGTATAATATGTGTTCGGGCCCTGGTGCCTGTATAATATGTGATCGGGCCCTGGTGCCTGTATAATATGTGATCGGGCCCTGGTGCCTGTATAATATGTGATCGGGCCCTGGTGTCTGTATAATATGTGTTCGGGCCCTGGTGCCTGTATAATATGTGTTCGGGCCCTGGTGCCTGTATAATATGTGATCGGGCCCTGGTGTCTGTATAACATGTGTTCGGGCCCTGGTGCCTGTATAATATGTGATCGGGCCCTGGTGCCTGTATAATATGTGATCGGGCCCTGGTGCCTGTATAACATGTGATCGGGCCCTGGTGCCTGTATAATATGTGATCGGGCCCTGGTGCCTGTATAACATGTGTTCGGGCCCTGGTGCCTGTATAATATGTGATCGGGCCCTGGTGCCTGTATAATATGTGTTCGGGCCCTGGTGCCTGTATAATATGTGATCGGGCCCTGGTGTCTGTATAACATGTGTTCGGGCCCTGGTGCCTGTATAATATGTGATCGGGCCCTGGTGCCTGTATAATATGTGATCGGGCCCTGGTGCCTGTATAATATGTGTTCGGGCCCTGGTGTCTGTATAATATGTGATCGGGCCCTGGTGTCTGTATAATATGTGTTCGGGCCCTGGTGCCTGTATAATATGTGATCGGGCCCTGGTGCCTGTATAATATGTGATCGGGCCCTGGTGCCTGTATAATATGTGATCGGGCCCTGGTGCCTGTATAATATGTGATCGGGCCCTGGTGCCTGTATAATATGTGTTCGGGCCCTGGTGTCTGTATAATATGTGTTCGGGCCCTGGTGCCTGTATAATATGTGTTCGGGCCCTGGTGCCTGTATAATATGTGATCAGGCCCTGGTGTCTGTATAACATGTGTTCGGGCCCTGGTGCCTGTATAATATGTGTTCTGGCCCTGGTGCCTGTATAATATGTGATCGGGCCCTGGTGCCTGTATAATATGTGTTCGGGCCCTGGTGCCTGTATAACATGTGTTCGGGCCCTGGTGTCTGTATAATATGTGATCGGGCCCTGGTGCCTGTATAATATGTGTTCGGGTCCTGGTGCCTGTATAATATGTGTTCGGGCCCTGGTGCCTGTATAATATGTGTTCGGGCCCTGGTGCATGTATAATATGTAATCGGGCCCTGGTGCCTGTATAATATGTGTTCGGGCCCTGGTGCCTGTATAATATGTGTTCGGGCCCTGGTGCCTGTGTGATCGGGCCCTGGTGTCTGTATAATATGTGTTCGGGCCCTGGTGCCTGTATAATATGTGTTCGGGCCCTGGTGCCTGTATAATATGTGTTCGGGCCCTGGTGCCTGTATAACATGTGTTCGGGCCCTGGTGTCTGTATAATATGTGATCGGGCCCTGGTGCCTGTATAATATGTGTTCGGGCCCTGGTGCCTGTATAATATGTGTTCGGGCCCTGGTGCCTGTATAATATGTGTTCGGGCCCTGGTGCATGTATAATATGTAATCGGGCCCTGGTGCCTGTATAATATGTGTTCGGGCCCTGGTGCCTGTATAATATGTGTTCGGGCCCTGGTGCCTGTGTGATCGGGCCCTGGTGTCTGTATAATATGTGTTCGGGCCCTGGTGTCTGTATAATATGTGATCGGGCCCTGGTGCCTGTATAATATGTGATCGGGCCCTGGTGCCTATATAATATGTGTTCGGGTCCTGGTGCCTGTATAATATGTGTTCGGGCCCTGGTGCCTGTATAATATGTGTTCGGGCCCTGGTGCATGTATAATATGTGATCGGGCCCTGGTGCCTGTATAATATGTGTTCGGGCCCTGGTGCCTGTATAATATGTGTTCGGGCCCTGGTGCCTGTATAACATGTGTTCGGGCCCTGGTGCCTGTATAATATGTGTTCGGGCCCTGGTGCCTGTATAATATGTGTTCGGGCCCTGGTGCATGTATAATATGTGATCGGGCCCTGGTGCCTGTATAATATGTGTTCGGGCCCTGGTGCCTGTATAATATGTGTTCGGGCCCTGGTGCCTGTATAATATGTGTTCGGGTCCTGGTGCCTGTATAATATGTGTTCGGGCCCTGGTGCCTGTATAATATGTGTTCGGGCCCTGGTGCATGTATAATATGTGTTCGGGCCCTGGTGCCTGTATAATATGTGTTCTGGCCCTGGTGCCTGTATAATATGTGATCGGGCCCTGGTGCCTGTATAATATGTGTTCGGGCCCTGGTGCCTGTATAATATGTGTTCGGGCCCTGGTGCCTGTAAAATATGTGTTCGGGTCCTGGTGCCTGTATGTGATCGGGCCCTGGTGCCTGTATAATATCTGTTCGGGCCCTGGTGCCTGTATAATATGTGCTCGGGCCCTGGTGCCTGTATAATATGTGTTCGGGCCCTGGTGCCTGTATAATATGTGTTCGGGCCCTGGTGCCTGTATAATATGTGTTCGGGCCCTGGTGCCTGTATAATATGTGATCGGGCCCTGGTGCCTGTATAATATGTGCTCGGGCCCTGGTGCCTGTATAATATGTGTTCGGGCCCTGGTGCCTGTATAATATGTGTTTGGGCCCTGGTGCCTGTATAATATGTGTTCTGGCCCTGGTGCCTGTATAATATGTGATCGGGCCCTGGTGCCTGTATAATATGTGTTCGGGCCCTGGTGCCTGTATAACATGTGTTCGGGCCCTGGTGTCTGTATAATATGTGATCGGGCCCTGGTGCCTGTATAATATGTGTTCGGGTCCTGGTGCCTGTATAATATGTGTTCGGGCCCTGGTGCCTGTATAATATGTGTTCGGGCCCTGGTGCATGTATAATATGTAATCGGGCCCTGGTGCCTGTATAATATGTGTTCGGGCCCTGGTGCCTGTATAATATGTGTTCGGGCCCTGGTGCCTGTGTGATCGGGCCCTGGTGTCTGTATAATATGTGTTCGGGCCCTGGTGCCTGTATAATATGTGTTCGGGCCCTGGTGCCTGTATAATATGTGTTCGGGCCCTGGTGCCTGTATAACATGTGTACGGGCCCTGGTGTCTGTATAATATGTGATCGGGCCCTGGTGCCTGTATAATATGTGTTCGGGCCCTGGTGCCTGTATAATATGTGTTCGGGCCCTGGTGCCTGTATAATATGTGTTCGGGCCCTGGTGCATGTATAATATGTAATCGGGCCCTGGTGCCTGTATAATATGTGTTCGGGCCCTGGTGCCTGTGTGATCGGGCCCTGGTGTCTGTATAATATGTGTTCGGGCCCTGGTGTCTGTATAATATGTAATCGGGCCCTGGTGCCTGTATAATATGTGTTCGGGCCCTGGTGCCTGTGTGATCGGGCCCTGGTGTCTATATAACATGTGTTCGGGCCCTGGTGCCTGTACAATATGTGTTCGGGCCCTGGTGTCTGTATAATATGTGATCGGGCCCTGGTGTCTGTATAATATGTGATCGGGCCCTGGTGCCTATATAACATGTGTTCGGGCCCTGGTGCCTGTACAATATGTGTTCGGGCCCTGGTGTCTGTATAATATGTGATCGGGCCCTGGTGTCTGTATAATATGTGTTCGGGCCCTGGTGCCTGTATAATATGTGTTCGGGCCCTGGTGCCTGTATAATATGTGATCAGGCCCTGGTGTCTGTATAACATGTGTTCGGGCCCTGGTGCCTGTATAATATGTGATCGGGCCCTGGTGCCTGTATAATATGTGATCGGGCCCTGGTGTCTGTATAATATGTGTTCGGGCCCTGGTGCCTGTATAATATGTGATCGGGCCCTGGTGCCTGTATAATATGTGATCGGGCCCTGGTGCCTGTATAATATGTGATCGGGCCCTGGTGTCTGTATAATATGTGTTCGGGCCCTGGTGCCTGTATAATATGTGTTCGGGCCCTGGTGCCTGTATAATATGTGATCGGGCCCTGGTGTCTGTATAACATGTGTTCGGGACCTGGTGCCTGTATAATATGTGATCGGGCCCTGGTGCCTGTATAATATGTGATCGGGCCCTGGTGCCTGTATAACATGTGATCGGGCCCTGGTGCCTGTATAATATGTGATCGGGCCCTGGTGCCTGTATAACATGTGTTCGGGCCCTGGTGCCTGTATAATATGTGATCGGGCCCTGGTGCCTGTATAATATGTGTTCGGGCCCTGGTGCCTGTATAATATGTGATCGGGCCCTGGTGTCTGTATAACATGTGTTCGGGCCCTGGTGCCTGTATAATATGTGATCGGGCCCTGGTGCCTGTATAATATGTGATCGGGCCCTGGTGCCTGTATAATATGTGTTCGGGCCCTGGTGTCTGTATAATATGTGATCGGGCCCTGGTGTCTGTATAATATGTGATCGGGCCCTGGTGCCTGTATAATATGTGTTCGGGCCCTGGTGCCTGTATAATATGTGATCAGGCCCTGGTGTCTGTATAACATGTGTTCGGGCCCTGGTGCCTGTATAATATGTGTTCTGGCCCTGGTGCCTGTATAATATGTGATCGGGCCCTGGTGCCTGTATAATATGTGTTCGGGCCCTGGTGCCTGTATAACATGTGTTCGGGCCCTGGTGTCTGTATAATATGTGATCGGGCCCTGGTGCCTGTATAATATGTGTTCGGGTCCTGGTGCCTGTATAATATGTGTTCGGGCCCTGGTGCCTGTATAATATGTGTTCGGGCCCTGGTGCATGTATAATATGTAATCGGGCCCTGGTGCCTGTATAATATGTGTTCGGGCCCTGGTGCCTGTATAATATGTGTTCGGGCCCTGGTGCCTGTGTGATCGGGCCCTGGTGTCTGTATAATATGTGATCGGGCCCTGGTGCCTGTATAATATGTGTTCGGACCCTGGTGCCTGTATAATATGTGTTCGGGCCCTGGTGCCTGTATAATATGTGTTCGGGCCCTGGTGCCTGTGTGATCGGGCCCTGGTGTCTGTATAATATGTGTTCGGGCCCTGGTGTCTGTATAATATGTGATCGGGCCCTGGTGCCTGTATAATATGTGATCGGGCCCTGGTGCCTATATAACATGTGTTCGGGCCCTGGTGCCTGTACAATATGTGTTCGGGCCCTGGTGTCTGTATAATATGTGTTCGGGCCCTGGTGTCTGTATAATATGTGATCGGGCCCTGGTGCCTATATAACATGTGTTCGGGCCCTGGTGCCTGTACAATATGTGTTCGGGCCCTGGTGTCTGTATAATATGTGATCGGGCCCTGGTGTCTGTATAATATTTGTTCGGGCCCTGGTGCCTGTATAATATGTGTTCGGGCCCTGGTGCCTGTATAATATGTGATCAGGCCCTGGTGTCTGTATAACATGTGTTCGGGCCCTGGTGCCTGTATAATATGTGATCGGGCCCTGGTGCCTGTATAATATGTGATCGGGCCCTGGTGCCTGTATAATATGTGATCGGGCCCTGGTGCCTGTATAATATGTGATCGGGCCCTGGTGTCTGTATAATATGTGTTCGGGCCCTGGTGCCTGTATAATATGTGATCGGGCCCTGGTGCCTGTATAATATGTGATCGGGCCCTGGTGCCTGTATAACATGTGTTCGGGCCCTGGTGCCTGTATAATATGTGATCGGGCCCTGGTGCCTGTATAATATGTGATCGGGCCCTGGTGCCTGTATAATATGTGTTCGGGCCCTGGTGCCTGTATAATATGTGATCGGGCCCTGGTGCCTGTATAATATGTGATCGGGCCCTGGTGCCTGTATAATATGTGATCGGGCCCTGGTGCCTGTATAATATGTGTTCGGGCCCTGGTGCCTGTATAATATGTGATCGGGCCCTGGTGTCTGTATAACATGTGTTCGGGCCCTGGTGCCTGTATAATATGTGATCGGGCCCTGGTGCCTGTATAATATGTGATCGGGCCCTGGTGCCTGTATAATATGTGTTCGGGCCCTGGTGTCTGTATAATATGTGATCGGGCCCTGGTGCCTGTATAATATGTGATCGGGCCCTGGTGCCTGTATAATATGTGATCGGGCCCTGGTGCCTGTATAACATGTGTTCGGGCCCTGGTGCCTGTATAATATGTGATCGGGCCCTGGTGCCTGTATAATATGTGATCGGGCCCTGGTGCCTGTATAACATGTGTTCGGGCCCTGGTGCCTGTATAATATGTGATCGGGCCCTGGTTTCTGTATAATATGTGATCGGGCCCTGGTGCCGGTATAATATGTGTTCGGGCCCTGGTGCCTGTATAATATGTGTTCGGGCCCTGGTGCCTGTATAACATGTGTTCGGGTCCTGGTGCCTGTATGATATGTGTTCGGGCCCTGGTGCCTGTATAATATGTGTTCGGGCCCTGGTGCCTGTGTGATCGGGCCCTGGTGTCTGTATAATATGTGTTCGGGCCCTGGTGCATGTATAATATGTGTTCGGGCCCTGGTGCCTGTATAATATGTGTTCGGGCCCTGGTGCCTGTGTGATCGGGCCCTGGTGTCTGTATAATATGTGTTCGGGCCCTGGTGCATGTATAATATGTGATCGGGCCCTGGTGCCTGTATAATATGTGTTCGGGTCCTGGTGCCTGTATAATATGTGTTCGGGCCCTGGTGTCTGTATAACATGTGTTCGGGCCCTGGTGCCTGTATAATATGTGTTCGGGTCCTGGTGCCTGTATAATATGTGTTCGGGTCCTGGTGTCTGTATAACATGTGTTCGGGCCCTGGTGCCTGTATAATATGTGTTCGGGTCCTGGTGCCTGTATAATATGTGTTCGGGCCCTGGTGCCTGTATAATATGTGTTCGGGCCCTGGTGCCTGTATAATATGTGTTCGGGCCCTGGTGCCTGTATAATATGTGTTCGGGCCCTGGTCCCTGTATAATATGTGTTCGGGCCCTGGTGCCTGTATAATATGTGTTCGGGCCCTGGTGCCTGTATAATATGTGTTTGGGCCCTGGTGCCTGTATAATATGTGTTCGGGCCCTGGTGCCTGTATAATATGTGATCGGGCCCTGGTGCCTGTATAACATGTGTTCGGGCCCTGGTGCCTGTATATTATGTGTTCGGGCCCTGGTGCCTGTATAATATGTGATCGGGCCCTGGTGTCTGTATAATATGTGTTCGGGCCCTGGTGCCTGTATAATATGTGATCGGGCCCTGGTGCCTGTATAACATGTGTTCGGGCCCTGGTGCCTGTATAACATGTGTTCGGGCCCTGGTGCCTGTATAACATGTGTTCGGGTCCTGGTGTCTGTATAATATGTGATCGGGCCCTGGTGCCTGTATAATATGTGATCGGGCCCTGGTGCCTGTATAACATGTGTTCGGGCCCTGGTGCCTGTATAACATGTGTTCGGGCCCTGGTGCCTGTATAACATGTGTTCGGGTCCTGGTGTCTGTATAATATGTGATCGGGCCCTGGTGCCTGTATAACATGTGTTCGGGCCCTGGTGCCTGTATAATATGTGTTCGGGTCCTGGTGTCTGTATAATATGTGTTCGGGCCCTGGTGCCTGTATAATATGTGTTCGGGCCCTGGTGCCTGTATAATATGTGTTCGGGCCCTGGTGCCTGTATAATATGTGTTCGGGCCCTGGTGCCTGTATAATATGTGTTCGGGCCCTGGTGCCTGTATAATTTGTGTTCGGGCCCTGGTGCCTGTATAACATGTGTTCGGGTCCTGGTGTCTGTATAATATGTGATCGGGCCCTGGTGCCTGTATAACATGTGTTCGGGCCCTGGTGCCTGTATAATATGTGATCGGGCCCTGGTGCCTGTATAACATGTGTTCGGGCCCTGGTGCCTGTATAACATGTGTTCGGGCCCTGGTGCCTGTATAACATGTGTTCGGGTCCTGGTGTCTGTATAATATGTGATCGGGCCCTGGTGCCTGTATAACATGTGTTCGGGCCCTGGTGCCTGTATAATATGTGTTCGGGTCCTGGTGTCTGTATAATATGTGTTCGGGCCCTGGTGCCTGTATAATATGTGTTCGGGCCCTGGTGCCTGTATAATATGTGTTCGGGCCCTGGTGCCTGTATAATATGTGTTCGGGCCCTGGTGCCTGTATAATTTGTGATCGGGCCCTGGTGCCTGTATAATATGTGTTCGGGCCCTGGTGCCTGTATAACATGTGTTCGGGCCCTGGTGCCTGTATAACATGTGTTCGGGCCCTGGTGCCTGTATAACATGTGTTCGGGCCCTGGTGCCTGTATAACATGTGTTCGGGCCCTGGTGCCTGTATAATATGTGATCTGGCCCTGGTGCCTGTGTGTTCGGGTCCTGGTGCCTGTATAACATGTGTTCGGGCCCTGGTGCCTGTATAATATGTGATCGGGCCCTGGTGCCTGTGTGTTCGGGTCCTGGTGCCTGTATAATATGTGTTCGGGCCCTGGTGCCTGTATAATATGTGTTCGGGCCCTGGTGCCTGTGTGATCGGGCCCTGGTGCCTGTATAACGTGTTCGGGCCCTGGTGCCTGTATAACATGTGATCGGGCCCTGGTGCCTGTATAACATGTGTTCGGGCCCTGGAGCCTGTATAACATGTGTTAGGGCCCTGGAGCCTGTATAACATGTGATCGGGCCCTGGTGCCTGTATAATATGTGATCAGTTCCTGGTGCCTGTATAATATGTGTTCGGGCCCTGGTGCCTGTATAATATGTGTTAGGGCCCTGGAGCCTGTATAACATGTGATCGGGCCCTGGTGCCTGTATAATATGTGATCGGGCCCTGGTGTCTGTATAATATGTGATCGGGCCCTGGTGTCTGTATAATATGTGATCGGGCCCTGGTGTCTGTATAATATGTGTTCGGGCCCTGGTGTCTGTATAACATGTGTTCGGGCCCTGGTGCCTGTATAATATGTGATCGGGCCCTGGTGTCTGTATAATATGTGTTCGGGCCCTGGTGCCTGTATAATATGTGTTCGGGCCCTGGTGCATGTATAATATGTGATCAGGCCCTGGTGTCTGTATAATATGTGATCGGGCCCTGGTGTCTGTATAATATGTGATCGGGCCCTGGTGCCTGTATAATATGTGATCGGGCCCTGGTGCCTGTATAATATGTGATCAGGCCCTGGTGTCTGTATAACATGTGATCGGGCCCTGGTGCCTGTATAATATGTGATCGGGCCCTGGTGCCTGTATAATATGTGTTCGGGCCCTGGTGCCTGTATAATATGTGATCAGGCCCTGGTGTCTGTATAATATGTGATCAGGCCCTGGTGTCTGTATAATATGTGATCAGGCCCTGGTGTCTGTATAATATGTGATCAGGCCCTGGTGTCTGTATAATATGTGTTCGGGCCCTGGTGCCTGTATAATATGTGATCGGGCCCTGGTGTCTGTATAATATGTGTTCGGGCCCTGGTGCCTGTATAATATGTGTTCGGGCCCTGGTGCATGTATAATATGTGATCGGGCCCTGGTGCCTGTATAACATGTGATCGGGCCCTGGTGTCTGTATAATATGTGATCGGGCCCTGGTGTCTGTATAATATGTGATCGGGCCCTGGTGCCTGTATAATATGTGATCGGGCCCTGGTGCCTGTATAATATGTGATCAGGCCCTGGTGTCTGTATAACATGTGATCGGGCCCTGGTGCCTGTATAATATGTGATCGGGCCCTGGTGCCTGTATAATATGTGTTCGGGCCCTGGTGCCTGTATAATATGTGATCAGGCCCTGGTGTCTGTATAATATGTGATCAGGCCCTGGTGTCTGTATAATATGTGATCAGGCCCTGGTGTCTGTATAATATGTGTTCGGGCCCTGGTGCCTGTATAATATGTGATCAGGCCCTTGTGTCTGTATAATATGTGATCAGGCCCTGGTGTCTGTATAATATGTGATCAGGCCCTGGTGCCTGTATAACATGTGATCGGGCCCTGGTGTCTGTATAATATGTGATCGGGCCCTGGTGCCTGTATAATATGTGATCGGGCCCTGGTGCCTGTATAATATGTGATCAGGCCCTGGTGCCTGTATAATATGTGATCAGGCCCTGGTGCCTGTATAATATGTGATCGGGCCCTGGTGTCTGTATAATATGTGATCGGGCCCTGGTGCCTGTATAATATGTGATCGGGCCCTGGTGCCTGTATAATATGTGATCAGGCCCTGGTGTCTGTATAATATGTGATCGGGCCCTGGTGTCTGTATAATATGTGATCGGGCCCTGGTGCCTGTATAATATGTGATCGGGCCCTGGTGCCTGTATAATATGTGTTCGGGCCCTGGTGCCTGTATAATATGTGATCAGGCCCTGGTGTCTGTATAATATGTGTTCGGGCCCTGGTGCCTGTATAACATGTGTTCGGGCCCTGGTGTCTGTATAATATGTGTTCAGGCCCTGGTGTCTGTATAATATGTGTTCGGGCCCTGGTGCCTGTATAACATGTGTTCGGGCCCTGGTGTCTGTATAATATGTGATCGGGCCCTGGTGTCTGTATAATATGTGTTCAGGCCCTGGTGCCTGTATAATATGTGATCGGGCCCTGGTGCCTGTATAATATGTGTTCAGGCCCTGGTGCCTGTATAATATGTGATCGGGCCCTGGTGTCTGTATAATATGTGATCGGGCCCTGGTGTCTGTATAATATGTGATCGGGCCCTGGTGCCTGTATAATATGTGATCTTTTATCAAATTTCAGGTCTTGTTGTGTTTCGAAGCTTCACTAGGACACAGAGTTATTAGCAAAAAGCTAATGTTGCTTATTATAGCGCCACCATGTGGCTGAACCTCACAAGATTTGATACACAGCCTCATTTTGACACAAATATGTTAATTTTCATTACAGTCAGACATTATGATTTGACCTGTGGTGGCAATTTTATGATATTCATTGATCTTTAGTAAAATATAGATGATTCAAAGAATGTCACATGTGTGTCTCTCACTTGTAGTGAGAGAAGATTCTGTTTATGTACCTGGGAAGGCAGAAGGGAGAGACACTCCAGAGAACAGACGAACAAGGACCTCTGACCTAGATATCAGAAGGCCATTTGGTGAAGGGGGGCTTAGTGACGAATCTAAACTAATGTTATGGCTTCCTTGTCTATGGAAATCTACTGGGAAGAAGACCTTGGAGGAGCTAGGATAAAAAGTGGTTCAGTCTGTCTGGGGGGTGTCACTCTTCTGCACAGGGTAACAACTGTGTATTAGACTGCTCCTATTCTTGCAAGAATAAATACTTCTATTTTTATAATTTGACTCTGAGTGTCTCTTACGCAGTGATGTTTGTTTGATGAATTTTTGCCACAACAGACCTTATTTGTGTAACGCTGTAGATAGAATCAAAAGGACGAAGCAGGATCCACATGCAGCAGCTTTATTAGCTCAACTCAAAACTAGACAGACTTAGGCCACATTTACACATAGCCGGGTATTTAGAGAAACGAATATTTCCCCCCCTCCGTTTTCAATAATAACATCATGCACACAACATCGTTTTCAAAAAAGTTGTCGTTTACATCAACCCGCATAAATACACCGTCGAGCGCCATCATAACTATGCCAAACCTATGGGTGGCAGTGTAGGGAGAAGGATAAACCCATGCAAGCCAATCAGAATCCTCAAAATCGACAACAACGAATAGCACGAGCGACTTCCTGTTCCGTTCAAAACAACAGACATGGCGCGAGGTTCGTTTGTGTGGACAGACAGCGAAGTGGAGTTACTCCTTAATGTCGCGTTATACTACAAGGCAAGTAAAGGCCAAGACAATGTCGACTGGGAATCTTGCCAGTCCAAATATGTTGACATGTTGGCGCAATTCTCGGAGCAATACCCGTCCGAGACCAACGATGAGTTTCCTCATGTGAAGGAGGAGATAACGCGAGCCCATTTGACAACGAAACTTAAGGCAATAAGAGGGAAATACAGAAATTCAGTGGACACTGGACGCAGGAGCGGCCACGGAAGAGTGGTGCTCCTCTACTTTGAACTGTGCAAGCAGGTTTGGGGTGGTTCCCCAGCCACTACGACCATCGCCTCCGGCATCGAGACCAACGAACTGGAGGATTCCGTTTCTCCTTCCCCCGCCACATCTGCTTCGTCCTTGGTGGAATTCTTGGACGTCGAGTCTGAAGCAGAGGTTCAAGATGTTGATGGAAGTGTGACCATCACCCCCACAGTGAAGCAGAGGAGAGACCTGCTTCAGGTATGTATTTATTGTCATGTATGTATTGTTGGCTTTCTTAAAATGAATGTGTGTATGTATCTGTGAAATATAAGAAATCCTTCAGCAAAATAATTCACCCTGAAGGAAATTTCTTTGTCACAATAGTTCCGTCCATAGTCTGTAAACATACACGGTAAAAAAAGTAGTGGTAAAAGGCAAAAATAAATGAAGTAATGAAGAGAAGTCACATCAGTCGTTTTCATGTGCTACAACATTACAGCAAGTAACAGTTAATGTATATTGGCAAAAAAAAAAAAAAAAATCCTGTGTCTGTCATACATTTTGGGGAGATTAGCCTTTGAAAGTATGTTTTAGTTTCTGTATTCCTATAGTCTGTTGTGAATCGTAACGTTTACTATTAAGATTGATTATGCTGAGGGAATATAGGCCATCATTCATCATGGTAATATGAAATGTGATTATTTTTGTGTAAGTTTACTTATGCAAATGTGCATGTTTTAATACATTTTCTTTGTTCTACTCTGTAAAGGCTAAACTGAAGGGACACCGGCATGAACGGTTCAAGAGGAAGCTGCCAGCTGAAAACCAGTGGCTGAATGCCATTGAGGAGGACAAAAATGTAAAAAAGAAACTTGTGGAAATTATTGAGACCTCAGAAAAGCAGGCATCTGAAAATTTCTCTAAAATAACAAATACCCTGGATAGGCTAACACCATCGATTGCAGATGGGTTTGCTCTAATGCGGCAATTTGTGCAGACACCGCCACATTACAATATCCCATTTGATGGAAGAGGTCTTTATGGACCAGTTTATGCACACACGCCACCACTACACACACACTCCTATTTCCAAAATTCAGCACCAATTCAGCACTCATTCCCACCCAACTCGTCAGCTGACAACAGACCACCCAATACAGTTCCACTCAGCACCATCAACATAACTGATTTGGCACACACACCTGTTGAGGGCATGCAGCGTCAGTTTTTATATACCCAAGCCCTTAATGAGGATTAGCAATATTGAGATAAGAAGTCTCAATTGATGTACAATTGTAATTTGTAGAAAAATAATATTACAATACTGGTACTGTATTTTGTTCATAACCTTATTATGTTATGTTTGTGGATGTTTTTATAGTGTGAAATGTTACCCTGGGCAGTTCCAATATTTTTGTACCAAGAGTTTAAAAATGGGTACTATATAGATAGCCTTGAGTTAAGGCCTCTTGATTATTTTTTTTTACTTAAAGTGCCTATTGCTTAAAAAGCAGTACTGAAGAGGCAGCTTATATGCACTACTGTAGTCAATTTGTGAATTCCTCTTGAAGTGTTAAGTTACCTTGAAATATGCTTTTATTTATTATTTGATGCCACTTTGTTGCACTTTTATGCTTGTCTGATTTTCTGGATTAACAAACTGAAATAAAATGTCTGAAAAATTACGACGTGTGTTTGTTTATTCAATATGGTTCAAACCAGATCAACCTATTATAGAAAGCGTTCACACAGGACAGGACCATTTAGAATTTCTCGTTCTTTATGTGGATAATGGCATTCTACTAAACAAATAACATTTACACTTGGCAATGTCGATACCTTACATCCAAGTGACTTGTAAACATGTACAATGTAAAGAATAGAAAACTAAACATATTTGCTGAACATGTTATAAATTTAAATGCTTAACATATTGATATGTAGCCAAAACATACTGCCTAAATACTGGCATGAAAGGAGCACACAGTGTTTAGGTCTGTGATGAGCAAAAGCAAAATATTGTGAACTATGACAAGAACTTTAAACTTTGATATGTCATAATGTCTGATACCCCACACACAATGGAGAGAAGATGGTCCCTTTTATGGATCCAGGAATTGAGTGAGGATTCTCCTGACCCTCTTCCCTTCTGATGTCATGCATTCTGCTCTGGCATCTGGTGGTGGGTCTGGCTGGTTTTCCCTGTCGTATTGAATTGCCTCAGCAACCGTGTTATCGTCTACCTTGTCCTTGGAAGCCTCACAATAATTATGCAGCACGAAACATGCATAAATTACAAAGGGAAGATCAGCCAGATTAATGTCCATGGCCCTTCTCAGGGCTCCGAACCGGGCTTTTAGTCTCCCAAACGCACATTCTATCACCATCCTTGCTCGGCACAAAGATAGTCCAAAGTACTGCTCCTGGGCAGTGCTCCCCCCATTGACATATTCCTTCATAAGATATAGAAGCAGTGGATATGCAGGGTCGCCTAGTATGTAAACCGGTATGGCCTCTTCATCTTCAATGATTTGCCTTGGACAGGGAGGGATGCTTCTATCTTTCAAGGACGTGTTAAGTGTGGAGTTAGCAAAAATACGTGCGTCGTGCACGCTCCCAGGCCATTTCACTACCACGTCCATGAAGGCATATTTATAATCGCAGGTGGCTTGAATGTTTAAGGTAAACCTCCCTTTCCTATTGATGTAGTCACTGGAATTGGCTGGTGGTTGCTTTATCTCTACATGCGTCCCATCCACAGCACCTAGGCACTGAGGAAGGCCATGAGCTTCTTCAAATCCCTGCACAAGTTGCTGGACGGATTTTGGCAGTGTTATATACTTAGGACCCAAGTGGACAGTTATTGCTCTACAGACTTTTCGGATTATTATTGAAACGGCCGATCTAGACAGGCCGAATGCGTTGGCCGTTTTACGTAGTCTACCCTCATCAGCTAAATAGTATAGGGTGAGGGCAACTTTTTTCTCTACACTGACCGGCGACCGCATGACAGTAGTCTGACCTTCTATGGAGGGACGTAGTAAGTTCGAAAGCGTCAGTAGAGATGACCGTGACATTCGGAAGTTCTCATGCCATTCCTCCGGGAGCACGACTTCTCTCTCAAAGTTTTCCCACCAGACCGCGGTTCGCCCAGGTCGGATCCAAAACCGGCGACGGCGACGTTGGCAGGCAATGTACCGGCGTCTTGGAAGTGAAAGCTGCTGTAAAAATGCTGACCTTCTTGTACTCCTTCGCCTCTGCTCCTCGATATAGTACAGCAGTTGTGTTTGCAAATGCAAACAGGCCAAAAGCGTTTGCACAAAAGTAAAAATGAGTACCACCTTAACAGCATCCATGATAAGTAGCCGAACAAGTAAACATAGGGAGCTCACATTTCGTAAAGCATTATCGGGCGCATAATGTGACGTTTGAGAACCTAAAACCCCGTTTCTCCCAGTTGACACGGCAACACATAACCGGCGTTTTCAGAAATCTCCACTTTGCCCGGAGTTTTTAGAAATAATCGTTTTCTGGGATAAAACCGGCGTTTTCGTGTAAATGAGAGGCCAAAACGCAGGGAAATATCTGCGTTTTCCCTTCGTGTAAACGGGGCCTTAGACTTGGGAACAGGAATCAGGAACAGCACGAACAAACAACATTACAAAGTCAAGAACCGACAAACACTGACACAAGACACAGGGTTTAAATACAGAGGCAAACAAGCTAAACTAGATAGCAAGGGGGCGTGGCTAATTAGAAACACCTGGGGAGACTAATAAACAAGAAAAACTACAAAGGACTACAAAACAGGAAATAACAAGTCCACACAAGACAAGGGGAACACAAGACAGGAATCATGACATAGCCCCCCCACTTAAGGAGCGGATTCCAGACGCTCCTCAAAAAACAATAGTCCAGGAGGGTGGTGGAGTGGAGGCGGACCCGGGGGCGGGATGGAGAGCCAGGCCCGTGGAGCAGAAGAGGGCCTGGAGACTGCAGCAAGACGGGAGGCCAGGGCGGAGCAGGCAGTGCCGTCTGCAGATCCTGCTCCGCCCTGGTTGCCCACGGTTCATGACCCAGGTCCGCCTTGCCTGTATCCTGGTCCCGGTTCCCAGTGCGGACCTGGCCCTCCGTCCCTCACCCAAGACCGCCTCTGCTTCACCACCCTCCTGAACATTTGTGCTTTTGTTTTGATGGGCGTCGGGAGCCGCCCATAGGGGAGGAGCTATGTCACGGTGTGGGTTTTGTGTCTTGTTCTTGTCTGTTATGTGATTCACTGTTTGCCATGTGTCTTGTTAATTGTCTGATCATTGTTCACAGGTGTTTCTGATTTACCACGCCCCCTTGTTATCTTGTCTAGCTCGTTTATCCCTTGTATTTAAGCCTTGTGTTTCAGCCCTGTCTTTGTGAGTTCTTGTTTGATTGTATGTGTATGTGTATGTGTATGTGTATGTGTATGTGTATGTGTATGTGTATGTGTATGTGTATGTGTATGTGTATGTGTATGTGTATGTGTATGTGGTCCTGACATCCTGTCCTGAGTACCGTTCGTAAAGTTTTGTGTCTATTTAATAAAGTGTGCTGCGTATGGATCCTGCTTCATCCTTGCTTCAACCGCTATACGTAACAATTTGCTGCTGTGATTTTTTTTATATATTTTTTTTATATATATCTTCAGTGTTTTGATGTATCAGAGGATTTTTGATGACTTTTTGTCATAAGTTTCGAGTGAATTGGATCAAACGGAGAATTCATCATCATGAAGCGGAATTATGCTTCAGGAAGCCAGAAAGAAAAAAGAAAAAACAAGATAGTGGTAAGTGATAAACTACACTGGATAAAATAGCTCTACTTGTCTTGTACAAATGGTGTAATTTTGCAGCAGGTAGGCGTAGGCTAGCAAAAATATGTTTATGTTAACTACCTGCCTGACGGCAAACGCTGCTGGTAACAAACAGTTAACTTAGTGCAACTTTTTTTTTACGAACGGACGGAATATGGTTACATACTGTAATGTGTTTTTTAACGGGATAAGGCAGACGCAGATCTGTTCCAGAATCACTGTTTATCGTATTTAATGACATGACATTGCTATAGCTTTGTAATAGGTTTTGATGAAAGTGGCATGGCATAGCATGCTATACTAACTATTAGGAAAACCACACAATACATTCCGTGCACCAAACATTAGCTTGGGATGTTTTTAAGTATTGGTAGCTGTGAAAGCAGCTGCATCCCTTCTCTTCAAATATCAAAATATATCTTAATATATCTCTATGTCCATTTTGCTTGGGGCCCCCAAATTCCTTCAAACGGCCCTGTTTGTGAAACCAATTGTTTTTGTGTGCAGATCTCAGAGCCACGGTGTTCTGACAGCTTGCTTATGGGGCGGCAGCTAGCGGATCGTTAGGAAAGATTAGATGAATGTGATCATTTATGTTTGGGCCTGAAATCACTGATACAACCTTTAAGCACAAAAACATATTTATTAAAAACATTGTTATCAGAACGGAGAAGGTTTTTTTCTTTTATTTCCAAGCTTGAGATCTTCATGACTTACAGTCTCTGACGCCCAGACATGTTTAGAGCAGAACAATAATAATTGATAAAACAGTGCAAATATAATAATGTTGCAGCAGCTTCAGTGCGTGAACCCATGAAATACAGCTGGGTTAAAATACGTTTAACAAATCACACTTCTACATGAATTATACATGATTGATGTGACACTATAATGAAACTAAATGAAGCTGATCTTCATCAACACAAACAGAGCTTGAGAAAAGCACAGATACACACCGTCACACACACTGATGTCTATATGAGCATTTATTACACAGTTATTCTGACATGATATTTCACTGACAGAAGTTCAGCTGTGTTAGTAATGTAATGAAGGGAAAATAAGAGACTCTGTAACATCTCACTGATACTGATTTATCATGCAGCTCAAAGCATTATGGGTAGAATCTCTCTACAGTCTGTTCTCATTCATCAACACAGTTTCACTGATCCATTATAAAACCTAAACCCAGGATAGAGCGGCTGAGTGAATGTGGTCTGGACTGTGTGGATGAGTCTCATTGTGTCTCTGTCGACTCTGTAGAAGGACAGAGTTCCTGCACTGTGATCCACATACACTCCTGTTCTACTGTGATCCACATACACTCCTGTTCTACTGCTGATGGACTCTACAAGGAGATTAGACACTATGCCATTGTGTATGAATGCGTAACCGGAGGAAGAGCAGTACAAACTCCAGGACTGATCATTAGATCCAAATTCACACTCATTTATCCGTCCCTTCCTGCTGATGCTCTTATATGACACTGATATCGACACATCAATCCCACTCCACTCGATCTCCCAGTAACAGCGTCCACTCACACTCTCTCTACACAACACCTGCTCCCAATCATCAAATCTGTCTGGATGATCAGGATGCGGCTGGACTGGGTAAGTGTTAGAAATCTCTCTGTTGTCCTCAGACAGACGGAGCTGTCTATTCACTGTGTTCAGATCCAGAGTGAGCTGATGGGAATCTGATGGAGAGAAAACACATCAGAATCAGGAATCTGATCTTTTAATGAAGATGAACTCTTCATGTTTAATATATCAGCAGTGTCTCAGTACAGTTTAATCATCATTTACATGATCAACTCTTTCAGCTTCTACAGGAAGAACATGAACACAGTGAGTTTCTCTGCTTGTTTTCTGACTTACATTGAAGGAACTCGTTCCTGGTCTTGGGAACAGTGGCTGTGGAAATCAACAGACATGAAGAGTGTGATTATCATGTCAAGAGAAAATGATCCTGCATCCATTACTAACACATGCACAACTCCTCCAACACAGAAGATATTTAGAAATGTCTCTGCTGTTTACAGAGCCCAAATCCTGACACAACCACTATTGAGGGTTTGATATTATTGACGCGTCACCATATTGGATTTGGCTTCTGTAGACATGAACTGATCACAGATTTGATTTGAGAGGGAATAGGGCTCAAATTTCACTTTGCTCATCATACAAAGTAATCATATCACTTCATAACACTTGGATTTATTTTGGTTTTGAGTGTTTGTGAACAGGCCCGTCGCGACAAGGCAAGCAAACCAAGCAATTGCTTGGGGCTCCGAGCTGGCCTGGGGCCCCAAGACAACGACTGGTTAAGAATAAAATGCAACGACAAACTGTGAGCGCCCCTTCGATAGTCAATGCAGTAAAGTGCAATGACACTGTTATCGGGATACCCCTCAAGAGGGCCCCTCTCAGTAGTCGCTGACAGCAGCCAGCCAACCACGCGATCTCTGCTGCCAGCAAAATACAAAACCTCCTCGGCAGTCTTCATCATGAAGCGGAATTATGCTTCAGGAAGCCAGAAAGAAAAAAGAAAAAAACAAGATAGTGGTGAGTGATAAACTACACTGGATAAAATAGCTCTACTTGTCTTGTACAAATGGTGTAATTTTGCAGCAGGTAGGCGTAGGCTAGCAAAACTATGTTTATGTTAACTACCTGCCTGACGGCAAATGCTGCTGGTAACGAACAGTTAACTTCGTGCAACTTTTTTTTCCGAACGGACGGAATATGGTTACATACTGTAATGTGTTTTTTAACGGGATAAGGCAGACGCAGATCTGTTCCAGAATCACTGTTTATCGTATTTAATGACATGACATTGCTATAGCTTTGTAATAGGTTTTGATGAAAGTGGCATGGCATAGCATGCTATACTAACTATTCCACCGTGATAATCAATTTATAGGGGTTAGGAAAACCACACAATACATTCCGTGCACCAAACATTAGCTCGGGATGTTTTTAAGCATTGGTAGCTGTGAAAGCAGCTGCATCCCTTCCCTTCAAATATCAAAATATATCTTAAAGGTTTACAAACATTTTTTAATCATTACCCGATACCTAATATATTATATCAAGCAATCAAGCAAGCAAACTTTATTTATAAAGCACTTTACAACGACCGAAGTAGCCCAAAGTGCTGTACAAAGCAAAATATAACACAACACAGCTAATTTACTATAAAATACATAGTGAAATAAGTTAAAAAATAAAAACATATAAAACAAACCATAACATGCAAAATGTCAACTCCTGGTGTTAAAGGCCAAGGAATATAAATTAGTTTTTAAAAGAGATTTAAAATGAGTTAGTGAAGTGGCCTGTTTTACCGCCTGAGGCAGGTCATTCCACAATTTTGGAGCTGCCACAGCAAAGGCGCGATCCCCTCTGAGTTTACGTTTTGTTTTGGGCACGTGAAGGAGCAGTTTATCGGCTGACCTAAGAGAGCGAGTGGGTGTATGAAGATGTATTAACTCAGAGATATAAGACGGGGCAAGACCATTTAATGATTTAAAAACAAATAAAAGAACTTTAAAATGAATCCTGTACTGTTGTCACGGATACAACGGAAGCAGACAGGTGGTAAGTTGAATAGAAGTTTATTGAACAAGGTGCAACAGATCCGGGATGCAATGGTGAGTAGATAATTTGAAGATAGTGTTCACATAGACTTAACTGAATGGTAAACAATGTCTCTTGGTTGTAGATGCTGGCGAAAGGGTTCGCGAGGGTTCTCAATGGAAGGCAGACGGATGGTTGAAGACAGCAGATGGGAGACACGGAACACGGAAGGTAAGTAGATCTCTCTGAGGTGAGTAGCGGAGGTGAGTCTGTATGTCAGTGGTGTTTGACGAGACCAGACAATGACTGGTGAGTGAGAGTGGTTTATAAAGGGTGTGACTGATGAAGTGGCCAGGTGAAGGTGATTAGAACTCAGGGGAAAGTGAACGAGTGGGTGGAGCGAGTGATGATGAGGATGGAGTGAGTGATGATAAGGGCGTGGCTGTGACAGTACCCCCCCCTCCCGAGGCGGCTCTTGATGGCTGTGAAGAGGGGCGAGTACGGCGACGAGGTCTCCCACGACCTCTGGGTGCAGGACGGTCAGGATGGTCAGCATGGAACTGGGTGAGAAGAGTAGGGTCAAGGATGTCATCTCAATGAACCCAGGAGCGTTCCTCAGGTCCATAGCCTTCCCAGTCGACCAGATATTCCAACTGGGAACCTCGTCGCCGAGAGTCCAAGATGTCGTGGACTCGGTAGATGGACTCCTCTTCTACGGGAACGGGAGGAGGAGGCACGTCATCCTGGCCAGGAACTGAGGAGGGAGGAGTGACAGGTTCAGTGTGAGGTTTTAACAGAGATACATGGAATGATGGTGCAATTCTATACTCAGGTGGAAGGTTGAGACGATAAGTGACGTCATTGAGCTGCCTCTGCACAGTGAATGGTCCGATGTATCGAGGACTCAGCTTTTTGCAGGGCAGGCGGAGTCGTATGTCTCGCGTCGAGAGCCAAACCTTTTGACCAGGGTGGTATTGAGGAGGTTCGGCTCTGTGACGGTCAGCTTGTCTCTTGTGTCTCCGCACTGCCTGCTGAAGGTGTACATGAGCTGAGTCCCATACCCTCTCGCTTTGATGGAACCAATAGTCGACAGCTGGAACCTCTGACGGTTCACCTGACCAAGGGAAAAGAGGAGGTTGGTACCCTACGACACATTGGAATGGGGTGAGTCCAGTGGTACTTTGTCTAAGGGAGTTTTGGGCATATTCAGCCCAGGGGAGGAATTGGTTCCAGCTGTCTTGGTACTAGTGGCAATAGGATCTGAGGTAACGTCCAATCTCCTGGATCTTCCGCTCAGTCTGACCGTTAGTCTGGGGATGATATCCGGAAGATAGATTAACCGTGACTCCGAGGAGTTTGAAGAAAGCCTTCCATACCCGAGAGATGAACTGAGGTCGGTCCGATACAATTTCATCAGGGATGCCGAAGTTTCTGAAGACGTAGGTGAAGAGAGCTTCGGCCGCTTCAAAGGCAGTAGGAAGTCCGGGCATTGGAATCAACTTGCATGATTTGGAGAACTGATCCACTACAACAAAAACACAGGTGTATCCATTGGATCGTGGGAGGTCAGTCATGAAGTCAATGCCCAGATGGGACCACGGACGCTGAGGAATGGGTAGAGGCACTAATTTACCCTCAGGGAGCTTTCTGGGAGTGTTGGTAACGGCACAGACTGAGCATCCTCTGATGTAACGTTAGGCGTCCTGGGAGATGGATGGCCACCAGTACCGTTGACTGAGGAGCGAGAGGGTACGCCTACTACCTGGATGTCCAGAGCCCGGAGCGGTGTGAGCAGAGTCCAGAAGGGTGGTACGGAGCTGAGGTGGTACAAATATGAGCCCTTCTGGACCTCCCGGCGGAGCAGGTTGGAGATTATTAGCTTGGGAGATTTGCTCATCAATGTCCCATATGATGGGGTTGAGGAAGATGGCTGGAGGAAGGATAGGTTCAGAAGAGTTTTCTTCGGAGGAGGATTGGTGAAGACGGGATAAGGCGTCTGCTTTGACATTCTTACCGCCAGGGCGATAGGTGACACGGAAGTCGAACCTGGTGAAGAAGAGTGCCCAACGGGCCTGACGAGGATTCAATCTTCTAGCTTCTCTCAGATACTCAAGGTTTCGATGATCTGTTATAACCTCAAATTGGTGGTTAGCCCCCTCCAGCCAATGCCTCCACTCTTCCAGTGCTAGTTTGATAGCCAGGAGTTCCCGGTTGCCGACATCATAGTTGTGCTCCGCCGGGGACAGTTTCTTGGAAAAGAAGGCGCATGGATGGAGTTTGGGAGGCTCACCCTGCCGCTGAGATAACACAGCCCCAACACCGGTAGATGAAGCGTCCACTTCGACGATGAAAGGAAGATCGGGGTTGGGATGTACCAGTATTGGGGCTGTAGCAAATGCGTTCTTGAGTTCGTGAAATGCTTGGAGGGATTCTGAGGATAAGGACAGAGACTTGGGCCGGCCTTTCAGAGATGAGGTTAACGGAGTACTGATGAGACTGTAACCCTTGATGAACCTTCTGTAGAAGTTTGCAAATCCTAAAAACCGCTGGAGCTCTTTGACTGAAGTGGGTTGTGGCCAGTTGTGAATGGTTTCCACCTTCCTCTGGTCCATTTGTACTCCATGTTGGTCAATGATGTAACCCAGGAACTGTACGGATGGGATATGGAATTCACACTTTTCGAGTTTAAGGTACAGTTGATGTTCTCTCAGTTTTTCTAGGACTTGGATGACGTGTTTACGGTGTTCAGAGAGTGAGGAAGAGTAGATGAGAATGTCGTCGATGTACACTATGACGAACCGATTGAGGTAGTTTCTGAAGATCTCGTTCATGTAACCTTGGAAGACTGCTGGAGCGTTGGACAGTCCGAAGGGCATGACGAGGTATTCATAATGGCCGGAGGGAGTGACGAACGCGGTCTTCCACTCGTCACCCCGCCGAATACGGATGAGATTGTAGGCAGAACGAAGATCTAACTTGGAGAAGATTTGGGCCCCACGCAACTGTTCCAAAGCCGCTGGGACCAGAGGAAGAGGATAGCTGTACTTGATGGTTTGGGAATTCAGGTGTCTGTAGTCGAAGCATGGCCGCAAGCCTCCATCCTTCTTACCTACGAAGAAAAAACTTGAAGCGGCAGGGGAGGTAGATGTACGGATGAACTGCTGATGAAGAGCTTCCTCCACGTACTCCTCCATGGCCTTCTGCTCCGGGATGGACAGGGGGTAAATACGGCCTTTGGGTAAGGTGGCTCCAGGTAGCAGGTCGATAGCGCAGTCCCATGGCCGGTGAGGTGGTAATTGGGTCACTAGTTGTTTGCTGAACACATCCTGGAACGCCCCATACTCTGAGGGAATCGTCACAGAATGTTGGACTTCAGGACTCTCGACTGTGGTAGAATTGACTTGACACGATGGGTTAATCTTATATGTAGAGGAAGAAGATGATTTTTTGATTGAAGACAAGCAGTTAGAAAAGCACTGTTCACCCCAGCGTAAGATCTCTCCAGTTCTCCAATTGACAGAGGGTTGGTGTTGTACCATCCATGGGCGTCCCAGAATGAGTTCAGCAGTTGACTCCTCCAGCACCATGAATGACATCCTCTCAGTATGGAGACATCCAATCTGTAGAGTGACAGTGGGTGAAAAGTGACGAATTCTTCCTCGACCCAGAGGTTTACCCTGAATGGTTTGTACTCGGAGATCCTGATGCGTTCTAAGCTTTCGAAGGTTTAACTTTTGGAGTAATTGGGTGGAAATGAAGTTCCCTTCGGCACCGGAGTCGAGTAAGGCTTGCGCTGAGACACAAAGACGAGGGGTGAGTAGTAGAACCATAGTACGATTGAGAGTTTCAATTTTAGGAGGAACTTGAATGGTGCTTACCGCAGTACGCGGAGGTCGAATGGGACAGCCACTGAGGAGGTGTTGATCGGAAGCGCAATACATGCACAAGTTATGCTGGATCCTTCGTTGACGTTCGATTGAAGTGAGACGAGAGGAGTCAATTTGCATGGGCTCTGGTGCTGGAGGAGCGGCAGATGGTGCAGAGAACGGAGAACTTACAGCGGCTGATGCAGGATGTTCACATGCTGAGAAACGCTGGGAAACTTGAATGTTTTTTTTAATGAGATTTTCGAGACCCATTGAGTCATCAAAAACGGCCACTTGCTGACGGATTCTCAAACTCAAGCCACGTCGAAACACTGTAATTAAAGCTGTTTCGTTCCAGTCACTGGAGGCCGCTAGGGTGCGGAAGCGAAGAGCGTAGTCGCAAACGGAATTTGAGCCTTAATGTAGATTGAAGAGTTGATCATGAATGGACAGTTTATCAGCAGATAATCCGAATACTATCTTGAAATGTTGAAGAAAACTGGAGAGAGATTTAATGATGGGTGAGTTTGAATTCCAGATGGAATGTGCCCATTGGAGAGCGCGGCCAGATAACAGAGATATTATAAACGCCACCCGGGCTGAGTCGTTAGGGAAAAGATGAGGTTGCATTTCAAAGTATAATGATACTTGCAGGAGGAAGCCGCTGCAGTTCTCCGCCTCGCCTGAGTATGTCGCCGGTCGGGCCATGGGACTCGCAGAGGCAGCCCCCGAAGGAGCGGGTGTTTGCGGAAGTGAAGGGAGGTGAAGATCTTGAGGGACAGCAGTGACGATGGGAGGATTAGCTGGCGGATTTTGTTGTAAGGCTTGACTAACAGCTTGAACCAGATCAGCGAAAGTATCTGGCGGTGGTGGATTCTCGGTATCGGCTGCAGCTTGCATGGTTGGTCTGGTCTTCTGTCACGGATACAACGGAAGCAGACAGGTGGTAAGTTGAATAGAAGTTTATTGAACAAGGTGCAACAGATCCGGGATGCAATGGTGAGTAGATAATTTGAAGATAGTGTTCACATAGACTTAACCCCCTGGGGTCGGCAATCATGCCGGCGTGATTTGCGCGGTTTTTTTCACATAGCAGCAAAATAGACCTAAAATACTCAGTCAGTTTTGGTCATACAGCCTTAAGAAATATGAAAAAATAAGCTGTTAAATGTCTACTTTTTTATGTGTCCACTTACAATCGAAATAAAACATTGTGCTTTTGTAAAATAAAGAAAGTAAACAGGGAGTGCTTTCTGCCTCTCCGTCTCCGTGAACTTTTTTTCTAAAGCACGTCTCTAAACTCAAATAAAACTCAGTGAATACTATTCACTCAGACATGAGCTATATATCTCTATAATCATTTAAGTGTGTAGTTTTAAATTATCTAATTCAAAACTAAAAGAAATATTCTCTGTTTATGTAATCTATATATAAAGAGCGAGAGATCAGCTGTCCTCATTATCTTTCTGCCAGCTCATTACTCCGCTAATGTGACACGCCCATCGAGAGCGCGCGCGCTATTCAAATTCTAATCTGAAGCAACACATGCAAACCAGTCAACGCCCACAACAGCTGGACAACACACTCGCTGTGAGGAATAATAATATCGTGATTATCCTGGAAATTTTACCTCAAACGTGCTGGAGTAGCCGAACAACGGATCCAGCTGCAGATCATCAGTAAGTGCTTTGTTCTAATCGCGATATGAAATGGGGTCTGTAAACCGCAAAAGACTGTTTAAATTTGAATCGCGTTTCTGTGTTTGAATGAATGCACGGCGCATGCTGTTGTTTACTACAGCTCGCGCGAGTTTCGCTTTTAGCAAACTATATTGCCTACTGAGATGAGTAAAAATCGACTGAATACGTTGAAATAAAATGTATTTGTATAAGCAACATATTAAACTGCAAATTAATATTTATGCCCTAATATATATTATAAAAGACCATATGTTACAGACGAAATATGAAAGACAACATTTCGTTTTGGATAGATTATTTATAAAGCTTTTACTGCCACATCAAAACCTAATTTACAAGGTGCAAACAAAATCGTAAAAGGTCAATATAAGCCTTCTCTATAAATTATTTTTGTGTTTTATTAGTGACAAATATGGGGAGAGGATAGCCTACATCCAAAACTTTCTGAAAATACGAATGAGAATTAACTGCACAATTACTAGAAATGTTTACCTCGGATATTATAGGCCTACAATTTGCAAGCATACAGTTTGTGGAAAAATACACTTTTTTCAAGATGTTTCCAATTCTGTAATATATATATATATATATATATATATATATATATATATATATATATATATATATATATGTATGTATGTATGTATGTATGTATCTATGTATGTATGTATGTATGTATGTATATATGTGTGTGTGTTGTCTTTGCATTTTTTCTTGTAGCCACAGTGACACCTAAGGCTCATTAGTATGCAGCATTAGCAGGTCTTCTTTGTCTCCAGGTGTGAATGAGGACATTATTCATGACCTTGTTGGATCATTCACGCCCACCTGCATATTGCCTTTCCAAACAAAAAGTGTCTTACAAAATTTAAATCAAACTATTGTTTAATGTGAACGATTAGCCCGGATGATTTTCAGATCATTTTGAAGTAAAAACTCTAGCCGATAACATCCATTAGTCAAAAGTATTGTGGGAATATGTGAAGTTGGTCGTTTGTGGTCTTATATCAGAAAATTTAAGTTTGAGTTTTTTGAATAACCATGCATAAATAATATTCTCTCAAAAATGCAAACATGTACATACATGTTGCTCACATATTATGCTAGCCATGTTCATGCTAAATAGAGTGTAATTACACCTTTGCCATTAATATGTTTATAAGCAACTGAAAAAAATACAAATATCAGGTCATGTCAAAACATCTCAAGGACCCCAAAAACACCTTAGACCCCAGAGGGTTAACTAACTGAATGGTAAACAATGTCTCTTGGTTGTAGATGCTGGCGAAAGGGTTCGCGAGGGTTCTCAATGGAAGGCAGACGGATGGTTGAAGACAGCAGATGGGAGACACGGAACACGGAAGGTAAGTAGATCTCTCTGAGGTGAGTAGCGGAGGTGAGTCTGTATGTCAGTGGTGTTTGACGAGACCAGACAATGACTGGTGAGTGAGAGTGGTTTATAAAGGGTGTGACTGATGAAGTGGCCAGGTGAAGGTGATTAGAACTCAGGGGAAAGTGAACGAGTGGGTGGAGCGAGTGATGATGAGGATGGAGTGAGTGATGATGAGGGCGTGGCTGTGACAACTGTACAGGCAGCCAGTGAAGCGACGCCAAGACGGGTGTAATGTGATCATATTTACGTACTCCTGTCAAGAGACGTGCTGCAGCGTTTTGCACCATTTGAAGACGAGCTAATGAAGACCCACTAACCCCCACGAGAAGTGAATTACAGTAATCCAGCCGGCTAGTAATAAAGGCATGGATTACTGTCTCAAATTGTTGTCTTTCTAAAAAAGGCTTTACTTTGGCCAATTGCCTCAGCTGGAAGAATCCTGTTTTTACTACTGCACTAATCTGGCTGTCGAAGTTAAGATGAGCATCAATTTTAACCCCCAGGTTAGTGATGACTGGTTTAACATATTGGGCCAAAGCACCCAGCTCAATGGAACTAGTCCCATTTGTACCACCAAAAATCATCACTTCCGTTTTATTTGTATTAAAACTTAAAAAATTAGTAGCCATCCAGGCTTTAACATCATCTAGACACTCTATTAGCGAACTGACAGTGTCATTCTTTTTAATCGGCATGTACATCTGACTATCATCAGCATAGCAGTGAAAAGATATGCCATGCTTCCTAATTACTGAGCCTAGCGGTAGCAAATACAGTGAAAATAGAAGAGGACCCAGAATTGACCCCTGCGGGACCCCACAAGAGAGAGGTGCAGAAGAGGACTCAGAGTTCCCACAGCTTACACAGAGAGTTCGACCTTTCAGATATGAACCATTCAAGCGCTATGCCTTTTTATGCCCACACAATGCTCCAATCGAGAAATCAAAATTTCATGGTCCACAGTATCGAATGCAGCCGTCAGGTCAAGAAGCACAAGAACAACATAATTACCAGAATCTGTAGCTAAATAAATATCATTAAAAACTTTTAAAAGAGCAGATTCTGTACTGTGTAAAGATTTGAAGCCGGAGTGGAATACCTCAAGAATATTATTATATGATATATGATAGATATAATGTGTGTTACAATAAACTGTTAATTTACAGCACTACTAATAATTAGTAACCAATTAATTATAATTTCATTGTTTGTTAACAGTAAAAAGACTGTTTGCTAACAGTTAACTCCTTATCAAGCGCCCCCCTTTTTTTGAATATACATGAAAATGCACATTCCGAACTTAAATGGTTTTAATTCAAGAATGCTTTGGAGTATAGATGTAAGATTGGTCTTGTTTTTAAGAAGACATTTGGCAGATTTTTGTAGAAGAGAAATAAATTAAGAAAGTTAAACAGAAAAAAAGTTATAGAAGTTTGAGTTAATGAAAATGTACAACGTTAAAAATTTAATTATTCATATTTTATATAAAATATATATTTTCAAAACCTGGAGGACTCTAAAAATGCAAAAAAATCAAAGGCAAAAATCTGAACAAGTTGTGTTTAAAATTTTAGGTTGATATCTAAAAAAATAAGCTTTCAGTGAGATTTAGTTTGAGCGCAGTACCAAACTTTTTCACTAGTTGACATTACTGCCCATATAAGGGCGCCTCCATTTCCATATGTTGTTTGAGTGATCTGAACCATTATTTTTACAATTTTCATACAATTTATGAAGTAGAAATCCTATTCAGAAGTAGTGTTGGAAGTTTGGCAGATTTTTAAATGAATTCAACCTCTAAGAAACACAAAAAGAACACGTATGTACATTATAGCTCGCTGCCACGAATGGTGAATCACAAATGGTAAATCTATAATTTTTTTATTTATATTTAAAACATTTTCAGACCTTTTTTTCTAAAACAATTGAATGGATGCTATCTTTTGAACTCTTGGCATGAAAACAAACTGAGGTTTCTACCATTCTTTCATGATTTTTCATGTTCATCACAATTTCAAAATAAAGGTCTGAACACGCCTTAGGAGTATGAAAATATTCTTGTTGCAAATTGATAAATTACGGCTCCTCTGTAATGTATTTTAAAAATCAGTCACCACAAATGAAAACTAGAGATTTTAAGCTTTCAAATGACATATAGTTTGTCAAGATTGGTTTAGGTTTAGTATAGGATATTACTGTTTAAAATATATAATGGGCCAATATAAAGGGTTAAATGACAATTAACTAAAGAATAATGAACTATCATAGTGCGTTGGGGGGGCCTCCATGTCCATTTTGCTTGGGGCCCCCAAATTCCTTCAAACGGCCCTGTTTGTGAAACCAGTTGTTTTTGTGTGCAGATCTCAGAGCCTCGGCTGCCTACAGAGACGCGGTGTTCTGACGACCTGCTTATGGGGCGGCAGCTAGCGGATCGTTAGGAAAGATTAGATGAATGTGATAATTTATGTTTGGGCCTGAAATCACTGATACAACCTTTAAGCACAAAAACATATTTATTAAAAACATTGTTATCAAATATTCATACGACTCTTGGTGTCAATAGAATCAGCTGTATTTAAATAGGTGATTTTAACAGTAAATATCAAAAATGTTATTGTCTGAAATATTGCTGTCATGATGTGATGAACTTATTTATACAGTATATTAAGCTTTTATCTGCTAAAAATATATTGCATCTGTTCTCATCTTTCTCATTTTAATATTGAAGCTTGATTTTCTTATCGTACTGTCACGGTTCTGTTATGTTTGGACTTTTAGTTTGTTTATCTTCAGTCACATGTCTCCTTTGTTCTAGTTTCCCGCCACTCTTTAGTCACTATGGTTACTGATTTTTATTATTCTTTCTGTTCAGCTGTGTGTCATCAATTACACTCGTTTGTCTGTCTATTTAAGCGGCTGTGATTGCACTTCTCCTTTGTCTGGATTAATAGTGGTGGGCAGATCGAGGCTTCGTGAAACAGTTGAAGCATATGTGCCGTATTGTGTCGAGGCTTCGAAACACTCCGGCACCGTCTCCACGGCGACCCCTAGTGGCCAGAACAGTGTAAATGCAACAAAACCTCGGCTAAACATGCATAAAAACACCTTTTACAAATCTATTTCACATTTGTTTTCAATTGCAATTATCTAATCATTTAATAAGATGATCAAAGTATTAAAATATGTTCTTTTATTAATTGTCAGGGTTTGTTTTGTCTGTTCTGTGCCTCAGCTAACAGGCAAATAAGAGACTATTAACTACACTTATTAATTTTAATTATACTAATGTCTAGTTAAAACATCTACAAATGTATAAAACTGATCAGAGACCAGGTTAAACCCACAGACACTTGTTCACTGGTTCTCAGTGACTCCCCATGAATCATGGGTTGACCGAGATCATCGCCCCCAGTGGTCAACCATTGACGTGTCGAAACATTTATAAACAGTTGTACTGTAATGAAGCCTCGTTTACGGAGATCACTTGACTCGCGCCGATACACACTCCGAATTAAACTTTGGACACATGCTGCTGTCCCGAGAATATTCGGTTTCTTTCGGATTATTCCAGTGCACCTATGCCAGCAGCATGTGTACGAATTTCAATCTTAACCGTTCTATTTCATCAGAAACGATCTGAAAACAGGGCTTTAAGTGTAAAATACCGAACTTGTCCTTTAAAATCGCTTGAATGTTTAAACTGATAAGACTTAAAAAGAAGTTAAAATTATAAACTTTAGTAACGATGCAATGCAATATAATCTGTGTTGATTAATTTTCTGCTGACTTACTCTCAGACAGGTGTTGTTATTGTGCGCGCTAGGGAACGTAAAAGCACCATACGTCATCGCGTCGCTATATCACTGATATTACGATTTGACACTTTTTTATAATGTAAATAATGATACCGGTATTATTGTGGACGGTATGATATGGCACAGCCCTACTTCTGACCCTGATCCTCATCTTCCTCTGCTTTATAAAACCCTGCAGTGACACATACCTTATTTTAAATACTTTATTTAATGAACTCCTGTATGCTTTGCCTTTATTATAAGTAATTAATAATGATTATTATTAAAGAATATATATGATGAGATTTGCATTTGTTAAATTATTTATACTAATCATAATAATTTTGTTTTCAGGGATGACTGATGTCTTTCTGCAGAAATGCCATCATACAGTGGGCTTAAGAGTCAACAGTTTTTGTGTGTTAAGGTGATTATTTATTGTTGTTTTTGTGTGTGTTTTGTTTATTATTATCATTGTTTTTTTTTAGTTTTTAATTTTATGTCAGCCAGATTTATAAATGTCCTATTGGTTTTCATACAGAGAAATGTATGGTTTACTTGTTCAAGGCTTTGTATTGTTTATTGTGAATGTCATATGATTAAGTACACTAGCCTACATTAGACATCAAATACATAATGTACTCTGCGTCTTTAAGGACTATCTGTAACAACATGAACGAAGGAAATATTATGTTCATATACAGTCAAATGAGAAACACTTTACAACATGCTACACATTTAACACCTGTTAGGAAATATGGTTGTAAATACAAACATTGACTGTGTAAGATAAAGATTAATGCAAAGAAATGTGCATATAACACTCACCTGAAGACTGTATGGGGCCGATAGAGTCACTGGCTTCACTCACTCCCACTTTACCCACTATCCTGTAGCGGATCAAGTACTGCTTTCCAAACTCCAATCCAGTCAGAGTAAAGTCTTCATCAGCTGTGTTTATGATAATCCACTGTTCCTCAGAGCCAGAATCTGCTTTCACCTGCTGGTACTCCACTCTGTACTGCACAGTTTCTCCAGTAGGGGACTTCTGCAGTTTCAGGCACACACTGTCCTCCAGGACCTGCTTCACTTCTGGTGGGGGAGGCTTCGACACGGGCTGGAACTGTGTGTCTGTCAGCTTCCCTTTTGCATACAGATAGATAGAGGAGCCTGGACTGGAGGAATTGGAGATGACAGAAATGATGAATCGATATCTCTTTTCATCTTTATTAGCCTCTGAAAAACTTCTGAAAAGAGATAAGTTCTCTCTCATCTTTACGATGACATCATTATTGTTGTGCCACTGTTTTGGTGCTGACGTGTTAGACTGCAGTTGCATCCCCATATCTAGCTCTTTAAACTCGCCAGAATCCAGAAACTTCTTCATGGTTGATAGATCTGGGTCTTCATACTTCAGAGATGTGAAGGTCAAGCACACCACAACATCAATATTAGGATGAAAGAGGATGGTGTTGAGATGGTTTGAGTCTTCAGTATTGATTCCCTCCAGTATTTCGGTGTGAGAACTCAAGAGGTTAAGTTCAGCCGTTGCATGATCTAACCACTGGTTAAGCTTGTCAGCATTAAAGGGGGAACTGTAGTGGATCTTCAGGATGTCTTCCAATGAATTTTGCTCCTCCTCTCCTCCTCGTATAGCAGGCAAGACATTGGCCACTGCTTTCATGAGCTCTGTTTTGTAACTGCTAAATGAGCTCTGAAACGAATGCAGCCTCTCTTTGATGTCTTTGAAAATATTTACCATCGGTTTTCTAGACAGGTCGTTGCATGTCCTCTGTACTTCTCCCAGCCCCTCTATTATATCTTCAGTGTTGGAAACCAGACGTGTGGTGATTTCTCTCTCCAACTGAGCAGCTTTTGTATCCAGTAGAGAGAGAGGATAGAGCCAGACTTTTATTGGGACTGCATTATCTGGATTCTCCTTCAGTATAGTGGGGAGCTTCTTGTACACCTCTAGGGCCTCCGTGTAAGTGGTGGGGCTCTGTTCAAGGCGGACGTCACCATAAAATGTGCAGGCGATGCTCTCAGCCATATTCTTTTGACCTTCTGTCATTTGTAAAGCTCCATGTCCCTCAATGGAGAATCCAGGGATGTTCTTGACCATGACATTCAGTTTTCCCTCAATCTCCTGCTTTTTTTCCTCTTCTGAAAATGTCCGATCAAACACCATGACGGCCTGAGCGCCGTACAGTACAGCCGTGACCACATGAGTTGCAGTTTTCTGGTCAAAGACTTGAGGATAGGTGATCTGACCCAGATGGCTCATAGTGAGCTGTTCGTATCTTGTGGTTTCACTGTAATTCATTGTTACTCTGGACTGTTGGTTTGAGGATTTGGTGTCACGCAGGAACTTGGCAGATCCTCCCACCTCCACCAGCCCTCCCAAGAAGCTGGCCTTCAGGGAAGCATTCACATCCAGGAGACTGGACTTACTAGAGAGAGAGTCAGAGCTACTGAACTTCAAATCTGTCATGGGCTTTAGACGGCTGTCCAAATCTTCTCTCAGTGACTTCTTATCCCACAGAGTGACACCTGAAATGAGAAATAGTTTTAACAGTTACGTATGAGGACACAATGTACTGTTGAAGTAAACATGCCGATTTTGTATCTATTAGACTACCAGGGCTTGACATTAAGACCCGCCAACCCGCCATTTGTGAGTGGATTTCAGCTGTGGCATGTAACTTTAATCTCTCCAACTAGCCACTTTAGCGGGGTTGAATTTTATTGTCTTGAATTAATTAATTATATAGCGCTTTCATAAGTACTACTGTACACTCAAAAGCGCTTTACAATCATATCAGGGTCTCTCCTCAACCACCACCAGTGTGCAGCATCCACTGGGATGATGCGACTGCAGCCACAGTACCAGTGTGTACACACACACACACACACACACACACACACACACACACACACACGGAGAGGAGAGAGAGTGAGTGATGGAGCCAGTTCAGTGGATGGGGATTATTAGGAGGCCATGATTGGTAAGGGCCAATGGGTGGACACCAGTCTTGTCCAGGACACCGGGGTTACACCACTACTCTTTACGAGAAGTGCCATGGGGTCTTTAATGACCACAGAGAGTCAGGACCTCGGTTTAACGTCTCATCCGAAGGACGGTGCTCTTTGACAGTATAGTGTCCCCGTCACTACACTGGGGCGTTAGGACTAGGGATGCACTGATCTGATACTCAGTATCGGCCATTTTGGCCGGATCGGGTATCGGTCAGACGAGGCCGATCCAAATCCGATATTGTGCGTATACTATTCTGTCATTGTTAAGCCCCACAAAAGGCACAAATACATTATAAACCACCATAAAGTTTTCGTGCATTATATTACAAGTGTTCAGAAGCCATTCTATAATCTAATATGAGGTAGAAATTAATATTTACCGTATTTTCCAGACTATAAGGTCGCATCAGTCAAAAAATGCGTCATGAAGAAGAAAAAAACATATATAAGTCGCACTGGACTATAAGTCGCATTTATTTGGAAATTTATTTCACAAAATCCAAGACCAAGAAAATACATTTTATCTGGAAAGGCGAGTTATTCAGCTCCACAATATCACACAGAACAACAGGTGAATAGTGTCCGGTGTGTTAGCGTAACACATTAACAGTTATTCAGCTGCACAATATCACACAGAACAACAGGTGAATAGTGTCCGGTGTGTTAGCGTAACACATTAACAGTTATTCAGCTGCACAATAGCACACAGAACAACAGCTGAATAGTGTCCGGTGTGTTAGCATAACACAGGGTTTCCCGCAGCACTTTGGAACTAAGGTGTCCGCCTAAGCAACACACGCCTGCCGCCTTAACTACGGCGTCAACAAAATGTATATGAGCGATATCCGCCGTGTTACTCTGTCCTGTTTAGAGCTCAGATTCTCTGCCCGAGCCGATATTTCCCGCTGCTATACTCGGGCCGGACGCGTGATCTAGAGACGTGTGGCGCGGGACAAGATTTGAAGGTCGAGTGCGAGCGCGCGCGGTAGCCTAAAGTCTTGTTTATACTCGACGCGTCCGCACGAGTGCGAAGTGCACACGGCAAAAATGACGTCATTGCGGTGTTGCCGGTCGTGCGCGTTGGGTGCGCAAGGGCCCATTTCGCCTGGCGGTGTGCACGGCAGATTTTGTAACATCGCGCGCGGCTCCGCATCAGAAGATGAGCGACTTTGAGCCGAATCTGGCCAAGCACGAACTTCTCATCACACCAGCACCCCTAAATTAGTTGCTTATATTTAAAAATGAGCATACAATAGCATAAAAAGTTTTTTTAATGAACATAAAGGTCCATGGTTAATACAAATGTACAGGAAAGTTAATGAAATGTTTAGTGAAATTATACAAATAAATTAACAATCTCTTAAATATTTTCTATGTATCGTACATGTATTCCCATATAGGCTAGCCTACATATATTTTGTTCTAATGTCACAAGTAATAATCTCAGGGTTTACTGGGTTTTACACGATTATTTTTGTATTGGTGGTGGTAACTAAAATAAACATTGTCACGTGTTTATATTTCTTCTTCTCACCGATTCCTGATGGTTTAGAGAGGACAATTACTCGAGTCGCCCCCTGTAGTTTCAAAGAATAGTACAACGGCGAGCGCGTCAAGTATAAACGCCTCGACCGTTTGGAGAAATAGAAACGATTTACAGGCCAGAGTTTCTATTTGTAACATGTTTGCAGCGTTGAGCGATGTAGCCAATCACATACATGTGTTGATTTCTGGACCGCAATGGCCAATCAGAAGCATTTAAGACAGAATCCCCTCACGGCTCAAAACTGACTTTTTGTTCAGTGCTGAATTCTGCATGCTGGCAAATCCTCGGATTGTAAAATATATTATGAAAGATTCATTATGCAGTCAGCTTCATTGATAATACAGAGATGTGTGAGATCGGGATGAACTGATGTCAGCTTTTTAAGAATTATTAAGAGAGCAAACCATGGCAAACCATGCACGCAGCCTGCTTGCTTTTATGTTAAATTAACAGTGGGTTGTGAATGGTAATGCTTTAATAACATAATTTATCAGGAGCATTTATGCTGATGTGTATGGCGACACGTAGGCTAACACAAAGTTAAGTTACACAGAGTTATCCGCTGGTCTCTGTGCGATGCAAGGTGCTGCTGCCGCGAGACTGGAAAGCTCCTGGCTGTTCTAGAAAGGAGACTGATCCAATGCAGCAAAGATATTTAACGGCTAAAGTCCGTAGTATAGCCTATTGGCTCTGTTGTATCCCCAGAATTCCGATCGGCACACAGGGACAAAAATAAATCAATATTTTCACAGAGTAAAGTCTTCTCTACGAAATACAATGCAAGAGATCGCACGGGCACCTCAACGTCCTGATTATATGTCTGCTATATTTGCTTCTTATTTATTAATTCCAGGCAATTGGTTGATGAAAAATGTATTAAAATTAAGACACAATTTATACAAAACGAAATTCGATTTAAAGAAAGGCTTTTTTACAAAACAAATCTTAATAAAGTGGTCAAAATAATCTCTGACCCATCTTATGATCCTACTCATGCTGTTCACTTTTCATATACCGGTAATTAACATAGATTAAATTAAAATAATAAAATAACATTATATTATGTAAACATATATATGGAATATAATTGAATTACTGCCTGATGAAAATTTGACTATTTGAAAGTGTGCTCGTTTTTTTCTGAGGTAACAACATTTAACAAAGTCTGTCTAGAAAAAAATGTAAACCATAGACAAGCCTATATTTAGTTTTGCCAGCACTTTATTTAGACATTCCATTTCTGTTCTAAATGTGAAATAATAAATGTAATAAACGTGTTCCTTATTATGTTTAATTGCCTTAGCCTCTGGTGTGTGCGCTGGTGTTTGCGTGAAATTCTGTTGTTGGGGGGGTGGGGGATTTAAAGCGGTTTATTTCTATACCGGGGGAATTTCTTGCTTTTCAACCACGGTAAGAAAAAATCCATATGTCCCAGCCCTAGTACGGTAATGTTTTCTCTTGGTTCATCTCAGTCAGTATGAATTAATTTTGATATATAAGTCGCACCTGACTATAAGTCGCAGGACCAGCAAAACTATGAAAAAAAGTGCGACTTATAGTCCGGAAAATACGGTAATTAATTCAATTCAAGTTCACGTATACTCTTCCCTCTGCTGCGACTGTCAGTCATTCTCCATTCAGCATCAAACAGCGCGCCGCGTTCGGTTACGACAGTCAACACGATGAAACTCTCTCCAAGATGATTCAATGTTATCTGTAGATCTGTAGATAAAGGTCTATGGTTTCGCATAAAATTACTTTATCTTGCTGGACTGTATTGCTGTACCTTAAAGATGAACTGAACCTAAAATAATCAACGTTGATAACGTGTTGTTTATGACAGTTAAAAGTAAATTACACTAAAAAAAATAACAAATATCAATATAGCTTTTTTTAAGCTACACAAAAACTGCGTTTGTTAGTATAAGAACGCTGGCAATTTCGATGACGTCACTGGCATGGTAGGACCTGCGGTCCTGTATATTCGCTAGTTGCACAGAGCGAATACACAGGAAACTTAGTCATTTTAATGGCATGGGTTACGCAGTTGTGCCTGTGAGGGACAGGCCAGTATATGACTACACATTTACGAACTAATCAGTGGCGTAACTTTGTTTTATAAAGTGGGTGGGACAGGGGTTGCTAATACAATGCTAATCAGATATATGTACAATAACATGACGATGTCCAGCAATCGATCTAAATAGTACATGGGGTTTAATTTGTCGTTAAATGAGATGTAATATATGTTGTCAGTGCTGAGAACTTTTGCGTGAATAAATACACAGATCCACATATTTAACATGTGCCGTAATGGTCCAGTGGTAGAACTTTCGCCAAGCGTGTCAGAGGTTTTGAGATCAAATCTGCAGTCCCATCGTTTTTTTTTCTTTTTTTCTTTCATCAAAACCGAATATGTTCATCAGTGGTTGTATATCAAGCAGGGACACGTTTGTGTGCATTATGTTTTCTAATTTCACCGGAACGAATAGAGTCTCTGCGCGTCCAAGTGAAGACTGCACGTGTGCGGAGACACTGTATCCACGCCACTGATCGCAGCAGCAATGAGCACTTTGATCACTTTGATTTAATATTATTATGTACCAATTAATTTTGTCTCAAAATATTGCATACAATACAAAATTTTGTCTAAAATATACATTAGATTGTATTTGCAATGTACATAGTCAATATGAATGGTGCAATAGTGGTTCACGGTGTTATAAGAAGGCCAGTTGGAGATCACCAAAATTAATATTAAAGAGGTGTGTGAACTTGCAAGTACGATGTCAAGCACTGTAATTTGCTCTGGCCCCCTTCCTGTTCGCAGGAGTGATGAGATAGTTAGTAGATTGTGTTCACTCAATGGCTGGCTGTCTGGGTGGTGTCCGCAAAATAATATAGAATTCATAGACAATTGGAAAAGTTTTTGGGGCAAACCTGACCTGTTGAAAAGAGATGGTATTCATCCCTCCTGGGATGGTGCTGCTCTTCTCTCTAGTAATTTGGCTCATAGTCTTAGAGATAAAACATGACAATCTGGGCCTCAGGTCAGGAAGCAGACAGACTGGCTTAACCGACCGTCTGCTAGCGGCCTCACGTCACCAAGGTCAGATAAATCCCATCACATAGAGCCTCTTTCACCTAGATATCATCATATAGAGACTGTGTCTGTTCCCCGAACTTGGAAATCAAAAATACGTTCAAACCCATCTAAGGTTAAAAATTTAATTGATCTTCAACAAATAAAAAACAGATATAATACAAATGAGAAAATGATAAAGCTTGGGTTGCTGAATATTCGATCTCTTACTTCAAAAGCGCTAATAGTTAATGATATGATTACAGATTATAACCTAGATGTGCTGTGTTTGACAGAAACCTGGCTAAAACCAAACGATTACATTGCTTTAAATGAGTCAACCCCACAAGATTACGGTTATAAACATGAACCTCGTCTGAAACGCAAAGGAGGAGGTGTTGCTGTAATTTATAGTAATATGTTCAAAACCACTAAGAAATCTAGTTGTAAATATAATTCTTTTGAAGTGTTGGTGCTTAATGTAAAAATATATAGTGTAAACGATAAATCACGTTTGAAAATTCTGCTGGCTACTGTATACAGGCCACCAGGGCACCATACAGACTTTATCAAAGAATTTGCGGACTTTTTATCAGAATTAGTACTGGCTGCAGATAAAGTCCTAAGTGTTGGTGATTTTAATATACACATAGATAATGAAAAAGATGCATTGGGATTGGCATTTAAAGACATTGTAAACTCAATTGGAGTTAGACAACACGTGTCAGGACCGACTCATTGCCGTAATCATACTCTAGATCTAATACTATCACATGGAATAGATGTTGATGCCGTTGAAATACTGCAGCAGAGCGATGACATCTCAGATCACTATCTAGTCTCGTGTAAATTACATTTATCCAAGGCTGCAAAGCCGACTCCGTGTTATAAATATGTTAGACCGATCACTTCTGCCACTAAAGATTGCTTTATCAATAATCTTCCTAATCAGTTTCATCATCTCAGCATCCCGGATAGCTTAGAAGAACTTGATATTGCAACAGAAACTTTTAACTCTCTCTTTTCCAGCACTTTAGACACAGTTGCTCCGTTGTGCTTAAAGAAGATTAAAGAACATAGTCCAACGCCGTGGCACAACGAGCACACTCAGGCCCTTAAGAGAGCAGCCAGAAAAATGGAGCGCAACTGGAAGAAAACAAAACTAGAGGTGTTTCGGATTTCATGGAAGGAGAGCTCGATTGCTTACAGAGAGGCTTTAAAAGCTGCTAGATCTGCTTATTTTTCAACCCTATTAGAAGAAAATAAACATAATCCTAGGTATTTATTTGAAACAGTGGCTAAACTAACGAAAAAGAAATCTTCAAGCCCAGAAGTTTCCAAGCAACACAGCAGTAATGACTTTAGGAACTTCTTCACTTATAAGATCGATAATGTCAGGGACAAAATTATAACAATGTAACCGTCTAATACAGTATCGCATCAGGAAGTGCATTATAGTCTCCCTGAGGGAAAATTTGATTCATTTATTGCTATAGGAGAGGAAGAATTTTGCAAACTCGTCAAATCATCTAAATCGACAACGTGTATGTTAGACCCTATAGCGACTAAGCTGCTGAAAGAGATGCTTCCAGATGTCATAGATCCTCTTCTTAATATCATTAATTAATCTTTGTCTCTAGGATACGTACCAAAAACCTTTAAGCTAGCTATGATTAAACCGCTTGTTAAAAAACAGCAACTTGATCCTACAAAACTAGTCAATTACAGGCCGATTTCTAATCTGCCATTTCTGTCAAAGATATTAGAAAAAGCAGTATCCTCACAACTGTGTTCCTTTCTTGAAAGAAATGATATCTGCGAGGATTTTCAGTCCGGATTTAGACCGTACCATAGTACCGAGACAGCTCTCGTTAGAGTCACAAATGATTTGCTCTTATCATCCGATAGTGGTTGTATCTCTCTATTAGTATTACTTGATCTTAGTGCTGCATTTGACACCATTGACCACAACATCCTTTTAAATAGACTCGAACATTATGTTGGCATTAGTGGAATTGCACTAGCATGGTTTAAATCATACTTATCTGACCGTTATCAGTTTGTAGCAGTAAATGAAGAGATGTCTTATCAATCACAAGTTCAGTATGGCGTACCACAAGGCTCAGTACTAGGACCGCTGCTGTTCACTCTGTATATGCTACCATTAGGAGATATCATTAGGAAACATGGAATTAGCTTTCACTGTTATGCCAACGATACTCAGCTGTATATTTCTTCAAAACCTAACGAAACCTACCAGTAGTTTATATGGGGTAGCTTGTGTCAAAAAATGATTTATGGCTTTATGACAGGAAATGTCCATATTTGGGGGTTTTATGACCACCAGGTGGGTATGTGACCTTTGACCATGTGTGGTTCCGGAATGTTTATGGCTGTTTGTTTATGATAGTTATCTGCTTGTGCGACAAGGTGGTGAATGTTTTTCGGGGTGTGTTTTTATTACAGGGGGGATTATGTATTAATATATATATTATTATAACAGGATAATTTTCACAGAACGTTGAAATTATGAACATGAAGAGATATGTCATGGATTTGATTTTCAGATGGCACAGCATCGCCCGTAATGCCTGTGGGAGAGAATGAAAATAAGTTTAAAGAAATAGCATTGATGCCAAATAAAGCATATAAAATAACAGATATATGAAATAAGAATATACAATTATCAAGTATAAGTATTTTAAAGTAAGTAAGTTAAAGTACTGGTTAAAGTCACAAATCCTTAAATCTTTCAGAGCAGATGAAATGTCACAAATTAATTTTTAAGACATAAAAACCATTGCGGTTAAATAAAACACATAAAATAATGAATTAATGAAATAAGATGTTAATTTTATTAAGTATTTGAATCGAATACATCTGCGATATATGATCATCATGTGGACACCACAATATACTGGCTTACGCAGATAAATAAAACAAAATAGTGAATAATAGTTCATATTATTTGAAATAAGATGTTCAATTATCAAGTCTAAGTATTTTAATCTAATACATCAGTGATATAGGGTCATCATGTGCATGGACACCACAATATACTGGCTTACACAGATAAATAAAACATAAAATAGTAAATACTAGTTCATATTATTTGAAATCAGATGTCAAATTATCAAGTATAAGTATTTTAATCTAATACACCACAATAAACTTTTTCTAAAACAAACTGTTTGAAACTGTTTACCACAGTTTTCATTTTTAACATCGCCATTCTTATTGTATTGTCGGGTGTGATTGTAATGTTTGTGTGTGTGGGGGGGGGGTTCTTTACACTTTCCCCCCGGATATCTGTTTTCTACAGTTATCAGCAATGCACTCTAGGTGTTCTCGTCTTCTCTTTGTTCATTTACGACAGCATTCCCATGAATTGGCTTGATTTAATAAAATGGCGGTTTAAACCATCATCTTCACTTGAGACACGTTTACATTATATTATCAAACTCTACTCTGTGGCATTTTTGAAGAAGAACTTGCATCACATGACCCCTGACGGATTTTCCCTGCCTGGGCTATATTTTACTATCAAATCTGGAGAGAACGGAGTAGGGTTGGTGAAAACCACTATTTGTAGAATGATATTGTAATGTATCGAATGCGTGCATCTGTTTTTGTCTGTTACTTGACATTATCTCAGTGTTTCTTGCTATATGTTTATTTGTTTTGTTTAACCGCGATTGGAACCAGTTTTCCCCGCCTCAAAGAATCTGTATGTTACAGACGTAATAATGGTTTATTCAGAATGTAGATTACTGTTTAAAAGTAGATGTGTAGGGTTATATATACAATATTACAATGCTTTTTAATTTTACTCTAGACAATTTAATAAAGGGACTGAATTTTAACATTTTAATCTTTGGTAATTGTTAACTTAAAGTAAGCACAAAAGAAATTCCATCCTATCTACTTTCTAAATGCGTGTTATGGATCTATTGTGAACAATTGTTCGCACATGCATATGTTTTTGACCTTGTAATGTTTAATCAAAATTTTGTTGGAAAATCAAAAATATATGCTGGATTTACTTAACTTTTTATGTCAACAGGTTGTAACTGGGTTATGTTGCATTTAATAAAACATTGTTTATTTCAGTAAACTTAAGTTTATTACATTAGGTTAATTCAATGCCATTTAGTTGAATCAGGTTAACATTCTTAATTTTGTCCAAACTATTAAGTTCAATTATCCTAAAATTAATTTCAAACAAAAATTAAAACAAATGTTTAATTGATTCATTTATTTAGTGATTGTGTTCAACAATTTTTACAACCTTTACAAATGTTATATAATAAGATAACCTTTTACAAAAGCTTGACTCCGTAAAGACTCTTAATGTAGGCATTTGCTAGAAGACGGTTTTGTTACGTCCAATGCATGCCCAAAGTAGTTGTTTTTTATTATAATTAAAACCAGTTTAATTGTTGTTAGTACGTCATTACCCCAAGCACAGGTCTACACTTCACCACAATAGTAACCTCCAAAACACTTAAAGGGCACCTATTATGACATTTAAAATGTTCCTAATGTTGTTGTGGGAGTCCCCAACAACAGTTTTACATGCATGCAATGACAAAAAACACTTTTGTTTTCGTATAAGATGCATTTATTTTTACCTGATTTGCTCACCGACTCCCAAATGAATCGTTCAACGACTCATTTTTCCAAACCCCTCCTTTGCGCGACGCTAATCTGCGTTGATTGGTCAGATGACCCAGCAGTGTTTACAGAGATAATACTTATTTTTAACACGGAGTGCAATGATGCTTTTATCAATTAAATTGTATTATAATAATGATTATAGTCCACTGCTTTATAGTTTGTAGTAAAAAACGAAAAATAAGATAAAGAATTTAATGTTATGTTAGCGAGCATAGCCCAGAGTTCATATTGTAAAAGCACAATCAGTCTTTGTTTGCGTTAGCCCGATGCATAAACATAACGTTTTTACAAAAAAAAAAAAAATGCAGTTACGTTACTACGAGGTATTACTCTATTCTTTAGACAACTCCGAAAACAACGACAAACACTTCACATATCTCAATACAATTGTCATTGAAGACCTAGAAGCTAAACGGTGCTTACACAACAAACAAAATAATAATTAAGCATGCTACATAAAACATAAAAGCAACAATTATTAATAACACTTACAGGTTGTGATACGGAGGAGGAAGCTGATGCAAATACACTTGGAACTGAACCTTCCTTCAATATCAGCCCGGCTCGCGAATCCAAGTTTGATTGCATTTAAAAAGCAATCGTCTTCAAAATGACGCGAACAAAGCACAAGGCTCGGACTATACTTCTGTGGTATAGTTGTATATATGAATTGTAGCCACTTAGTCTTCAAATGCTCCTCCTTGGGCAGATGAAAAAAGTTTGCTTTTGAGCCGCACTTCAGAACACAGCGTCTTGTCGCCATGATATTTTCCCTGGCCTTGGAGCGCAATAAGTGGGCGTATCATATTCAAATAACTTGACAAGTTGACGTCATCTAGTCAGAGAAAAAGCTTCGGTCTTCTAACGATTCATAAAAATGACTCCGAGTCGACTCTCACTTTTGAAAGACAATAACTTTATATACGGTGCACTTTCATATTTCAAACTTTGCAGGATGTTTTTGTTCACTTAGATCTATGTTACACACTACATGAAAGGTAAATTTCTAAATTCCATAATAGGTGCCCTTTAACATATCAGAAACTGTTTTAAATATAAACATAAAAGAACATTACCAAGTCATCAATTTGTTTTATCTTGATGAAAAAACACTTAAAATAACATTTTATTTAACATTAAGTTAGAAATTACTTAAGTAAATAGAACAAGCATCAAATATTATTTTGGTCTACTTAACTATATTAATATTTTCATGTTCTTGCAACATGAAAATATTGAGTTAAGCCAAAACGCAACTGTTTCAAGTCAGTGTAACGCAATGCAACTGTGTTTGAATGAGAACGCTAATGGTGTTAAATGAAAATTATTTTTTAAATAAACTGAACGGTATCGTAAAATAATTTTTGAGTGAATTCCCCCCCCCCCCACAAACATTACAATCACACCCGACAATACAATAAGAATGGCGATGTTAAAAATGAAAACCGTGGTAAACAGTTTCAAACAGTTTGTTTTAGAAAAATTTGAACAAAATCAAAGAAACATTTAATTAATTTTTCACAATTGTAAATATTTGGGAGATTGAGCTATGTTAAACAATTTGCAAACTGCCCACAAAACCTTTAAACAAAAAACTGCCCACAAAACCTCTTACAATACAACCTTAATCTAGATGGATGTCCTGTTACTTTATCCTCTACAGTAAAAGACCTGGGTGTTATACTAGACCGCAACTTGTCTTTTGAAAATCATATTTCAAATGTCACAAGAACAGCCTTTTTCCACCTTAGAAACATTGCTAAGCTACGTGATATGCTATCAGTTTCTGATGCAGAAAAGTTAGTTCTTGCATTCATGACCTCGAGACTAGATTACTGTAATGCTTTATTAGCTGGTTGTCCTGCATCCTCCGTAAACAAGCTACAGTTAGTCCAAAATGCAGCCGCTAGAGTTCTTACTAGGTCAAGAAAATATGATCATATAACACCAATTTTATCATCTCTACACTGGTTACCTATTAAGTTCCGTATCAATTACAAAGTATTGTTACTGACCTATAAAGCCCTAAATGTTTTAGCTCCTGTGTATTTAAGAGACCTTCTATCGCCATATATTCCATCGCGCTCTTTAAGATCGCTAAATTCGAGGCTTCTGGTCGTACCTAGGATATCTAAGTCCACTAAAGGAGGGAGGGCGTTTTCACATCTAGCTCCTAAACTCTGGAATAGCCTTCCTGATACTGTCCGAGGTTCAGACTCGCTCTCCCAGTTTAAAACTAGATTAAAGACGCATCTCTTTAGCCAAGCATTCACATGATGCATCTCATACCTTTTATACTACAGTTAAATCAGATCAAATGCATTCATATTAAGAACAGCAGCTACGCTAATTATTTCCCATCTGCCTTTTTTGTTGTTATAACTCAAATAGAGTTTGTCAGCTCCAGTTAGTATCCAGCCTCTCATGGAGACTTCAGATGCCCCAACGCCTGTGATGAGACGACTCGACGCCTGTGAAGAGACGACCCAACGCCGGCGATATGTTATGCCCTAAATTTCATGATTAACTAACTGTATTTTTGTATGTATATTTTTGAAATGCATTTTCTGTAAAGCTGCTTTGAAACAATGTGTATTGTGAAAAGCGCTATACAAATAAACTTGAATTGAATTGAATTGAATTTGCTAGTCACTGATGAGGGACAAAAACATGTGAAGACAAACATGACTAATTGTGTGTCTGTGGCACCTTGACTTGTAATGTGTAAATATTTGCTAGGTTTGTTTTAAGTGTAACAGTCGTATATGTAACAGAAAAACATCAAGATTGCATGTTGAGGTAGGGCCTATTATGTGTTTTGTGACCGCTTCATAGACAGACCTAAAAGAATATTACAGTTTAAATCTGTGATATAAATTACAAATAAAATGTTTGTAATTTGCTTATGCTGTATTTGTTCATTAATTCCTATATGAACAAGTTTGACAGTGCTCAAAGAGTAGTCTTCGTCTAAAACTGTACAAAGAAACAAGATAAAAATAGTTTCATCCGCTGGTGGGGAAATCTTTTTTTTTTTTTTACAATCATGGTTACAAACTTCTACAATAGATCGGAAGAGAGGGTTTCTGTATTATGTATTCATTACAGCTAAATGGCTTTTTTCTTATACACCGTACACACTTTTGTAGTAAATTGTGCCTACATGATTGTTGCATAAAGATTATGCTTGAATTTTATCCATAACCTTTACAAGGGACAGGTAACGTTAGTCCTCAAATGTGATTGCCTTACAATAATGTGGTACAGACACTCTAACAAATCTGACAGAATATATTTACATATTGTAAATGTTTACTACAACTATGGAGGGGGTCTCGGGGTGTTTTATGTCGACTTAAACTATTTGTATTGCTGTTGTTTTTTTAGTTAATTAGCCATTCCATAAAGAACTACTTCTTGGATGTTAAACACCATGGGATATAATTTAAAATGTATGTTTGTCAAAAGAAAAATCATCTGAATTTTAAAACACTGCTTTTTCTCAAAACATTGTGTCAGACGTATTTGATAGCATTATTCTCTTGTTTCATTGTGTATTAACTATATTTATCTGGTTGAAATTTGTAGATAAGTACATTTATAACACAAAAATAACCAGTGAATGGCTTTGTGTCAGAACCCACCAGTTATGAAGATATGATTGGTTTTAACTTTTTTATTCTAACTTTAAAGCTAGATTATCCTTTGAAAATAGTGTAATACAAATTCTATACAGTATTTGATTTTGGGAGTGAACACTGGAAACTATAGTCATTTAGCTTAATCTTTGGTTTTTAAGGGAAATTAAATATTCTCAGGAGCCCCATTGACCCCTGAAGTTATGACTTCTGAAGACCTTAACACGAGTAAAATGAAATATTCACTCAAGACAAACTTTACTTTTGTTGCGTCATGGACCACAGAGGGACATCTCGTCTCTAAAAATGTGTGCTGATTTTCTAAAAGACACAACTCAACCCTTTAGAATCTGAAACTAAAATAGGTGATTTTCACATATTTAGTTTTGGACTGTAAAATTGTAAAACAATGTGCTATCTTCATGTGCTAGGTATTATCTTTTGAGAAAAGATGACGTTCAATAAGTTACCGTTATTGGCCATTAGTGTGTATGGTGAGTTTGTAAATAGAATTTAAATAGACAAAAATAATAGAACCGTGAATACATTTACTGATTTTTATTTAGAAAAAAAAAATCTTTAAAAAAATCACAAATAAAAGAAACGATCACTTTAAAGTTGGGGGGAAAAAAACGAAACTAAAATAAAAGTCTTTTTTTTTTTTTGTGACACGGGGTTGTTTTTATTTAGGATACTTTCATACACGCACACAAATACATACATAACGCTACAAACGCACGACCCCACATGCTAAGATACGTGAAAGAGTATTCGGCCATCCGCCTCCCATGTATCATCAAAAATATTCCTAATCGACTCTTCTGATGGCTACCGCTTGAATCGCCATGTTTTTGTTCGTTTTCTCTTTTATTATTTTATGGTATCCCTGTTCAAATCTTTCCGATCCGCTCTGCCAGAAAGCTGCCGTCATTTGCTGACAGAAAGCCTGAAATTACCGTAATAAGACGTATATTGCCGAAATGCAGCAATTTGCAATGTTTTGATAGTGCAGACGGCTAAAGAGTTACGGTAACATGAATACAGATTGCTGGTGTGTGTCGGTGGACGAAATACTGCTTGAATATCTTTGTATAAATAAGACCTAAGACAACTAAGCACGGATTTTGCTTTAAAATTGTAAAGTTGTTGAGCAGAAATAATAAGTAAAATAATATCTTAGGTTAAATTTATTTCTGGGTCATTCTATGGAAATTTACATTTTCTGTCCCTAGCCTTTACAGAAATATCACACTTGAAAAACACTTTAGGGTTACAATTTCTTTACATTTATATATAGGCTATTTATATATATTAAAAAAATGTATTTGTACAATTACACCTTCTTGAGCTATCAATGTGGCAATATTTAATTTTTAATTAATTATATAGAATTCCAAGTACCAGATGTGCTCGTCCCCACAGTCATGTACAGAGGGAAAATGCTTTAATTTGATATCAATGACAAGTTTATCCCCGATATAAAATACAATAATGTATACATAACAATCAAATATATTATGTAAATGATATTTAAAAAAATGCTGCATAAATATTATAAAATAATTTTTAATGAAAGTAGTGGACCCCTGGAGTTGTGTCACATGGTGTTACCGTTAAACATCTAAATATCTAATATTTTGACATAAAAATCTGATCACTCGACTTCCTTCTTTCAAATTCATGAATATCTATGTTATATCCACAGAACTGTATGTCTCTTTTCAGTGACCTACTTTATTGTTAGGGATTTGTAGTAAATAAATAAATAGATAAATAAAAACTAAAATAATTCTGTATTGCACTACTTAATTTAGTTAGTATACCATGATTGACAAGCTGTGGTTTGATACCTCGTAGTATCCATTTTGTAAGCACAGGTGACTCCCATTTACAGATAAACTTCATTCAAAGCTATTAATTTATATTGTATGCCAAATGTAACAATTTAGTCTCATCTACTTAATTATGGTTGAAGAATATTTGGCCTTATGTGTGTCATTGGTGTTACTGTCTTTTCTGTCATGTTAAATAAATGTCACATGTGACATGATAATAATTTTACATCCATTTATTTCTGATGCACTCAAAGTTAATATTTAACCTGTTAGCCTTCAGCGCCACTTTTGAAAAATCCCCAGAAATAGCATACCCAACCTAAAAAAGATTCAATTAATTTACCCTTTGTCCTAAAAGCTCAAGTATGGTCTCATTTGAAAGCTGACACCTGCCACTTTATTGGAAATGTAGAATGAATTATTGTCATAATGAAAAAAAAATTATGAATAGCTTCAAAGTTGTGTAAGTTATTAGAAATTTATTTTTATGAAACATCTTCATGAAAATTAAATTGAAGTTGGCCCGTCAGCACTCTAGAAATGCACTCCAGCTAAAGACACATGTCTGACCATGTTATATTTAAAATTTGAAGGTGATAAGTCTAAAACTCTGTATTTTGTTAAATGTTTTTCAAGATCATCTCAAATGACTTTATTTTGAATTGACTCTAAAATGCAAACTTGTGTTTATTGTCATCTATTAGCATCTATTCAGTCTATTGTCTCTATTGTTTTGTGGTGCAAACGAGCCCCATTCAGTGTCACTCTCTCCTGCACACATTTACACCTTTCCAGCCGGCTTATGGCCATAAATATTATTTTCCTTTGTCTCCATTATAATCGCTAACGACTGGCTAATCACGGTGTTTCACCCCCTAATTTCTTTCATAATCTTCACTTCACATTTGAAACTGTATCAAATGCCTTTCTTAAATAAAGAAATATTTCAGTAAGCATTCCGATTTAGAAAAAAAATCATAAAAAATAACAGCTAGATGGCAGGTGCAACTAGAGAGCTAGCTAGCATGTTAGCTTAGCACACCATCAATACACGACAATTTATGAGATTAAAACCCTGTTTGAGCTCCAAACTTACTTTATAGTGCAAGTCGAGTGTTTTAAATAATCTTCTATGAGCTTATTTGGCTTCAGAAAAGAAAATCAGACAGAAAATATATGATTTGATATTATTCTGCACTATTGTAAAGTCTATACCGATTAGCACTGCTACATTATACATATAATCTATTATTATAAAAATACCTGACATGGCTCGAAGAACACAGGTAAATCAAATATCATTGCAATCATGTTTATTGTCTTCAAAACATCTTTATCTGCATGTTATAGCGATCTCTGAAAGCTAACGTTAGCTGTTTATGTCAGTGACGTCCTGGAAGGTCACAGGTTATTTCTTCTTCGTGAGCTTTCATATTTGGAAAAAACTGTGCAAATGGCGCCCTCAGCCTGCTGTATGGATTGAAAACACAGTACATCAGAGTATCCAGCGCTCTTTATTTATACATCGACGCATTTGGATATAAATTCAATAAATATTATTCCTGTCTATAGAAATATGATGTAAACCTATGATAATATATCAATATTTCTCCAAATCTGCACATTTTTGAGCCAAAAGCCCTGAGGAACGTTGTTTTGTCACGCGTTCTCAAGACAACAGCACCGGAGTTTTTTTCTGAATGGAGCAGCTGACGCTCATAATTCATATTAAAGGTATCGACTCATTTTTTCATTACATAAATCCTGACACAAATTAAGACATAACTGTCACTATAAGTTTCTCAGAATACAATAGTGGTCAAATACTGAAACGTGAGACTTATATATTTTTAATGATGTATAGTTTGTCAAGGTAATAACATTAAATCTGATAGTAACTTTGAACTATTTAAAAAAAAAAACGCTTCAGAGCGTCCTCGCTCTGGTGAAGGTTAACAGGTTAAAGGATTGCATCGTTACTGGATTTTAACTTTTAATTTTATTGTTATAGCAAATACATGGTAGCGCAGATGAACTAACATCATTCAAACATACTTTTAACAAACCTGATTAAAAGAAATAAAACATAATCTCCTTGTTTGTTGCACTATTATTATTTTCTGTAACTATACATGTGCTGAAAAAAAAGTTAGAAAACCTTTAATATTGCCAAAGACGTAAGGTAACACAAGTGTCAAAATTGTAGGCCTACATGCAGTCTTTAAATAAATGTACACAAGTTTAAATGGTAGAAAAAGAAATCTGATCTTCAAAAGGTGTCAGAATTGATGTTTGGGGTGCCTACTGTATTCACGCTTTCTCCAAGAAAAACAGGATGGGGTACCGATCCCCCAGGGAGGAATGACGATTGATCTTACAGCATGGTCCGTGTTAAGTGGCAAAATGGTCACATTTTGGGGTCGCCAGACAGTAAGGCTTCAGATAAGGAGATTTTATGATAGGAGACAGTTGTGGTCTTTGATTGTAAAACACCAGGTGTCAGGGATCAATCAGGTTCATTCACACCCACTGCACAGAGATCACAATCACCTGAGTATTAACCACCTGCACCTGTCGTCTAATCCAGCACCACTGAGCACTACAAAAGAGCACACTTCTCATCCAGTCTTCGTCGAACCTTGAACTAGGAACCGACCTACTAACATTCTCTCTGTGATTCCCAGATTCTGACACTCATCTGTTCCAGTGTGATTCCACAGTATTCCAGCACAAAGACTTACCTTCTGCTTCTCTCCCAAAGACCCTGCGATTCCTCCTGGATACTCCCCGATTCTCCTGTGATCCTTCCCTGTGTTTCCCGGTTTGCACATCCAAGCTTATCTCTGCAAGATATCATCTCACTGTCATTCCTCTGCATATTATAACCTGCATCTGCCCGTTTCATCTGACGCTCACCTGCCATTCCCATATTAAAGCTTTCTGAATCCAACTTACCTTGTTGTCCTCGTGTATATCCTGACAGAAGGTTCGACCAAAACCGCCATGGATTCAGAAAATCCCGCTCCAGAGAGAAATCCAGCCGAAATTCCTCTGCCTGTGTTCGACGAGCACGGAGCGGCAGCCAATCCCGCTTCCGCATCTGCTGCTTCGTTTCCGTGGTGTGTGGCAAGCCCCATGGTAAAACCAGCGCCCTTCTCAGGCAGGGAGGAGGATTGCAACGGGTTTCTCCTTCAATGTTCCCTAGCGCTAGAGGTACAGCCATATCATTTTCCTACTGAACGCTCAAAGATCTCCTTTGTTATTTCATTACTCACTGGCAGAGCACTGCAATGGGCCGAAACCATCTGGAACCAGGCCGGTCCAGTCACCAATACCCTCCAGACTTTCATATCCCATTTCAAAGAGGTGTTTGGCTGTCCTCTAGGCGATTCATCCACCTGTGAACAGCTCTATCATCTGCGACAAGGTACAAGTTCAATCACTGAATATTCTTTGAAATTTAGAACCTTGGCTGCGGCAAGCGGATGGAATGAGAAAGCACTCATCACTACCTACCGGCAAGGTTTAAATCCCGCTCTTCGATTGCAACTTGCAGTATATGATGATATTGTTGGTTTAGAGAAATTCATCCAGTTATCCATCCGAGTGGCCCGACGTGTTCAGAACTGTTATCCTGATAATCGACAACCAGTACATCCTGTTTCTGTTCAATCATTGGAAAGTCCTATGGCAAATGATACAGAACCCATGCAGATTGACAATACCCGTTTGACTGTCTCTGAAAGAGCCCGACGGATGTCAAATCATCTTTGCCTGTATTGTGGAGACAACACCCATTATATCAGCGTCTGTCCTGTCCGACCACCGCGTCTCCTGGTGAGTTTGTTATCCACCAGTACCCTTAGTGTTGCTCCATTATCTGCTACAGTGTCATTGATTACTGCTGACGCAAGTATTTCAGTTACAGCCCTCATCGACTCTGGGTCAGCGGGTAATTTCATCGCGAGCGACCTCTGCAGGCAACTTCAACTCTCGAAGACCCACTCTCCAACCCCGTTCACCGCAAAATCAGTGACTGGAAAAGCCCTGAATCCCGGGTATGTTAAATATCAAATCAAACCCATCACATTACAAGTCGGATGTTTGCACGAAGAATCATTCACTCCTCTGATACTTGAAAACTCCACGGCAGCAATAATTCTGGGCAGACCCTGGCTCATACAACACAATCCTGTAGTTTGTTGGAGGAAGGGAGAAATTCTGCAATGGGGGTCAACCTGTTTCCCTACTTGTTTTCCTGAACTTCCCAAGCCGGTTTCCCCCTCTCCAGTGAATATTCCCATCGCTGTGACATCCATTGAAAGCCCTCGGGAAAAACAGTCTACAGACATTCCTTTCTGTTACTCCACGTTCGCCGATGTCTTCAGTCCCGAAAAAGCCTCCCATCTTCCACCACATCGACCCTGGGATTGTGCGATTGACTTGGAGCCAGGTGAATCGGTACCCCGAGGTCACATTTACTCACTTTCCATCCCTGAACAGCGAGCCATGGAGGAGTACATACAGGAAGCCTTGAAACAGGGATACATTCGCCCATCCACCTCTCCAGCAGCCTCCAGTTTCTTCTTTGTCTCCAAGAAAGACGGAGGATTGAGGCCCTGTATCGATTACCGCGCACTGAACAAAATAACCATCAAGTTCCAATATCCCCTTCCTCTGGTTCCCACCTCTCTTGAACAACTGAGAGGCGCACGTATCTTTACCAAGTTAGATCTCAGAAGTGCATATAACCTTATTCGAATCCGTGAAGGGGACGAATGGAAAACTGCGTTCATTACCCCATCTGGCCACTATGAGTACCTCGTTATGCCATATGGATTGGTCAACGCCCCTTCCGTGTTTCAAGACTTCATGAATGAGGTACTCCGTGACTTCCTGAACAAATTTGTGATTGTCTACATTGACGACATACTCATCTTTTCTCCCAACGAAACTGTCCATCGACACCATGTCTTTAAGGTACTCCAACGTTTACGAGATCATTCCCTTTTTCTCAAGGCAGAAAAGTGTACATTCCACCAAGAGGCTGTCCCATTCCTCGGATATGTCGTCAGCAAACATGGAGTGAAGATGGATGATGGGAAAGTCACAGCAGTCACCTCATGGCCAACACCTCAATCCATAAAAGAACTCCAACGATTCCTGGGCTTCGCAAATTTTTATCGACGTTTCATCAATAACTACAGTACCAGAACCTCTTCACTCACCTCTCTCTTAAAGGGAAAACCCAAGTCCTTAACCTGGACTCCCGAGGCAGACACAGCATTCAACATCTTGAAACAGGAATTCACCTCTGCACCCCTACTGCGTCATCCTGATCCAAACCTCGCCTTCATTGTGGAAGTCGATGCCTCCACGACCGGAGTCGGTGCTATCCTGTCTCAACAGCAGGAAGATACCATCAAACCTCTCCCTTGTGCATTTTTCTCCAAGAAGTTATCTCCAGCAGAACAAAACTATGATGTGGGAAACCGTGAGCTTCTCGCCATCAAGCTGGCTTTGGAGGAGTGGAGACATTGGCTCGAGGGTGCTCAACATCCATTCACAGTTCTTACTGACCATAAAAATCTGCAGTACCTCAAAGAAGCCAAGAGGCTGAACCCAAGACAAGCCCGTTGGGCCCTTTTCTTCACCCGTTTCCATTTCCACATAACCTACCGCCCAGGATCCAAGAACATCCGCGCCGACGCTCTTTCTAGACTCCATGCTCCCCCAGATCTCATTGAAGAACCTGAATCGATCTTACCAACATCGGTATTCATCAGCCCGATCCTTTGGGATATTGACGACCAGATCCAAAGAGGTACACGACGAGAACCACCTCCACCTGAGTGCCCAGCCAACCTTACCTATGTCCCACGTGAGTTTCGTCTACCTCTTATTGAGTCTGCGCATTCCTCCGTGGGTACAGGACATCCCGGAGCCACGCAAACGTTTAATCTCCTTCAACCACGGTACTGGTGGCAAGAGATGAGGGAAGATGTAAAATGCTTCGTCCAAGGATGCCAAATCTGTGCTAAATCCAAGGTTCCACGCCATTTACCATCTGGGAAACTCTTACCACTCCCTGTCCCTCAGCGACCCTGGTCACATTTGGGGGTAGATTTCATCACCGATCTACCACCATCTGAAGGTAACACGTGCATCATTATCATTGTGGACAGATTCTCTAAGGCTTGTACATTGATTCCATTACCAGGACTCCCCACGGCCCTCGAAACCGCAGAGAATCTTTTCAATCAGGTGTTCCGTCATTTTGGCATCCCTGAGGATATTGTATCCGATCGTGGTCCCCAGTTTATATCTCGTGTCTGGAAGGCTTTCTTCTCTCTCCTTGGAGTCACGATCAGTCTAACATCTGGGTACCATCCTCAGGCGAATGGGCAAACGGAAAGAAAGGTGCAAGAAATAAACCGCTTCCTCCTTATGCAAATATGAACTATTATTCACTATTTTATATGTTTTATTTATCTGTGTAAGACAGTTTATTGTGGTGTATTAGATTCAAATACTTATACTTGATAATTTAACATCTGATTTCAAATAATATGAACTATTATTCCCTATTTTATGTTTTATTTATCTGTGTAAGTCAGTATATTGTGGTGTCCATGCACATGATGAACCTATATCACTGATGTATTAGATTAAAATACTTAGACTTGATCATTTAACATCTTATTTCAAATAATATGAACTATTATTCACTATTTTATGTTTTATTTATCTGTGTAAGACAGTTTATTGTGGTGTATTAGATTAAAATACTTATACTTGATAATTTAACATCTGATTTCAAATAATATGAACTATTATTCCCTATTTTATGTTTTATTTATCTGTGTAAGTCAGTATATTGTGGTGTCCATGCACATGATGACCCTATATCACTGATGTATTAGATTAAAATACTAATACTTGATAATTTGACATCTGATTTCAAATAATATGAACTAGTATTTACTATTTTATGTTTTATTTATCTGTGTAAGCCAGTATATTGTGGTGTCCATGCACATGATGACCCTATATCACTGATGTATTAGATTAAAATACTTAGACTTGATAATTGAACATCTTATTTCAAATAATATGAACTATTATTCACTATTTTGTTTTATTTATCTGCGTAAGCCAGTATATTGTGGTGTCCACATGATGATCATATATCGCAGATGTATTCGATTCAAATACTTAATAAAATTAACATCTTATTTCATTAATTCATTATTTTATGTGTTTTATTTAACCGCAATGGTTTTTATGTCTTAAAAAATTAATTTGTGACATTTCATCTGCTCTGAAAGATTTAAGGATTTGTGACTTTAACCAGTACTTTAACTTACTTACTTTAAAATACTTATACTTGATAATTGTATATTCTTATTTCATATATCTGTTATTTTATATGCTTTATTTGGCATCAATGCTATTTCTTTAAACTTATTTTCATTCTCTCCCACAGGCATTACGGGCGATGCTGTGCCATCTGAAAATCAAATCCATGACATATCTCTTCATGTTCATAATTTCAACGTTCTGTGAAAATTATCCTGTTATAATAATATATATATTAATACATAATCCCCCCTGTAATAAAAACACACGCCGAAAAACATTCACCACCTTGTCGCACAAGCAGATAACTATCATAAACAAACAGCCATAAACATTCCGGAACCACACATGGTCAAAGGTCACATACCCACCTGGTGGTCATAAAACCCCCAAATATGGACATTTCCTGTCATAAAGCCATAAATCAGGGTCATAAATCATTTTTGACACAAGCTACTCCATATAAACTACTCCTACCAATTCACACAATTAACGGAATGCATAGCTGATATAAAAAATTGGATGACTAGTAATTTCCTACTACTAAATTCAGAAAAAACAGAGATTCTAATTATTGGACAAAAAACTCCCACACGTAATAACCTAGAGTACTGTCTAACACTTGATGGCTGCTCTGTTAAGTCTTCGTCGTCGGTTAGGAACCTGGGTGTGCTCTTTGATACCAATCTTTCATTTGAAAGTCATGTGTCTAGTATCTGTAAAACCGCTTTCTTCCATCTTAAAAATATATCTAAATTACGTCATATGCTCTCAATGAATAATGCAGAACAATTAGTTAATGCGTTTATGACCTCAAGGCTAGATTGTAATGCTCTACTGGGTGGTTGCCCTGCACGCTTAACAAACAAACTACAGCTAGTTCAAAACGCAGCCACTCGAGTTCTTACCAGAACCAGGAAGTATGACCATATTAGCCCCGTTCTGTCAACACTGCATTGGCTGCCTATTAAACATTGTATAAATTTTAAAATATTGCTGATCACTTACAAAGCACTAAATGGTTTAGCTCCGCAGTACTTGAGCGAGCTCTTAACGCATTACAGTCCTTCACGTCTACTGCCATCTCAAAACTCCGGCCAGTTAATAATACCTAGAATATCAAAATCGACTGCTGGCAGTAGATCCTTTTCCTATTTAGCACCAAAACTTTGGAACAGTCTTCCTACCATTGTCCGGGAAGCAGACACACTCTGTCAGTTCAAATCTAGACTAAAAACACATCTCTTCGGCCTAGCATACACATAACACATTATAGACTTCTATAATTCAATGTTAGGCTGCATAGTTTAGAACAGCCGGGACCGGGAACACTTCCCGTAAATCCTGATGTACTTGGTACATCATAAGAAGGATGGCGTCTACGCTAATATTAGTCTCTCTGTCTATCCCGAGGTTTACCGCTGTCCACCGGAACCAGGCCGTATCCAGATCTGATGAAGGACCAGCGCCAGGACACGACGACACCGCTGACCTGAAGTGTCAACCAGTCTCTGCTCCTCTCCACTCCGACTTCAACCAACCGGAACTGGACAAATACTCTGATTCATTCTGAACTTCATACACTGTTCACTCATTGGCCAGAGGAGAACTGGCCCCCGACTGAGCCTGGGTTCTCCCAAGGTTTTTTTCTCCATTCTGTCCCTGATGGAGTTTTGGTTCCTTGCCGCTGTTGCCTTACCTTCTGGCTTGCTTAGTTGGGGACATTTAATATTATAGATCTGCCTTAAAGATGGACGATGATGAAATTGTTTTTTGTATTATTTTCATGTTATCACTGTGAAGCTGCTTTGATACAATCTGTATTGTAAAAAGCGCTATATAAATAAAGGTGACTTGACTATAAGAGGGAAATGTGGTGGGAGGTTGGAGGGCTGAAAATCCTCGCAGATATAATTTCTTTCAAGAAAAGAACACAGTTGTGAGGATACTGCTTTTTTATGTCAACATCAATGTTGTCTTTACCTGCTGCTTTCTTGGCATATCAGCCAGCTCACTTGTGTTCCCTTCTTCTTCTTCTTCAGTGAATTTTATTGGCAGCTTGCAATCTTTGTGCATTACCGCCATCTACTGGACTGAGGTGTGATCACATTGGGACGTGAAAAATAATTTAACCTTTATCATCCCAGAGGATCAGAGCCCAGCTTCAGCTGGCGCTGCTTGTTCAGCTCCTCCAGCTTCAACCTCAGCTCAACCTTGTGTTCCCTTGTCTGTTGTGTCATGTTGTCATTGGTTGATTGTTTAAATGTTCACAGGTGTCCCTTGTCTCGTCGTTAGTCCTGTGTGTTTTCAAGCCCTGTGTTTCAGTCTGTTCCTTATCTGTCGTTAACGTTGTTATATGTGTGGTTGTTCTGGGCCCGAGTTTTGAGTTTATTTAATGAAGTGTTACTGCACGTGGATCCTGCTTCAACCTGCAGTGTGACACACGCACAGTAACTGAAATGTAAAACTCTTAAAAGAAAAGGCTGAATAAACTATTGCATTGATAGATACTGTATAATACACTACGCATCAATATGTCTTTCCTCAGTGCTTTGAACTGTTCAATGTGGACTCGACGCGCTGCGACTCGTGTTGCTTCAAGCGCATCATTCTGCACATGGGCTGCGCATAAGCGCTTTGTGCCGCGCTAGTGGAGCCTTTCATATTATAATACTTTAATACATTAAACAGCTGCGCTATAAAAACATAAACAAAAACTTGATTTTATAGAAGGCTATATAGCTTACATTTTTAAAAATCTTTTTGATCTTGTTTTTCATGAATGTATATTTTACAACAATACAAAGAGCAATGTCTAATGTTTTACCAGATTTAGTACTACCCTTGTTGTCTCTTAATTGTTCCCCACTAAATAATGTTTTTTTTTACTAAATGCTCAGATTGTATAATATTATTGCGCACTTGTGATTTTTCTAGAGTAAATTTTACTGCTGAATTATCCACTAGTCTAGTTTATAATAGCATTTTTGTCATAGATTATGATCATATATTGTTTTGATTTGTTGTTTTTCGTTATAATGAAGATGTCTGTATTAAGTAGATTATGTTTAACACACAAAAGAGTGATTATCAGTTCAACACAGGGTTATAGAAATTCTACTTAATTTAAAAAACAACTGCGCTAGTATCGGATCGGTATCGGTTTCTCCGAATTTTTGGGATCGGATCAGTTCTGAAAAAACTGGTATCGGTGCATCCCTAGTTAGGACCCACACAGAGCACAGGGTGAGCGCCCCCTGCTGGCCACCCTAACACCTCTACCAGCAGATACCTGATTTACCCAGGAGTCTCCCATCCAGGTACTGACCCGCCTCAGCGCTGGTCAGCTTCAGTGGGACACCGGTCTTGGGCTACAGGCTAATATGGCCTTCTTAAAAGATATCTGTTATAATCGTGTTGTGCATTGTAACACATGTGATTCTGTTGAGTAGGGATGATCACGACTAATCGACCATGAAACATGTAAAGCGAGCGTGCCAGAGTTATGTTTGGGACCATTTTACACCTTCATGACAAAAGGCATTCGCAGCCTTTTGTTTTGTGTAAATGTAAGTTGTAATATTGTGTTTATTTTGTGTAGGTCTATCTATATCTGATTGATCTCATACAGGATGCAGTTGGTTAAGAATTAACGCTTTAGTAAAGCGTACGGTGATCCTCTTCATCTTCAGCGATCGCAGCTCAAACGGCAATACACGACTAATAATGAATATGATTGAGACTGTCATATTACATAACATTATAAAGAGAACAATATCGTAATAAAACATTGTGAATTGTTTGGTTTTAGTTGCCGTGTTTCATTGTGTTGCTCCAGGAAGAGCGCGTCCACAACATGAGTAATTCTGAATGGCATGTAACATTCGCGTCATTTTGTGCAGATATAATTTGTAATATTATGTTTATTTTGTATATATCTGATTAATCTCATTTTGGATGCGTTTCATTAAATAACGCGCTAGCAAAGTGCTCCAGTATGCGCGCGCAGCTCAAACCGCAAAGCACGGCTAATAGTAACTGTGATTGGGACTGTCATATTACATAAAACATGAGAACACTATTTCATTAAATCGTTGTGAATTCATTGGGTTTAGTTGCCGTTTTCAGCGTGTTGTTCCAGGACCACATTCTGACAAGCACAATCTGAGGCGGCGTTGGTCACACGTTGTATTAGTCGTTATATTTGATTATTAATTAATACATTTAATTAAATGATCAATCACATCGAAACATTTTACAATCCTACTAGCCCTTTATTTAGATTAAAAACCATTCTCATTCATTTGGTGAGTGTAGTATAGTGGGTGTGTTATCGCGGGAAGTTACGAGAGCGGGAAGTTAAGAGAACGGAAAAGAGAGTGATTTGACATGCAGAGCTGAGTTCAATAAAGCTAAGATAAACCAAACCAAAGGCGTTGTTCTTGGACCACATCACAACATTTGGCGACGAGGATTAAAAGGGAAAATCTGTACTCTCGTTGGACAACATTTTAAAAAAAAAAAAGAAAGAAAAAGAATTCGCGATGGCATCTGCACAGTTAACACCGCCAGGACCGTTTAACCTCGGAGTTGTGGATTTATACACGGAGTATAAGATGTGGAGAGAGTCGTACACTTTCTTTGAAATAGAGAGCGGATTAACAGAAGCAGAGGATAAAGTGAAAAGAGCCACATTGCTGCATTGTATAGGAGCGCCAGTACAGCGGATTTTTGCCAATCTGCCAGGTGAGAAAGATACATATGAACAAGCGGTGGCTGCTTTGGATGCATACTTCACTCCTCGTAGGAATGTCGTTATGGAACGTCATAAATTTAGACAAAGAGCTCAATCGTTGGACGAGACAGTTGATGCATTCGTGAATTCGTTGAGGGAGTTGGCCAAATCATGCGAGTTTGGAGCTTTGGAGTCAGATATGCTGAGAGATCAACTGGTAGAAAAGAGTGTAGACAAACGACTGCGTGACAAATTGCTGCAAGAGGAAGGATTAACTTTGGAAAAGGCATTAAGGATAGCGCGAATCTTTGAGGCAGCACAAGCAGAGTCAAAGATGCTGTCGGAGCAGTCAAGCAATTTGAAAGACTGTCAAGTGCACTACACTAAGCAGCACACAGCGCGCGCGCAGCGAACGCATGCAAACGGACCGAGAGTAAACAAAGATGAATCGCGTGCAGACAAAGACAGGAAATGTCACAGATGCAGGTTAGCCACGCACAATTTCAATGAATGTGGAGCAAAAACAGCTAAATGCTTGTATTGTAAGAAAATCGGACACTTTGCAAGGACATGTAGAAAAAAGAAGCAGATCAGAAGATGAGAGACAAGCCAGGATTTAAAGAAAAAAACATAAGAACTGTGCATGAGTTAGATTCGGATGATTCAGATGAATTCGTCTACTCCATCGACTCAGAAGGTAAAGAGACAGTAAAAGTGCAAGGCCAAAGAATCAAAATGATTGTGGATACAGGAAGTGGAAAAAAATTTCATCAGTGAACAACTGTACAAGAGTATCTTCAAACAGAAAGGCATCACTCTGTGAAAAACGAATAAAATACTTTTTGCTTATGGACAAGATAATCCACTGAAATGCATAGGTTCCTTTGATGCTTGTTTAAAATACAAAGAAAGAACCATAAAATACACCATCTATGTGATAAATGGGATTGTAGAACCACTGCTGGGGAGGAATGCATGTTTTAAGCTGGGAGTTTTACATGTGTCGGATGTGAACAAAGTGGACAATTCCCCAGACAGGTTCAGCAACCTGACCAAAGAGTATGAGTCACTATTCAAAGGACTTGGACAAATTTCAGGATATTTCCACAGAGTTACTGTGGATGAGAAAATAGTACCGGTGGCACAAGGACTAAGACGAGTTCCATATCACATGATTGAAGCTGTCAATCAAGAGCTCGATAAGATGATTGAAGATTGAATCATTGAGGAGGTCAATGAAGGTGCTGAATGGATCTCCAACCTCTTATTGATACCAAAGAAAGACACCACAGAGGTGAGACTGTGTGTTGATTTAAGAGAGGTCAATAAAGCAGTCATTCGTGAAAGGCATCCAGTTCCTACAGTTGATAGCATTCTACAAGCGATGCAAGGTGCAAAAGTATTTGCCAAATTGGATGCCAGGAAAGGATTTTAGAAGGTTGATTTAGCAGAGCAGTCAAGAAATCTAACAACCTTTATCACGCATAGAGGGTGCTACCGTTTCAGGAAAGTTCCTTTTGGCCTTTCTAGTGCACCAGAGGCTTATCAAAAAGCCATGGACTCCATACTTTGTGGACTACCAGGGGTAGTTTGGTACATGGATGATGTAGTAGTGTATGCTGACACTGACAGTAAGCTGGAGGAAAGATTGAGAGCAGTGTTTGAAAGATTCAAAGAAAGAGGACTTAAACTGAACAAAGATAAGTGCTCCTTAGGACTAAAACAGGTAGAGGTTCTGGGTCATTTAGTAACTTTTGAAGGAATTAAACCTGATCCCAGGAAAGTGGAAGCTGTGAGTGAAGCACCTAGGCCACAAAATGTAAGTCAGTTGAGATCTTGTCTGGGTACATGTGGATATCTAATTAAATTTGTTCCTAACTTTGCCAACATCTCAGAACCACTCAGACGATTAACAAGGAAGAATATTCAGTGGGAGTGGACAACTCAGACTGAACAATCATTCAACAGCATGAAAGTAGCTCTAACAAGCGAACCTTGTCTGGCCTATTTTCAACTTAATGCACCAACATATGTGATGAGCGATGCCTCGGGGCTATACTGCTTCAAAGACAAGACGATGGAGACAACAAACCAGTTGCTTATGCAAGTTGTTCCCTAACTGCCACAGAGAGACGATATTCCCAAATTGAGCGTGAAGCTCTTGGCTGTGTTTGGGCTGTTGAACGTTTCAGAACATATCTGTGGGGAGGAAAATTTACATTACAGACTGATCATAAACCGCTTATTCACATGTTTAATCCTGAAAAAGCAACACTGCTTCCACCACGTATTCAGCGTTTAGGATGGAGGTTACAGCCATATAATTATAAAATAGAGCACATTGTCGGTAAGACAAATGTTGCTGATTCTCTATCCAGGCTTCCCTTGCCCATGACTGAAACTACTGAATATGTGGAGGATTATGTTAAGAAAGTATTGTTGGTGCAGACTCATGACTTACAGGCGCTGACAATTGAAGTGATTAAAGAGGCAACAGAACGTGATCCAATTATTCAGCAGCTCATTCAAGCAGTTCACACAAACCAGTGGCCAAATCCAGTTCCAGAAGTGTTAATTCCGTATCAGCGTTGTGCTACTGAATTGTCACTATATGATGGACTTGTACTTCGTGGGGGTAGAATTGTGCTGCCCTCTTCTTTAGTAAAAAAGGCATTGGGACTCGCTCATGAGACACACCAGGGTGTAGTGAGAACGAAGCAGTACCTGAGGTTAGGGGTGTGCGATATTACGATTTTTGATCGTGGACGATTAAAATGTGTCCACGATCTGCTTTTGAAGAAATATCGTAGGATCGCGCATTTTATCAGTTTGCATTTCTGGCTCCTCTGACTCAACATGCTGTACAGCGCGACGTATATCCACATGAAATGCAGAGGAACGGGACACTGTAGTTCATAAAAATTAATTATTTGCATGTGCTTTAAAGCCTTGCCGGTTAAACATGTCATTCGCTGCTGATGCGCTGTTCTAACGGGTGCTTTTCTGAGCGCAATTAATAGACCCGACGCGCGCATGCACTAGAAGCCTGTCTAACAGCGTCTGGTTACTGGACTAAGTTATATTTCGAGTCTTATTGCGCTAATACTGTCAAATACACACAAGGTTTACATAAACAAAGTTGGTTATGTCTAAAGTGAAAGAACAATAGAAAAAATTAAGAAAAAATCTGCTTGTCAAATGCGTGTTGACTCGTTGCGCGCAGATCTTAAAGTGTGTATGTCAGGTTAAATTTTTAATTTTGATTAACACAAAATAGTGAGGGGAAATACACGTTTGACAAGTTGATGTATTGTTTTGTATGTTTTTCGATTCCTAAAGGCAGAATATAAGATGAAAAAGTTCGTTATTTTCAGTCCTCCCTTAAAACTGCTCCTCATTCCAAACGAATCGTTTGACGTCATACAAGGGAGACGTCTCCTCAGCTCGCTGAGCTGTGTTGATAATTGCACGAGTGATAGAGCGAGAGAATTAGTGATTAGGACATTTATTTAGTTATTTATTTAAGTTAGGTCGTTAGTATACGCAGGCGTATTTTCACGATGGTGAATTAATGCGTTTGTGCTGGGTGCAAAAACACCGTTAAAACCGGACACAGAGTCCACTGTGTTCCGTGCCTGGGTCAACTTTGTTCGGACCAAACGCGCCGACTTCAGTGCTGCTTCCGTATCCAAGACTTCGGTCATTTGCAGCGCCCATTTCACTGAGAAGGACTACGCGGTTGGAGATCTCATGAGTTATAAAATGGGATTTAAAACCCGAGTGAGACTGGCAGCTGATGCGGTGCCTACGGTGTATGCTACTGTAGTAGAAGCACGTCGATCACGCCCGCGCCCCTCCCTCTCCCTCTCCCTCTCTCTCACACACACACACACACACACACCAACATATTCCAGCATTGCAATATTGACATCGATCGCAGCCTGTTCATTGCCACGGAGCTTCAGAGCTAAGGCGGAGCTACAGATTAGGTGTCCCTAAATAACCAGCGTATCTAACAGTAGTTCCGCATTAATTAATTTGCACGCGAGTTTAATTTATTTTTATACTGTGTATTCTCCGTGTATATTCATGCACTGAACCGTGACACCCGTACCGTTTCGGTTCAATACGAATACATACCGTTACGCCTATACGTACCAGACACCTGACCAACTCTCCACTGGTTCTTCTTCACACCAGATATTTATGTTTCTTCGATATGAATTATTTACATTTCTGTTTGGCTCCTCATCTGTCTCCCGCCTGGGAGGCTCAAAATTGTATGGTTGTGGGCCATCGTATAGGTTTGAGGGGGATTTTGCATCTCCTCAGACTCAAAACTCTCCATACTTGAATAGAACTTTGTTGGCGCGACTCCCTCATATGACGTCACAGCTCAGCTGTGTTTTAAAAATATGATATTGACAGAAATGGCTATAAAGCTTATTGTAGGGCAGTTACAGTAATAATTTTAATGATAATTACATTTTCACTCAGACATCTAAACCTTATTTAATATATCTAAAAAAAAAAAATTAACCTGACATACACACTTTAAAGTGACAGTAGCCCTAATAGTAAACATGCTGCCGCTTGTCCTTAAAGGGACAGTTACCCAAAAATAAAAATTCTGTCATTATTTACTCACTCTCTAATGTTGTTCCAAACCTGTATTAATTTCTTTCTTGTGCTGAACACAAAAGAAGATATTTTGAGGAGTGTGGCTAACCGGGCAGTTGCTGGTCCCCATTGATTACCATAGTAGGAAAAAACTATTATGTAAGTCACTGGGGTACATCAACTGTTTGTTTACCCACATTCCTCCAAATAACTTTTATTTTCAACAGAAGAGGGAGACTTATTCGGGTTTAAAACGGCTTGAGAGAATTTAAATCTTTGGAGAACTATGCTTGTTAATAAAACAACAAAATACAAAGAGCAAATCACTCACTCTTGACTGAGAACTTTAATAGTCGCTTTAATAAGAATCCATGTTAAATGTATACAGTGAAGTCTATGTTTTTTTTTTTTTCATATTTGTTCATTTAATTACTTTCTTCAATGCTGTTAAATACACCTGTAGCTGAAAAAATAAAGCACTGTTTATTTAATTTGTATATTAAGTTGTGTATGTGTATCTTTGTTCTTAATTTTTTATAACAAAGAAAATGACAAAGATTTTTTATCTTCGCCACTTTGGCCTAAATGTCTGCCATTCTTTTTTATTTTATATTTTGTTACCTAAGGCTTTGTTTTTAAAATAGGGACATTTGTTTGGCTGTGATGCTCAGTCACTTGCAAAATAGTAAAACCAACATGAAAAGGAATCGTGATAAAATCGTTAATCGTGATTTTCCTGAAAAAAATCGTGATATGATATTTTTGCCATATCGCCCACCCCTACCTGAGGTGTAAGTTTTACTGGCCCAACATGGACTTGGACGTTGAGAGAATAGTCAGAGATTGTGCAGCATGTATAATGAATCAACCACTTCAGGAAGACCAGCCGCTGCAACCACTTGAGCTGCCCCCAAGGCCGTGGACAAAACTGGGAATTGACTTAGTAGGACCAATTCAAGGTGAATACATTCTGACTGTTATTGACTACTTCTCTTCCTTTCCTGAGGCAGTCGTAGTAGCTGACATCTCCTCACAAACAGTTATAGCAGAGTTGATGAAAATGTTTGCTCGTTTTGGTTATCCGTCAGAAGTTGTAACTGACAATGGCAGACAGTTTGTCAGTCACGCGTTTGACACATTTCTCAAGAATGGAGGTATCAAGCACATACGCGCTTCACCTTACTATCCTAAGAGTAACGGGAAGATTGAACGATTCCATCGATATCTCAAAAAGGCGTTTCGAGCATGCAAGTGTGAAAGCAAAGTGTGGAAAGCAGAGCTTCCAAAAATTCTGATGTCTTATCGTGCCACTCCTCATCGTGGTTCAGGAGAAACACCGGCATTTCTTATGTTTTCTAGAGATATTCAAACAAAGTTACCAAGCCTGGACTTGTTACAAGAACAGATCACAGAGGAAGTAAAAACACATCATCGGATGTACAAAGAGAAAATGAAAGACTATGCAGATAAAACAAACAGAGCAAAGGATCATTCATTCAAAGTGGGAGATGTAGTCTATGTCGCAAATATGGAGCAAGGAAAGTTGGACTCAAAGTTTAAAAGTGCTAGGTATGTCCTTCTGAGCAAAACGTCAGACAGCTCATTTGAACTTGTGAATACAGAAGATGGATCTTTGATCAAAAGAAATGTTAAACACATGAGACATGCGTCATTGTCCGTGGATCCACCTGTTCCTGAGCTAGAGGAGGAGAGGGTTACCTCACATCTGAAAAGTGAACAAGTGAAAAGTGAGCAAGGGCAGAAAGAAATGTCAATACAGGAAGAAAAGTTGCCAGAGACTGTTCCTGTGGAGAAGCCGTTAACGACTAGAAGTGGTCGTGTTGTGAAGAAGCCAGCTAAGTTCAAGGATATGGTTGCTTGAAGTTGTTATTTAGTTATATAGTACCTTCTGTGTTTACTTTGAAGGAAAGAAAAGAAAGAAAAGTTTTTGTTTACTTAATTTAGTGGATGGGTTATTTTAAGTTATAAACTTAAAAATTAAAAAGGGAAGTGATGTAGTATAGTGGGTGTGTTATCGCGGGAAGTTCTGAGAGCGGGAAGTTACGAGAGCGGGAAGTTAAGAGAACGGAAAAGAGAGTGATTTGACATGCGGAGCTGAGTTCAATAAAGCTAAGATAAACCAAACCAAAGGCGTTGTTCTTGGACCACATCACAACAGTGAGGAACATGGCGCTTTGCATTTGCAGACCCTGTCGTGCTGTTGGCCATATCCACTGCAGCAGACGCATATTGCAGCATGAATTCTAACGATTAATTGATTGTTAATTTAAACAACGATCGATCATGTTGTTAAAATGAACATCCCTACTGTTGAGCAGTGGTGGACGAAGTACACATTCCATGTACTTGAGTTAAAGTAAAGATACTCAAGGTAAAATATTACTCAAGTAAAAGTAGAAGTGCTGCCTTTAAACATTCACTTGAGTAAAAGTACAAAAGTATTTGCCTTCAAATGTACTTAAGTACACAAGTACTATGATTTTTTTATGGCTATAATGTCCTATTATAATTTTCGTCACAAGACTCTTGCTTAACTCAGTCTACGTGAAGACTCTAATGTCACTCTTGGCACACCAATCTATTAATAAAATGACATTAATTAGTCATATATATATATATATATGACTAATTAATATCATTTTATTATTAGATTGGTGTGCCAATATATATATTTGAATTGAAAATATTTTTTGTGCATTTAATTTTGGAGGGAAGGGGACAGTAAATTTACAGTATTTACTGTATATTTTTCTCGAGCGTCTATGATCATAATTATTAAAATCCTAATGTTATGATACAGTCACATAAACCTGCACAACGCCATTAAATACACACACACGCACACTTTTTTTTTTTGTTGGCATCCTTCTGTCTTCGAGAGACAATGGTTTAGAATCTGCACCCAGGTCAGTCTGTGGTTTGGTTGCAGACTCTGCTATGACTGTAGAGTCCGATACGGGAGCGACAGCACCGCTGGCACTTGCTGCAAGTGTAAGCAGTGGTGGTGTCAGTGGGGGCAAGCTGAACACTTTGCTGCCGACGGGTCCTCTTCTCCTCCCACTGAATTGCTCTTTTTTCTTCGGCTAGAAGGACACCGGTCTTAACGGTGGATCGCCAATTTTCGCGGTCCGATGTCACTGCTTCCAAATCAGCTGGGCAGATGCTGCATGCTTTCAAATCTCGCTTGCAGGCGTCCTTGTAGCGCAGGGTTGGCCGTCCAGTTGGTCGTGTTCCTATGGCAAGCTCCCCGTACAGAACGTCCTTTGGGATACGACCGTCATCCATCCTGCACAGGTGGCCAAGCCAGCGCAGTCGCCTCTGTGTGAGGATGGTGAACATACTTGGCATACCTGCCTGAGCCAAAATGGCTCTGTTTGTAATACGATCCTGCCAGGTGATGCTCAGGAGTCGTCTGAGGCAGCGCATATGAAAGGCATTCAGTCTTTGCTCTTGGCGAGAATATAGAGTCCAAGCTTCACTGCCATAGAGGAGGGTGCTCAAGACGCATGCTTGGTACACCTTCAGTTTAGTTTTGAGTGTCAACAGAGTGTTGTCCCAAGCCCTCTTTGCTAGTCGAGCCATGGCGGTAGCTGCTTTGCCTATCCTTATATTGAGCTCGGTATCCAGGGATAGGTTGCTGCAGATGGTGGAGCCAAGGTAGGTGAAATTCTCCACTACCTCCAGGGTGTGGTCGCCGATAGTGATTGCAGGAGTGGTGTTGACATCTTGAACCAATATGTTGGTTTTCTTGAGGCTGATGGCAAGGCCAAATTCTGTGCATGCATCTGCAAAGCAGGTGATAAGTCGCTGGAGGGCACCCTCAGTGTGTGCGGCAAGAGCAGCATCATCTGCAAACAACATCTCCCGTATGAGTACCCTGCGGACCTTAGTCTTTGCTCTGAGGCGGGCGAGGTTGAAGAGGTTCCCATCACTCCTAGTATGGAGGAAGATCCCGTCTTCGGAGTTGCAGAAGGCATAGCGCAGGAGCAGGGAGAAGAACATGCCAAAGAGTGTTGGCGCCAGGACACACCCCTGCTTCACACCACACCTGATTGGGAAGGGGTCTGAGGATGACTCGCCATACTGGACTGTGCCCACCGTGTTCTCATGAAATGATATGATCAGCTTCAAGAGCTTGGGGGGGCATCCAATCCTGTGTAGGAGAGTGAAAAGGCCAGTCCGACTGACCATGTCGAACGCCTTGGTCAGATCTATAAAGGCAAGGAACAGGGGACGTCTCTGCTCACGGCACTTCTCCTGCAGCTGCCTAAGGGTGAACACCATGTCAATTGTTGACCGTTTTGCTCGGAACCCGCATTGCGACTCCGGGTACACACGATCGGCGAGCAGTTGTAGGCGGTTAAGGATGACACGTGCAAAGGCTTTCCCCGCAACACTGAGGAGGGAGATCCCGCGATAGTTATTGCAGTCACTGCGATCGCCCTTGTTCTTATAGAGCGTGAGGATCTTAGCGTCTCGCATGTCCTGGGGTATGATGCCTCCTTCCCAGCATTTGAGCAGGAGGTTATGGAGGTGGCCGAGAAGAGAACTCACTTTTCCTGCCTTGATGATCTCTGGTGGAATTCCATCACTGCCTGGTGCTTTCCCACAGGCCAGTGAATCAATGGCCTTCCCAAGTTCCTCGATGGTGGGTGGCGAGTCAAGCTCCTCCATGATGGGCAGAGGCATGGTATTTCGAATGGCTGTGTCAGTAACAATGTTCTCTCTTGAGTACAGTTCCTGGTAGTGCTCAGCCCATCTCTCCAACTGCTTTCTGCGATCTGTGATGATCTCGCCGGAAGTAGATTTTAGGGGAGCAGTCTTGATGGCGTTGGGACCAAACGCTTTCTTCATGCCCTCATACATGGCTCGGATATTACCACAGTCCGCCGAAGTCTGAATATCGCAACACAACTTCAGCCAGTAGTCGTTCGCACACTTTCGGGCAATCCGCTTGGTGTTATTACGTGCCTCTCTGAGGGCAGCCAATGTCCTAGCAGAAGGCTGCCTCTTGTGCTCAAGGAGAGTGGTACGTTTTGCAGTGATGGCAGGCTCCAGTACCTCGATCCCTGCCACAAACCAATCTTCACTCTTTTTCACCTTCTTCCCAAAAGTGTCTGAGGCGACCTTGTACACGGTGTCACGGATGTACTGCCATCGCATCGTAACACTGTCTACAGGGCAGTCCTCCAGGGCCTCATCAATGGCCCTGGCGAAGCGTTCCCGCAGCTCTGGCACTGCTGTTCTTGCCGTGTTGATGCGAGGGCGGCCCTTTTGCTTCGAGCGATGGGTTCGTCTAGGTTGGAGGCGCACCTTGCTGCTGACCAAGGAATGGTCCGTGTCGCAGTCAGCACTGTGATACGTGCGAGTGACGAGCACGTGCTTGAGCATGGGTCTCCGAGTAACAATGAGGTCAAGCTGGTGCCAATGTTTGGATCTGGGGTGTCTCCAAGACACTCTGTGGTGGGGCTTGGTGGGGAAGAAGGTGTTGGTAATACACAAGTTGTGGTAAGAGCATAGCTCAAGTAGTCGCTGTCCGTTCTCATTAAGCTTGCCAACACCAAAATGTCCAATGCAGTGTGGCCAGGAGATGTAATCAGCGCCCACCCGGGCATTGAAGTCTCCGAGCATGAGCAGGTTGTCTTTCGGTGGAATCTCTGCAATTTTGGCCTCAAGTTCGTAATAGAAAGCATCTTTATCCTCAGCTGTGGAGCATAGTGTGGGGGCGTAGACGCTAAAGATGTGCAAGGGTCCCGAGGAGGTTGTGAGACGGAGGGAGAGGATACGCTCAGTCCCCTGAGAAGGAGGTTCTACTGATGGTAAGAGAGAATTTCGCACTGCAAAGCCGACCCCATAAAGTCGGCGCTTGTCTTGCTCCAGTCCTTGCCAGAAGAAAGTGTAATCTCTCTCCTTCAGACTTCCACTGGATGGAAGACGTGTCTCTTGAAGGGCGGCAACGTCGATGTTGAGCCTTAACAGCTCGTGATTGATGATAGCGGTTTTTCTAGCGTCGTCAACTTGCTGAAGGTCGTCACAGAGGCCAGGGCACATTGTTCTGACATTCCAGGTTGCCAGCCGCAGGGCTGGTGACTTCTTGGTCTTTTGATTATTTCTTTTATTTCCTGGTGCTGGGTTTTACAACCTGCCTGTCGATTTTGTCTAAGCTCCATGCACCCGATGAAGCAAGCAGGTTGTGGCGGGGTAGTACCTAACTGCCCGGGGGCTGCCCGGGTTAAGGCGGGCGGTAACGACCCAATGGAACACGATGGTTCCTCCCACCGTCGGGAGCAACCCCTAGCGCCCGGCTCGACGCCAAATGAGCCACGACTTATCACTGGTAGACTGCTGCTCCCCGTGTTGTTTCTGCACTGAGACAGTGCAGCTGGAGTGACCTCTCCAGGTGCAGGCCTGGGCTAATAATATGGAGATCCTGGGTTGCCCAGACGTCAGGACCCCCCTCTCGGCTTTGCTGGCAGGGTCTGACAGAAAGGCGAGCCAATACAGTCAGTGTCAGCGCAGCTGCAGGAGTTACCGGATGGTGACATGTTCCTTCACCATCCGCCTGAGGGGCTCCACTCCTGATTTTCTGTTGGGGTTTACTCCCTTAGCCTTTTGCTTTCCCTGGAGCTAACCACAAGGCAGTGGTTCACAAGGGTTTCTGTACAGAGTTTTCCTTCTCTGTTGAGGTATGATGGTATATCCCTTGGGTCGCTCTTTGTCTGGAACCTCCCCCTCGACCTTACCGCCATGGGTGGCCCTACCAGGAGCTTAAGCTCCAGACGGCATCGCTCTCAGGTTCATCGGAACACGCAAGGCTCTCCACCACGACAAGGTGGCAACCCAAAGAGAGCAACCCAAAGAGGTGGCAACCCACGCACACACACACATACATATATATATTCTACGTTATGGAAGCAGCCAATTTCCCTCCAAAATTAAACACAAAAACGTATTAATGCAGTGTTTCTGCTACTCCCCAGAAAGAAAGAAAAATGCTATTATTAGGGGTGGGGAAAAAAATCGATTCTTAGATGCATCGCGATGCGGACGTGGACGATTCTGAATCGATTCACAAATACCAAAAATCGATTTTCAAAAAAAAATAAAAAAAATAACGTAATATTGACGGAACGCAAAAGACGGAACTCTGAAGCGTGGAAACAATATTGTCAAAGCTTCCACCCGGCTCGGAAAGGGCAAAGCGCATTACACAATCAATCGCAACTTTTATTGCCAAGGATTTGCATCCAGTCGTTGAGAACCAGGGCTTTCGCGCTATGTTGCACACTTTGGAGCCGAGATACAACGTCCCATCTCGGAGATATTTTACAGACACAGCGATCCCCACACTCTACAACAAGACCAAAACCGAAGTCATGGAATCACTCAAGAAAGCGGGTAGGATAGCTGTAACATGTGATGCGTGGACATCCGTATTTTATGTTAATAGAGATTCAGAATATGTTGAAGTTTGTTATAATTTGTTATTGTTGTGATTTTTACTGTAGTGAATTTACTGTTGTGAAATGGAAAATCAATAATCGAGAATCGTTAATAATCGAAAATCGACTGTAATCGAATCGGGACTTCAATAATCGTAATCGAATCGAATCGGGAAATCAGACAGATTAACCACCCCTAGCTATTATATGGGTGGCAGTGGCTCAGTGGTTCATGTAGTTTGTCTACAAACTGGAAGGTTGGTGGTTCAATCCCCGGTTCCACTTGACCAAGTGTCGAGGTGTCCATGAGCAAGACACCGAACCCCAGCTGCTCCCGACGAGCTGGATGGCGTCTTGCATGGCTGACACCGCCGTCGGTGTATGAATGGGTGAATGTGAGGCAAAATGTAAAGCGCTTTGGTGGCCATTGGGTCTGTGAAAGCGCTATATAAATGCAGTCCATTTACCATATGCAAGTCATTTAAGTGTCAATTTAAAACGCAATGTACATTATGCGTCAATATTGACCGATATTTGCTGCAATAATAGCTGCTGCTCTCTGCCCCGCTTTGGCAACGCGATTTGTTTGGAACTATTGAGAGCTACACGAATCATGTCACTGCGCGGCGGCGAGATCACTGTGTCGCAACCGTATGGTCGCAATCTGGTTCGCGCTTAGTAGATACCGCCAAGGCAAGTTCAAATCAAAGCGCGCGCTGTATTGTGATTGTTGGCTCGTTTGACCAGTTAAGTTTTTATCCACTATATAAAAAGGAACGACTGATTTTGAAAATGTAGTAGAGTAAAAAGTAAGATATTTGACTTTGAAATGTAGTGGAGTTAAAGTAAAAGTCTTCCCAAATTTAAATACTTCAGTAAAGTACAGATACGCAAAAAAACTACTTAAGTACAGTAACGAATTACATTTACTTCGTTACTGTCCACCACTGCTGTTGAGTTTATGAATGCAGTGTTTAATAATCGGAGGTGTTCAGATTAGTCATTTCTGAATCGCCAGAGTTTTGTTTCGCGCTCTCACTCACTGAAATCTGCACTCTCATCATAAACAACAAAGCAGAGATGTGCGTGCGATGTATGTAGGAGATTCATTCATCATACAGGGATTGACTATTTTTGTTCTATTTCAACACCAAAAATAGTTTCAAACAAAGATCACAGCGGAACCACAGAGCATCTGATGAAACTGGCATACAGTTGGCTTGACGTTGGATGTTCAACACAAATTTAGGGACCATCTCTAAAGTTACATTTGGCATTGGTATACACGTTTCTCTTCAACAGCATTTGATGAGAATGCCTTACAGTCAGAAAAAATCATCTAGGTGTCAGGTATGACGCACACCTTTTAGATTTGTGATATTTAAAAAAATAAACTGTGAAACACGAAAATATAGACATGTATTTCACTAGTCTACTGTGTGGGCTCATACACATAATACGCTACATTAAAAAAGGCATAGCTTATAGATCACTGAAGAGAACTATATTTACAACAAAACTTTACAGCAATTCCTGAAGACTACTCATTTAATATGCGTGTACTTCATCTAATGTCTCGAAATTACCACACATGTACTGTTTTGTTGATTCCTATTAGGGTGAAAAAGGAAATAAAAGGCATTTTCTAGGTACTGTACACACCTGGAATGAAGGTATCCCTGCGGCAGTCATACAGCATCCCAGGATACAGAGGTCTTCCTAGAGCTGCCACTTCAATGGGCTGTGATGATGCCATGGCTAAAGTAAATGACAATGAACAATAGGGATATTTAATAACTAATTTATCATTCTAAAATTATTTTTACTTTTTACTGATTTCATCACATTGGTTTGAGGACAATAAAGGCATAAATCATTCCTTCATTGAATGCTATTGGTTAAATCATTTCTAACCATTACCTGCGGTGAAATGACATATGAAGATATATTTTTGTTCCTAATGCTTTGAGTCTTCTTACAATACTGTCTCTAAACACCTCATAATCTGTAGGTGGCTATTCACACTGTCATAACATTACCTGCTCGTACCATATTAAAGTGGTGTCTCACCTGGGGTCCTTGCGTGTATTCGGTATGTTAAGAAATGAAGTCGTCTGGTGAAGTCTTCAGTCTGAGCCCAACTGGGTTCTTCGTCATATTTATAGTACTATTGTACAGAAAATTTTGCCTTAAAGCATTTTCACTGGAAGAAAAAATTCCACAGAAACCTGTTAGATCACAGGCTGTTAGACCTGCCAACCTTAAAGAGATGTTATGAGTACAACACCCCCCGCCCCGGGCGGGACACGGGGTTGGGGTCAAATATTCACACATTTTTTTTAAATACAAGACGCACGCAAACACACGCCTATATTTCTTCATATTCTAGTTTTGACTTCTAAAAGTGTTTTTCATTTGACCCAAATAAAAATGTTTACTTCCAAAGTTTCAATACTGCTCAAAACCTTTTTTTATTCATAATTTTCAGTCTCTTTTTAGCGGGTACACATTTTGACCTCAATGTACGCTGGTACGATTTGTCACTCTAAACTACGCAAAAACCTGGTGACCAGGCTGTGCACGCGCAGCCCTCAAACCAACAGCAAAAGAAGAAGAGTTTGACCAATCAAAGCGCTGGGTTTGGGAATGATTGACAGATGCGTAAGCCCTATCATTAAAAAGAGACTGAAAATCGACAGCAACACAAAGGGTGTTTCTCAAAACCAAGAATGCAAAGAACGGACTTGTGTTCTTGGGGAGAACGCTCTTGCTAGTTGTTCTAGGAAGAATGAACTCACAAGGTGACGATCACACAGAACGCTGCTGACAGTTTGAGACGATGTGTTCTTGCTGGTATTGCGCAATAATACCCCCGCACAGACGCCCTCTGCAGTGCCCAAACATCGCGAGAATTATTGACGATAACAGCCAGGCTTTATCGCCCAAGCCTGCCCTCAGCTCAAGGGATTACTCTACAACTGTACACTACAATGTAATCTATATTCATAACAAAAAGCAACGCCTGTCTCCTTTTATTCTGCTTCTGTTGTTTGTTTGTGTACATCACTAGCCAACGGCGGGGAAAAAATGCCGGTAAAAGGCAATGGTCTCTTGACTGTGGGGTAAAACGAGTCTGTGAGCAGACTGGCCGGTTGGCTCGCCAGCTAACTTAACACCCGCAGACGCTTATGGAGATTCTCACTACCGAAAACGTTTGAGCACATTTTCAATTCGGCATAAATTTTCGTAAAAATGCCAATATTTGAAATCTACACAGTTGATTTCTCGCTTCAAATGTCCTCAGAAGTGAATTTAGTGATGAAATAGCGTACGAAATTGTAGAAAAACGACTTTCTGTATTGACCTGCCTCTCCTTCCTCGAAATCCGAAATGAATGCTGGGATATTTCTGCCGTCAAGTTCACACAAGTTACCAACCGATGCATCCTCGATAAAATGGACGTGTCAAGAACACTTCCGGGATTTTTAACCGTTCTTGCCAAAATGCAAAATGCAAACGTATTGGGACAGTACTTGGACCACAAAAGATGACGTTTCACAAGAACACAAGTACAGACAAGAACACAGATTGAGAAAGGCCCAAAACCCCGCTCGATCCCCGATCTGCCCGCCGTCTGCCCGCCGTCTGACTGATTTCTTTAGCGAGGACAGTACAGTAGTCATGGCTCTCCTGACTCCTGAAGGTAAACGGGCTGGGGTGGATGTGGAAAGCTGAAATATTGAGGTAACTTAATACTCTGGATTCGACAATCACGCAGGAATGATCGCATGGATTGATTTAAAATACTCCGTTATTCATGGTCACTCAGATAAGAAGACATATTCAGCCAAGCAAATTATAACATTCTCATGTAATGCTGAACAATAAATCTAAATAAAATGGAAATCGCTACGGCTTAGTGATTATGAAAGTGCTGTGACTCTTGACTGCGTGAGTCTGGAGAAACAGGCGTTCTTTTATTTATTCATCCTCAGTGTTGAGAAACGTAGCCTGCATTACGTAATTGTGTTAATAATAACTAAAGTACCTAATTATGTTATTGTATGTGTCAAAGGGCTAATAAGAACATTTTCTAAGTGTGACTTTGTTTTTACAGGATAGGATAAAGAGTCTGACATTAGATGAGTGCCAACAGCTTCTACAAAGATGCCTCACTCGTCAAGTCAAGTCATCTTCATTTATATAGCGCTTTTAACAATGTACATTTACATTTATTCATTTAGCTGACGCTTTTATCCAAAGCGACTTACAAATGAGAGCAATAGAAGCAATTAAAGTAACAGTAGGACAACAGTATGTAAGTGCTATGACCCTTCGCAGTTCAATCTAACGCAGGTTGTTGTTTTTATTTATTTATATAAAGATAGAATAGTGGAGAAAGTGTTAGTATTACTGGATCAAGTGCTGTCGAAAAAGATAGGTCTTCAGCAGTTTTTTAAAAATGGCAACAGACTCAGCAGCTCTGGTTGAGTTAGGCAGATCATTCCTCCAGCAGGGAACAGTCATGGTGAAGGTCCGAGAGAGAGATTTTGTACCACTTTGTGATGGCACCACAAGACGCCGTTCGCTTGCAGAGCGCAAGTTTCTGGATGGCACATAAGTTTGAAGTAATGAGTTTAGGTACAGGGGAGCAGTACCAGTGGTTGTTCCAAAGCTGCTTTACAGAGATAAACGTATAATTTAAGGTAACAGATTGTTTTGGCTTTATAGCGGTTCTTGAATAATGTTGTTTTCCAGCTAAAGTTAGTTTTGATTGATTCACTTCCGTCGAAAGGATAATTAGTTATTAAATTAGGGGCCGCTAAGACCATAGACATGTATAAAGGCTAGATGGCTCAAGGCGGAGTCAGCTGTGTCGTCACTTGGCGGCCATCTTAGGTCAGGAGACTGCGCTGCTGCTCCCTGCTGCTGTGGATGGAAGGTGAGTGACAAATGCTCGTAACTTGCTGAATTCTTGACGGATTTACAAACGGTTTGGTTTATTACAAACCTTATTAACGTGGCTATGATTTGTGCTGATGCCGATTTTTAAATTGATTTTTCACAAACTATGTGTGGCAACCAAGGGGTGGTTTTCGTTATTTTGGACAATTAACACCGACTACGCCACCCTGGGAATTTCACCCAGGGAAATAATGGTCCAATAAGGACACAAGTTCGTTCCCACAAAGATACGGCAGAGACGTGAATATAGAAAAATAATATAACAATGATACTTTATTTATAAATAGCATAAAAAGTGTTCCACACACAGTTCAATGGACAATAAATGGATATGACTTAAAAATAAAAGACAAAAATAAAGGAAAATAAACAAACCAATAAGACAATTGGTTAAGACAATCAAGATAACAGGTCAGATGGCAAGGAGAGATAACAAAACCTACTCAATTCCACTTCACTACACACTTCAAACGTACACTAATGTACTCACTTCACCACACACACGTGCATTCAGGTGACAGAAAATGTAGAATCAAATCACTCAGTGAACAGGGGTAACCATTAACTTGGACTTAGAGTGGTCAGCGCTCCCTCATAGCCAATCCAAGTTAACATAAGTATCAAATGGTCTCAAATCAATAAACAAAAAAAATACAAAATCAATAAACAGAAAAATACAAAGTTGATCTCCAAAAAAAACTGCAAAAGGAAACAAAATAACAGATGCAATCACATTACACCTTCACCAACATCTAAGCTCATGATCCATTAACATCACACAAACACTAACTCTTTTTCTCACGCGAACACACGCGCGCACACACAGACACACACACACACTCACTTCCACCGATAAACATACACTCAATACACAACTAACACACACACACAGTCACTTCCAACGATAAACGAACACTCAACTAACTCGCATCAACTTATAAGTTCATTCACACAACAATCAAGGTACCATACGAACGCACGGTCTTCCAGTTGAAACAGTGCGGGAGTGGCGGAACGGCCACACGGACGAATACTCGGGTCTCACAATCTCCCGACGTCAAGTTCACTGAACGTGGGAATTTGTCTGCAGGCGCAAATGAGGCGAGACGGGACGTCGCGGTATTGCGCAACACGGAGAGTATTCCGAAACGGAAAAACCCAAAAGGAAGGGGAAGCCAGGTCACGGTCCCAGTCAGCTGTCCGTATCACGCGGACATATTACCAGCTCTTGGTCTTTTCAGCTAAAACAGAGGGGAACACGATATAAACAGCAAGTCCTTTCGTGAATATTCACCCATTAATTTAGCAGTTTACCCACCTGGTCATTGGCAAATCAGCCCATCCAACATCAAACCACGGCCGATAAACACAGCCCGGGATGCATACTAAATAACAAACAGAGCGCTTACAGCCAACAGCTCACCCAAAATTAAATATTTATTTGTCCATAGTAACATACCCCGCTGCTGTACGGCTCAGCTCAAACGCGGGACCAGCTCAGAGAGTCAGCGTCCAAGTTTGCAGTAGTCAACACGCTCTAACAAACGCATGAAGATCCCTTATACACACACACGCACCTATAGCGCACCTGGATCTAATTAGGTGATTGCCATTCAGCACTAACTAGGCAGCTATGCCTGCTACATATGCAGTTAAATAGCCGCATCCCTGACGTTTATGACACACCAAGCCGTTTGAAAATCGGTTGAAAATTGAGCAAAATATAGTTATTTCAGCACTACATGCACAATAGACTTTAATGTTATAACTGGACGAGCGGTCCTGTCCTAAGATGGCCGCCGTGTGACGTCGTCGGGTCCCATTGGCTCTCAGCGCCGGTAAGCCATCTAGCCTTTATACATGTCTATGGCTAAGACGACACCGTTCTGTTATTTTATTTCATCACTACGGGGGAGATACGCGAAATTTCCACAACGCTTTATCTGTAGAGTGGTAAAGGGATCCTCCATAGGGAGAGGCTAGTTGGCACTTCAGCACTGCGTTGTCATCGGGTCCAGGCGAAGGTCCTTTGTCAATCTAGAAAGGAGACTGATCCAATGCAGCAAAGATATTTAACGGCTAAAGCCCGCAGTATTAGCCTATTGGCTCTGTTGTATCCCCAGAATTTCTATCGGCACACTGGGACAAAAATAAATAAATATTTTCACAGAGTAAAGACTTCTCTACGAAATACAATGCAAGAGATCGCACGGGCGCCTCCGCGTCCTGATTATATGTCTGCTATATTTGCTTCTTATTTATTAATTCCAGGCAATTGGTTGATGAAATATTGATTAAAATTAAGATACAATTTATACAAAACGAAATTCGATTTAAAGAAATGCTTTTTTACAAAACAAATCTTAATAAAGTGGTCAAAATAATCTCTGACCCATCTTATGATCCTACTCATGCTGTTCACTTTTCATATACCGGTAATCAACATAGATTAAATTTAAATAATAAAATAACATTATATTATGTAAACTTAAATATGGAATATAATTTATTACTGCCTGATGATAATTAGACTATTTCAAAGTGTGCTCGAAATTAGTTTAGTTTTTCTGAGGTAACAACATTTAACTCATTTAGTCTGTCTAGCAAAAAATGTAAACCATAGACAAGCCTATATTTCGTTTTGCCAGCACTTTATTTAGACATTCCATTTATGTTCTAAATGTGAACTAATAAATGTTATAAACGTGTTCCTTATTATGTTTAATTGCCTTACTGTGCGTTCACACCGGACGCGAATAGCGTGTCAAATTCGCGCTTGCCGCGTCTAGTTTGACGCTTGAACATTTTGAATGTAGCCTATTCGCGCGTCCAAAGCGAAATGGACACGTGTAAAAAGCAAGCGTTTGGAGCGAAATTGACGCGAAATCCGCTTCTTCTGGGAGAGGCAAGTGCTGCGGGAAATTAAAAAATAGTACTGTTATTGTGTCACGAAATGTAGTTTTAAGAGTTGTTCAGTCGAGAATGTAGTTGTTTAAAGCTCAAATCTGTGGTTTGTTTATAAAGATAGCGCCTATTTAAAAAAAATTATCTGACGTTTCGGAGTTGTGAGATCCAGGTGATCACCGGGCGCTCATGTAACCCGCCTGGAACAGCCTCACCTCGGCTAGTCCTCCTGAAGTCTGCCGCTGGTCAACCAGAAATTTTTTAATTCACAATCTATAGCTTCGGCTCTATTATATGAAACATATAAGTTAAAATACATTAATGACTCGTTATAACGTAGGTCAAACGACTTCTTTAATTAACGTTATGTGAGTTTTTCTTCATCTCATTCAGAAATGTAGCCTATGACTGCAAGTGTTCACATCGTGTCACATTCATAGTTAACATCTGAACAATGTCATTCCTTCTTTCACGCAGGCATTTAGTCAAATACAAAATAATTTATTAAGGCCAAACATAAGTTATTAAGGCAAAACATTTAAAATGACATCGGGCATTCCCCCGTTTATCACGTCACTTCACCACGTGACAGCAGCAAGCAGGCTCCGATTGGTTAACGCGGCGCGGCGAATTGACGCAGAAGTTCAGATTTTTCAACTCGGGCGGCAGACGCGAATTCGCGTCAAACGCGTGAATGCACAAAAAGCACTATAAAATCACTCGCGCGTAACGCGCCAGACGCTCAATTCGCCCCATTGAGGCGTATTTTGCACAACTTCTAATTTCCTTAAATCTTTTTAAAAGAGGTGAAGAGATTGCGTGTTAGCATGACGTATGTGTTTCTGTACATCACTTATTTTTGCTCTCGAAGTCAAAGGGGGCTGACTAAAACAAATAGTAATTGTCACGGGGTGACAAAAACCTGAACAGGACCAAGATCCTGGTGAATGCACTGCGAATTTGTTGCCATGGCAGCGAGGCCAATTGCCTGAGTGACAGCAGGTGTGGGGCAATTACAGGGAACGCTGTGAGAGGGACACATGCTCAGATGGGGCTTTAAAAACAGAGAGAAAACAGACTGTGGTGTGGTTCTCCTCCCGTGTGATACTGTGTTTGTCAGCGGTTTGTTCTTTTTATTGAGGCTGGGCTGTCGAGTGGTGAAGATTGGAACCGAGGAAGAGAAAGGAAGGAGTGAAGGATTTGTCAGCGAAGGTCTAAAGAATATCGTCAGCAGTGGGAAGGACGCAAGTGATGAGTATTGGATCCGTTGTTTATATGCACTAACACTGAAGTGGTGGTGAGAGTTTGGAAAGTGTGCGGCACGAGTGAACTATTACACCGAGTGAATTGTTGATCTGACTCCAACTTCTGTCCTCTCCTTGCCGAATGTGATGATCGCTGCACCGTTCCTCTGCTTTTCCGGGAGTGAAGTCAAACCCTGACCAAGGCGAGATTCGATCAGGTGGAAGAAAGACCGGTGGGTGAGTGCTGGCCCGAATGCACGGTGTGCGAGTGGAATTGCAGTGCCTGAAGTGACGATTCACATGGTTTGTGCTGTGAAGTGAAATTGTTGTGTGAAGAAGTAATAGAAGTCTGCCGTGTACTCTCCTCCTACAGTCTTCGTTTCGCTCAAGTGTCCTCCCCGCCTGGTGGTCTCCACACGCCCCTGTTGGAAGCCTCCGCCCTGTTCGCAAGAAGAGAAGGTAATTCAGCTGAATGTTGTATGTGCTGTTGAACTGTTAAGACCGTGCTGTACTGTTCCAGTGCTCAGCCCAGTGAAGCTTTCGCCCCAAGTGTCCTCCCCGTCTGGTGGTCTCCACACGCCCCTATTGGAAGCCTTTGCCCTGTTCACGAAGAAGAGAGGTATTTCAGTTGAAAGTTTAATAGACTGTTGAACAGCCAAACCTTACTGTGCCGTTCCAGTGCTCAGCCGAGTGGAGCGTGTCGTTCAAAGCGTCCTCCCCGTCTGGTGGTCCCCTCACGCCCTATTGGAAGCCTTTGCCTGTTCACGAAGAAGAGAGGTATTTCAGTTGAAAGTTAATACACTGTTGAACAACCAAAAGTTACTGTACCGTTCCAGTGCTCAGCCGAGTGGAGCGTGTCTTTCAAAGCGTCCTCCCCGCCTGGTGGTCCCCATACGCCTCCTTGGAGCCTGTGCCCTGTTCAGGAGGAGAGAGAGAGGTATTCCAGTTGAAAGTTTAATACACTGTTGACCAGCCAAACCTTATTGTACTGTTCCAGTGCTCAGCCAAGTGGAGCGGTTCGCTTAAAGTGTCCTCCCCGTCTGGTGGTCTCCACACGTCCTCCATTGGAAGTATCTGCCCTCATCGGGAAGAAAGAAGGTACCGCAGCTGAGTTCACATACTGTCGAGCAGTTAAACCTTGCCATATCGTTCCAGTGACTCGCTCGCCCCCACACTGGCATACTTACCTGGTGGCCTACCTGGACGGCGTGAGGATTCCTCCTGATCCCCCCCTTCAACGAGTCTCCGGCCCGCCACGATCGTTCCTCCCGTCCCAGGAGGTCTAGTGACGTCTGAACTGCCCGGCGGCAAGAAGAAGATTTTAATTAGGACTTATCCAATTGACCACTTTTAATATAATAAAAGACTGTCATTTTATTCCCTTGTCTGTCTGGTCCTTGACCCGTTCCTCGAGGTGGTTCCCGGTCTTCAGGGGTGGGTGCAGTCTGGCTTGACCCGCCCCGACCTGTGACATAATGCTAAAAATAAAGATTAGCATTTGTTATACATTATAATTATTATACTTGTTGGCTGGTTACTTTTTCAGTTAAATTGCCTGTTTTTTTGCTGTGATACAGTCTTCACTGTTGTTCAGCAAGACTTGCATTATATTAACATTTTATATTGAATTTCTACTGTTAAAATATATGAACTAAGCATTACATGCCATATTAAAAAATCATCTAGGTTACGACTGTAGCCTCTGTTCTCTGAGAATGTGAACCGGTGTCTGAAAAGCTATAAAAATCATGGCAATCGAATTTGGTGAGAACCTATGACACTATTAGTGCGACCCAGAAGTATAAAAGGGGCGCCTAGATACGCAGTGCAATAATAATCTTTTTCCCTTTTCAAAGATACTGTGATCAAACAGTTTCCGACCACGACAGTGTCTGAGGTGCGAGCACTGATCAGAAGAAAATGCAACAATGAGGTAGCCTGGTTCTACCAGACTCTCGTACATTTCATTTGTACAGAGAGTCTGGCCTCTCTCCATTGACAAGCGTTAAAACTTCCTTGTAGGCGGGTACTCTGTTGAAGTTTAAAACTATTGGATCTGCCCAGATTCACTCAGGCTACGTTTACACGTAGCTGGTTATTTTCATGAACGGACATTTCACCCCTCTCCGTTTTCAGAAAAGTGTATATGCCGTCAAGAGCATGCCAAACCTATAGGTGGCAGTGTAACGAGAAGCTCAAGCCCACGTTAGCCAATCAGAATCCCGAAAATATAGGTCGCACTTTTGACGCAGTGCAAGTTCTGTCGCATACTGTGACGTCGACTGCCTAAAACTCAGTTTTTCTCAGTTTACATGCAAACGAGTTTTTCAGAATCTCCACTCTGGCCGGAGTTTTTAGAAAGAATCGTTTTCAGAGGAGAATTCTCCGTTTGCATGTAAACGAAGGGCACAACCGAACGGAAATGTCTCCGTTTTTCAAAATAACCATGTACGTGTAACCAATCGCTGACGTTTGTTCATGACGTATGTCATGCGCTGGCCGACGGCCGTAAACACGTATCCGAATGATCAGAGGATTGTGTTTAGAATAAGATGCAGCTCTCGTTGACAGACAAGTTTTGTTCTTCGAATTTAAGAATTCACGGAACAATTACAAATTCTAAATGTATATTTATGGGCGTCAGTTTGGTTTGAAATGTGTTGGGTACAGTGACGCTTTCTTTTTTTCTCTCTCTCTCTTTCGCGAGGGTCATGTTTTGAAAGACAAGTCTTGTAGCTTACTAATGTAAATAAATAAAACTTTATACAAACGATGTCCGACTCGTTTTATGAAGAAGAAAACCTTAAGTTTTCAAAAACATTAGACATATTACCCACTATTCTGCTTCATAAGTATGTTGACAATATGACATGGCGTGGTTTAATGTACATAAACAATGATTACCAAATTTCTCTCTCATATTGCTCCTCATAACCACTGAAAACGGTCAAAAAAATCTAACCCAAATTATTTTGGACGTTATCTGACATTATTGAGCGTTTCTACTTCACATTTTCAGCAGCGGAGCGGCTGTAGGTTGAGTCCCCACGGTTCTCATGCCGCGTGCCCAACCACCCCTCCCCCAAACATATCCCAATGTTACAGTTGTTGCAGTGTTATGAACAGAGAAGCGTGTACCCAGCGCAGCAGCAGAACGACTAAATTGAGCTCGAGGTAAAAAAAAAGTGGTGGGTACAAAGTGACTCATGACGAAACCTGGTGGGTACACGTCCTATGTTTGACACTAATGACAGTGATAATGTATTCAGCCACCTGTCGAAGCTGGGTCTAATCATTAACAATACGGTGCTGCGCTCGGTTCGGATCTGCCGCAAATGCTGTGTAGTGATCAGTGATCGCTTGTGTCTTTCTCCGCTGCCATTACTGAACTACAACTCAAACTAGCGCATGACATCAATGCATTGTTCTCAGCCACTCCCTCTGTTCGCTGATTGGAGCGGTGAAATTTTTATTTCAGAAAACCAAAGAATACAACACAATCCCAGACCTAGTACTGAAGGAAAATGAAAATTGAGCGGAAGTACGTAGGAGGGCGGAGCCAGGCTAACAATGAGGCAAACTCAAAAGACAAATCACTTCAATTCACTTGCAGGATGAAGGACTGTTTGCAGCTATTGTATTTCACTTTGTTTGACTTAAGTTAGTTTTTTTTTGTTCTGTTTAATACCTCTGCAGATCAATGCATTTTATGTTAATGTATTTTGTTTAATTTTCATATGTCGCTGTACTAATGTAGTGCATTAAAGTTTACTATCTTTCAAAGAGTGTTTGTGTTTGTTTTATACAAATATTTTTTTTACTGTGTGTTTAACTGTATTTTTAATACATTAAAATATATTTTTTTCATACTGAAAGATTATGTAAAAATATATATTTAACATACTAATAGTGGGTCTTATAGAGTTCTGCTAATACATTATTAATAAGCTGATATTATATTTAAAATATACTGGGAACACATTAATGTGAAGTTAAAAATATACTTAAGCTGTATTTCTAAAGTACATTTAAAGAAGTGCTATTAAATGACACTAAATGTACTTAAAATTGTTCCATTTTAACACAATTAAGTATATTAAAATATAATACTATTACCTTAAAATTTAACTTAAATACATATAAAAGTGCATTTAGTATACTTGAAGTTGTCTCAAAATAACACATTTAATACATAATTAATACAATACACTTAAAATACATTAAGTATATCAAAATAAGCACAATTTAAATATATTTCCTTTTCACCTGGGAAGGCCAATCACAGGATAATCCTCTAACGACCTTCCATTTGGGAGAGCAACACCAGACCTGCAAATGTAAAGAAAAAGATATTTCACACATCACCCGGAAAACAAAAGCTTCTGACAGCCACTCAGGTGCTAATTAACATTAGTCTGGCAGCTTTCCACGCATCCCAATGGCTCAGCATGGGATGACCTAGAACAATACAGAGCTATAACAATTCAATAGGATGTTGGAGACAGAGACATTCAATTTCCATGTGTTGGAGACACCGCCCGGAATGTCAGAAAGACCTTTCCAACACCAATATCTACAAAGGGTTTTTACATACAGGTGATAGCCCTAGCAGTTGCGTGGTTTTTGCATCTGTATTGCATTCGGAGACTGATTGCAGGAAGAAGGTCTTTTGGAAATGCAACAGTAAGGTTTACCCTAATGAAAATCATACAACATATTAAACAAAACTTGTCAAGCATCAAAATATTTTCCATTACAAAAGGATAAAATAATAATAATACACATACCTAACAGTGATGCGCGGGTCAATGTATAAACAACCCGCATCCGACCGGCGTTTTCAACTAACCCGCCCGCAACTCGGACCGCAAAAAAAAAGAAAGAAAATATTGTACCCGACCTGCTTCCTGACCCGCATTTGTTTAAAGTAGCTAGTAAATGCTCATCGTAGCGTCATTGGGCCATACGTAGGAACTAGGGGTGCGCATTTTTCTGAAAGCTGTATGATATAGCTTAGTGTTTTGTAATAAAGGCTTGATTTATTCATTTATTTCGTTTCATTTTCTTTTCTTTTTTTTATTCTTTTTTTGCTTTTTAACTATACACACGAACATATACATGTACCAAAAAAACAACAAAAACAAAAACATAAACACAAAACAAAACAAAAAAAAGAGAAAGAAAACAAACAGAGCAAAAACAAAACAAAAACAAAAAAACAAAACAAAAATGCCTCTCAGTATTGTACATTGATATTCTATACCTCCTATTTTCTTAGTCTTTTATTAACACCTTTCAAAGTCCGTCACGTTTTAAGAACGATCTGAAAGGTCCCCATACTCCATCAAAAACTGTATGTTTGTCTCTCAAAATATAAGTCATCTTTTCCATTGTCATATTTGTTACCATTTCTTTTAGCCAACGTTCTATACTTGGTGCACAAACACTTTTCCAATTTAACGAAATAAGTCGTTTTGCTTGAAGAATGCATATATTTATAAATACATACTCTTTCTTTTTTAACTTCATCTCCTTAGGAAATAAATGTAATAGAAAAAGTAAAGGTGACAGTGGAATATTAACATGAAGGATCTTCTCTATCATTTCTTTCACACCTTTCCAGAAACGTTCGACATCTTCGCACTCCCATATGCAATGATATAATGTACCTTTAGACTCATTGCATTTTAAACAAGTGTCAGGGACATTTTCATTATATTTATGCAATAAAACTGGAGTTATATAAATCCGCATCAACCACTTATATTGTAGCAGTTTCAAACGTGTGCTCGTTGTTTGTGCTTGAGCCTTTTTACATGTTTCCATCCAGTCCTCCAACTGAATATCCTCGTTAATATCCAATCTCCAGGCTTCCAGTTTGTGGTTTGAGGAGTCCTTTGATCCTGACACCAGCATATTGTATAGTGATGTAATTAAGCCTTTACTTGAACAATTTCTTGTAATCTCTTTTTCTAAAATAGACAATGCTGGCATATCCAGAGAATTATTTTGTGATTTAAGTATGAAATTTCTTATCTGTAGATACTTAAAGAAATGTTTTTTAGGAATATTATATGTATTGACTATTTCCTCAAAAGACATAAGTGTGTTGTTACATTATAAATCTGCTATCTTTCGTATGCCCTTGTCTGCCCAAATCTTGAAACCTGCATCTAATCTGCCTGGTTTAAACTTTGTATTGCCCCAAATGGGACTAAAACAGGATAGAGGGTAGGAGACACCTAAAAACTTTTTCACATCATACCATACGGCAATCATATTTCTAACTATAGGATTGGACATTTTTTTTTTTAGATCTTTCAATTCGGATGAATATAAAAATAAATGTAAAGGCAGGTCCGATTTGCTAGCAGAAGATTCTATATCCACCCATGGTGGGCAGTCTTGGGATAAAAAATAAAACATAATAGTTCTAAGTTGGACAGCCCAATAATACCAAAGAAGGTTAGGACACTGTAGGCCTCCTCTCTCATAAGGCAAGTACAAGAGTGTCAGACGAAGTCTGGAACCTCTGTTATTCCAGATGAATTTAGAGAATAATGTTTTAAGTCTCAGAAAAAGAGGTTTAGGGGGAGGTAGAGGAATGTTCTGGAATAGATATATAAATTTTGGCAAAATATTCATTTTCAAGATATTTATTCGGCCAATTAAAGATATGGGTAAGGACATCCATCTTTCTATAGAGCTACTAACACTATCAAGGAGTGGATCATAATTTACTTGCACAACTTCTTCTAATTTTGGTACAATTTTAACACCCAGATATGTGAAACAATCAACAATATTAAAGGTAGCAGCATATTTACTAGGTTGCTGTCTGTCAATTTCGTTTAGAAATAGAATGGAACTTTTAGAATTATTAATTTTGTATCCAGAAATTTCTTCAAATGTATTAATAAGATCTAATAAAGCAGGTATTGATGTATCAAGATGTTTTAGAAAAAGAATTACATCGTCGGCGAATAAAGCTATTCTATGTTCTATCTGTTTAATCCTAATGCCTGTTAATCCCACATGACTTTTTACCGCTATTGCAAAAGGTTCGATGGAGATGGCAAAAAGAAGGGGAGAAAGGGGGGAACCTTGTCTGCACCCTCTTGATATGCTAAATGGTTTTGAAACCATATTATTTGTCAACACTTCTGCTGTAGGGCTATTATAAAGTAGACTAACCCACTTGCAATACCCTTCACCAAGCCCAAATCTAGCCAACAAATCAAACAAATACGACCATTCAACCCTATCAAATGCCTTTTCGGCATCCAATGAAAGTAAAGCAGTATCTCGTTCACTCCTCTGTTCATGAAGAATATTTAAGACTCTTCGAACATTATGAAATCCTTGCCTGCGTTGTATGAAACCATTTTGATCCTCTCCTATTAAATTTGGTAGAATACCTTCTAACCTCTTAGCTAGAACTTTACATTATATTTTTGTATCAGAATTTAACAAGCTAATTGGCCGCATATTTTCACACTTTGTGTTTGATTTTCCTGGTTTTGGTAATAAAGTGATTAAAGCTCCTCTCATTGATGTAGGAAGAAGGCCTTGATGATAGGCCTCCACTATCATTTCCAAAAAGGGGGTTAATAACTTTTTTTTGAACTTCTTATACAATTCTATAGGAAGCCCGTCTGGACCCGCAGCTTTTCCTGGTTTCATAGAATCAATGGCTTCTCCAATTTCCTGTAATGTGAGGTCTTCATCCAATTTGTTTTTTTCTTCAATTGAAATCTGTGGTATATTTAGACTATCTAAAAATTGAGTCTGTGTATCCAAATTTGATGAGCATTCTGAACTATAGAGTTTTTTATAGTAACTTCTAAATGCTTCATTAATCTCTACAGGGTCAACTATATTTCCTGTTGAACTCTCAATTACTGTGATGGTACGCTCTGTTTGTTGTTGTCGAATTTGCCATGCAAGTAACCGACCTGTTTTATCTCCATATTCATAAAAATTTTGTTTCAACCTCAAAACTTTTGAGGCTGCTCTACTTGCTGATATTTCATTATATCGGGACCGGAGTAATAATAATTTCTTGTTTGCTTCTACTGCGTCTGTAACTTTAAGGAAAGTATAATTTTCTAATTTTTTGATCTGATCGTCTAATTGTTTCATTTCCTGCCGAGACCTCCTGGCTTTTGAGCTGCAAAAACAAATAATATGTCCACGAATAAAAGCTTTGAATGCTTCCCATCTAATACCAGCGGATGTTTCAGAATTATTCATTTCAAAATACAGATCAATTTGATTATTCATAAATTCTATAAATTCTGGATCCCGAAGCCATCCTATCTGGAAGCGCCATCTAGAGGGGTTCTTTATGAATTTTGTAGTTTTGTATGATAAGGATACCGCTGCATGATCAGAAATTACTATGCTATGATATATACAATTTGTTATTTTGTTGAGCAGTTGTGCCGATATTAGAAAATAATCAATACGTGAGTATGTCTGATGCATACCAGAGTAACATGAATATGATACTGCTGCTGGGTTAAGATCCCTCCAAACATCTGATAAATTAAGGTCTCTCATAAATTCCTGTATCACCTTCCTAGCTTTAGTATGCGTTTTATCAATCCCTGTGGAGCGATCTTTAGTAGGATCTAATACACAATTCATATCCCCTGCGATGAAATAGTATCCAGGTAAACTAGCAGTTAGCAAAAGCAAATCATTAAAAAATTTGGGGTTGTCATCATTTGGACCATATACATTAATTAAATTAATATTTTCTGAAAAAAATGTACACTGTAGCATAATATATCTTCCTAGTGGATCTTTAGTTACCTTTTGAACCTGTATTGGGATTGATTTATGAATTAAAGTTATTACTCCTCTTGCATTAGAAGCAGGGCCGGATTAACCATTAGGGCAATTGGGCAATTGCCCAGGGGCCTAGGACATCTAAGGGGCCCTGGGCACCGTCAAATATTATGTCAAATATTATGATTAAAATGTCTCCACGATCTGCTTTTAAAGAAATATCGTAGGATCGTGCATTCTATCAGTTTGCAGTTCTGGCGCCTCCGTCTCAACATACTGTACAGCGCGACGTATATTCACATGAAATGCAGAGGAACGGGACACTGTAGTTCATAAAAATTAATTATTTGCATGTGCTTTAAAGCCTTGCCGGTTAAACATGTCATTCGCTGCTGATGCGCTGTTCTAACGGGCGCTTTTCTGAGCGCAATAACGTTACCCCGACGCGCACATGCACTAAAAGCCTGTCTAACAGCGCCTGTTACTGGACTAAGTTATCTTTCGAGTCTTATTGCGCTAATACTGTCAAATACACACAAGGTTTACATAAACAAAGTTGGTTATGTCTAAAGTGAAAGAACAGTAGAAAAAAATAAGAAACAAATCTGCTTGTCAAATGTGTGTATATTAGACTCGTCGCGGGCATATCTTAAAGAGACAGTAGCCCTAATAGTAAACATGCAGCCGCTTGTCCTTAAAGGGATAGTTACCCCAAAATAAAAATTATGTCATTATTTACTCACTCACTCTAATGTTGTTCCATACCTGTATTAATTTCTTTCTTGTGCTGAACACAAAAGAAGATATTTTGAGGAGTGTGGCTAGCCGGGCGGTTGCTGGTCCCCATTGACCATAGTAGGAAAAAAACTATTATGGAAGTCACTGGGGTACATCAACTGTTTGGTTACCCACATTCCTCCAAATAACTTTTATTTTCAACAGAAGAGGGAGACTTATTTGGGTTTGAAACGGCTTGAGAGAGTAGGCTAAATGATGACAATTAAAAATGTCCCTGTTAATAAAACAACAAAATACAAAGAGTAAATCCCTCACTCTTGACTGAGAACTTTAATAGTAGCTTTAATAAGAATCAATGTACAATTTATACAGCGAAGTCTATGTTGTGTTTTATTTTCATATTTCATATAATTTAATGACTTTCTTCCATGCTGTTAAATACACATACTGTAGCTGAAAAAATAAAGCACTGTTTATTTCATTTGTATATTAAGTTGGGGGGGGGGGGGGGTCTTGGGGGGTCCTACAAGTCATTGTGCCCAGGGGCCTCTGAACTCTTAATCCGGCCCTGATTAGAAGTGTGACAGGCAGCAAAAACTTGCCCTTGCCATCTCCGACGAATCCTAATTGTCTCACTTTTTACCATGTGGGTTTCCTGAAGAAAAACTACTTGTGCCTGTAATTGTTTGATCCTTTCCATTACCTGTTTAATTTTTTTAATATTACCCAGTCCTCTACAATTCCAGGTTAAAAACTTCACATCCTCTATCTCTCCCATAATCCTTTACATTTCTTATTAGGAGGCATGTTCCCTTTTATAGACACACAGACCCTAAATACTGAGAAGCAAAAAATAATAATAAAAAGAATCATGAACAAACAACCTATTGTTACACGTTCAACAACAACCCCGTTTCCCCCGGTAGCGTCCATGCTAACCCCCACCCCTTACACTCCTTATATGGCGTTGATTGGTCCACACAACCGTGAGGAACTATCAGGTACTTAGCCTATATCTATTTATTATCACAACCCTGTTTGTACAATTATTCTCACTTATATTAAAGTATAAACACACATTTTCACATCTCCATAGAACAATAACAATTGAAAATGCTTAATTATAGTCAAGATCGAACAAATTATTGTCAATTCAGTCCAGCACCACATAACAGAACGATATTTGTGGAATATAATCTGGATTGTTTTAAAGCAACCTACTTTTCAGACTATAATAGTTCAGTTGAACCGAGCCCACCTTTATTCTTTGTCTAGCTCTTCAATGAAGTGTTCCACTGCAGCCAGTGTGTCAAACACCCTTGATTTCTCCTGGTGTGTAACAAGTAGACGGGCAGGGTAGATGATCCTGTGTTTACTGATTCCTCTCTCACGTAGCCTCTGTCTCACACCGTCATAAGCTCTTTGCTTCCTGTGAACTTCGGCAGAGACATCTGGATGAAAGCGAAGTATGTGTTCCTTGTATGAAACCATCCCCTTGGACCTGGCCACTCTCAGCACCTGTTCTTTTTGTCTGAAGTTCAAGAACTTCATTATTAGCGTTCTCGCTGGTGCACTGGCATCTCGTCGTGTGTTCTTGTCACCTAGGTTTCGTTGTGGACCCACTCTATGCGCGCGCTCTATGACTAGAGATGTGCTCGGATCCATTTCCAATATTTTTGGAATCCACGCTTCTAAAAAAGCACAGACATCATTCCCTTCTTCTTTTTCCGGCAAACCCACCAACCTCAGGTTGTTCCGTCTGTTTCTGTTTTCCATATCGTCAACCTTGTCTGTCAGTTTTTTAACTTGTGACTCAAGCGAGTTCGTGTGAGCTCGGAGTTGAACAATTTCATCCTCCGCTCCCGAGATGCGTTCCTCGGCCTCTTTCACTCGCTCCTTCACCTCTTTGATTGCTGACATAACACCATCGATTTTGCTTGTAACTCGTTTGTCCATTTCTTTAATGGCTTGTAAAACATCTGCATTGCTTGGGTTCAACTCTGTTACTTTCGTAGATTCACTGTCGTCGTCCTCTATCTCTCTTTGTTCGTCCGCGTGTTCGGAATCTTGCGACATCTCTTCAGGTTTTTTATTCACTTTTTCTTGAGTTTTGTTCTGTTTTTTCGGTGCCATTTTCGTTGTTGGTCTTTTGTGTATTAATTACTAAAGATGTGATAAAGTTTTAAGTGAGTTTGCAGGATTATTACTCAAACATATAGGAGGGTCGTTAACATGCGTCTTCTCAGTACCACTCCATAACCGGAAGCCCCTCGTTTCATTTTCTTAACAATTAAGATGCTGCATGTGTTTATCCAGTCTAATCTCCCCGGACTTTCCCAACAAAAATCCCGCCCCCTCTCAGCAAATACATAAAACTGACATTAATGAGCTATATGCGTTTAAAAGTAGCCTATTAAAATGGCACAATGGCATTGCTCAGTTCAACGAGTGGGGAAATCGGGCATTTTGTCCCGCGTCAGCTTTTATTCAAAAGTTAATAACGCGCTCAACATTCAGGTAAATAAGGATTTCCCACTTTCATCTCAGACTGAGCTTGTGCGTCAAGCACGGGTCAATGATGTCCTTCGGGACATGCTCAATGTTTTCTGTTTACCGCGACGACATTCTTGTTTTTTCCCCTCTCCTCAGGTGCACGTCCAGCATGTCCGCCGAGTTCTTCAGTGCCTTCTCGAGAATAGGTTGTTTGTTAAAGCCGAGAAATGCAAATTCCACGCACAATCAGTTTCCTTTTTGGGCTCGATTATTTCGCCAGACGGGGTTAGTATAGATCCTGACAAAGTGAAACCAGTCACCGATTGGCCTGTCCCAGATTCTTGTACCGCTCTTCAGCGTTTTCTTGGTTTTGCTCATTTTTATCGTCGCTTTATTTGTAACTTCAATCAGAATGTCGCTCCCTTAACTGCGTTAACGTCTTCCAAGACCCGGTTTCGGTGATCATCTTAAAGCGTTGTTCACCTCAGCTCCCATTCTGTTGTTTCCTGACATCTCCAGTCAATTTATCGTTGAGGTTGACGCATCCGAGCTGCGCGTTGGGGCTACCCTTTCCCAACGTTCGCCTACCGACGGTAAGGCCCATCCCTGCGCGTTTTTTGTTGTCTCCCTCAGAACGCAATTTTGATGTGGGAAACCGCAAACTTCTCGCCATTCGCCTCGCCCTTGAGGAGTGGCGTCAGTGGTTTGAGGCGGCTTCCGTTTCATTTGTCGTGTGGACTGACCACAGAAATCTCGAATATATCTGGTCGGCTAAGAGATTGAATGCTCGTCAGGCGCGTTGGGCATTATTTTTTACTCGTTTTGATTTCACGATTTCTTTTCGTCCGGGTACTAAGAATGTGAAGCCTGATGCGCTGTCTCGCCTCTTTGGTCCCTCGGAGGCTATCGAGTCGCACACTCCCATTATCCCTGAGAGGCGCGTCATTGCCGCGGCTATCTGGGGTATTGAGAGGCTAGTAAAACGCGCTCTTTCTCAAACTGTTCCCCCGCGGTCATGTCCTAGTAGCCTACTCTTTGTACCTGTTTCTGCACGTCGCGCCGTGTTACAGTGGGCTCACTCTTCTAAACTTGCCGCCCATCCCGGCGTTAGGGGCACCTTAGCTTCCGTTCGCCAGCGTTTCTGGTGGCCCACTTGCGAGCGAGATACACATCGATTTGTTGCCTCCTGTTATGAGTGTGCCCAGACTAAGACTAGCAACACGCCCCCGGCCGGACTCTTGAGACCTCTACCTATCCCTTCACGACCCTGGTCTCATGTCGCGCTTGATTTTATAACTGGTCATCCGGCAACACCGTTATTTTAACTATAATAGACCGTTTTTCTAAGGCTGCTCATTTTGTTCCTCTTCCTAAGCTCCCCTCTGCCAAGGAGACCGCCCAGATCGTTATTGAGCACGTTTTCAAGCTCCACGGACTCCCCTCCGATGTCGTGTCAGATAGGGGTCCTCAGTTCGCGTCACAATTTTGGAAGGAGTTCTGTCGATCTATCGGGGCTTCCGCCAGTCTCTCGTCCGGCTTTCACCCTCAGACTAATGGTTAAGCCGAACGGGCCAATCAGACTGTCGGCCGTATTTTACGTTCTCTCACGTATCGCAACCACGCCTCTTGGGCTGAGCAGCTTCCCTGGCCGGAATATGCTCATAACTCGCTTCCATCCTCCGCTACTGGCCTATCGCAGTTTTAAGCCAGTCTAGGTTATTAGCCCCCCCTTTTCTCGTTCCAGAGTTCAGGAGTTTATTCAGCGCTATAAGCGCACCTGGGTGAGAGTAAGAACCGCTCTTTGCCGCTCCCGTAGACAGACTCGTAGAGCCGCTAATCGTCGTCGAGTCAAGAGTCCCAGGTACATCTGCGGGCAAAGAGTATGGCTGTCAACCTCTAATCTTCCTCTTCAATCTATCTCACGTAAACTTGCCCCTCGTTTTATTGGGCCTTTTCGTGTGTCGAAGATTATAAGTCCTGTCGCTGTCCAGCTTAAGCTTCCTAATCATCTCCGCCACATTCATCCCGTTTTGCACGTATTGTGCGTCAAACTGGTCATTCATTCCCCTCCGCGCTATGTCTCTCCTCCGATTCGTGTCGAGGGTTCTCCTGTCTACACTGTCCGAAGGTTATTGGATGTCCACCACCGGGGTCGAATGTCATGATCCTGTTTCTCTCTCACTCACTTATTACTGTTATTTCCTCATTGATGCACACACCTCCTTATTTAATCCTCATTCCCCTCAGCTGTTTCTCTTTTACTATTAGCCATCGCCCTCTCCCGTCCTCACCTGATTCCTCTTTTCCTCTCATTAACGTTCCTATTTAAAGACGGGCAGATAAATATAAGAATATTATTCGTCCATCTGCTCCTTTCTGATCATGGAAATGTAAAGGAAAATTTAAATTAATTGTATGTGATTAGTACAAACAATGCATTTTCATGAAAAGAATAAAAGAGAAATGAAAATGAAATGAAAATATTTATTTTTCCCCCTATCTACCCGTCTTTGCCTGAGTATTGCATTCTCTCATGTGTAGTAAGCCTTCTAGTCTTAGTCCTGTCATGTTGGGAGCTGATTTATATTAAGATTACTACTAAGAAGCTTGTGTTTCCCCCAGAAATAGTGACTACAACACTCCGGCCAGACATGGTCCTGTGGTCTCCAACAACAAAGCTAGCATATGTTGTAATAAAGGGATTGAAACATCTAGTTCTATTAACTTTACTACCTCTGAGCCGGAGAATCATCACTCGCCTCGACTCTCCCTGGGAAAGGCCAGCCTGCTTCCATACCCCATCACACGGAGCTCTCGCCTGCTCATCTCGTTTCCTCCGGGCTGACTGCTGTTTTGCTATCAACAAGCCGAGACCTTATTTGGACGTTATACTACACCTTGTAGGTGTACCTACACCTTTTTCTGTTGTTTATTGAACTCTCTGGCAAGCCCGATTTCTATTAAAGTGACACTATTTCTCCGCATTTGCTGTCTGATCCTCTTACCTCCATGACACTGTCGAGTAGAAACTTTGTGACTGAGGCATCAGTGGGAAGCCCAACCTGTGCTTTTAGCGCACGCCAGCGTGTGAAATATTCTCAGAAAAACACTCTGGTCTTCTTTCTTTCTTTAGAGGCCTTTCTCTTCTTGTCATACAATCCGTAGACACTTTTTCTCTTACGACCCTCAGACGTTTTGAAAAAACCCGGTGAGAACGGCGAGCTTCAATGAATGGCTGAAACCGTAGCTCACCACACATGGAAGTGTGCAGAAAACGAAAACTACCTAGGGATGAGCAGGTACAACGGCCTTACGTAAACATATCACCAGAATGATTGACAACTAGGAGGACCAATAGTCTTGATGATCCACCTGGAAAAATCGCATGTACACACAATGTTCCCATGTTTTTTTTACTGTTTTCTAGGGGTTTCTTAAATTTGGACTAGTTGACCTGCACACATTATGTAATGCAATATTAATAATGAATAAAAAAAAAAGGTTTTGAGCAGTATTGAAACTTTGGACTTTCACTGTATATTAGAATGTAGCCCAATCAGTACTTGTAACGGGTTGAAGACAGCAGGCGAAGACGAGGATCTAAACGCAGGGTTATTTAATAAAGTAACACATAAAACAGAGAACACAGAACTCGAAGACCAAAAGGAACAAACCCAGGGGGAATCACAGAGACAGAGGCATCCATTACACATACAACAACTGACAAAGTAACAAGTGAAACAAGGGCTATAAATACACAGGGACAAACAAGCTTAACTAAGTAATGAGGAAACAATATACACCTGGGAACAATCATGAGCTAATCATCAGGGAAAGCTACAAAGGACTACAAAAACATGGCACAAACAGGAAATAATAAAAGTCCACACAAAACTGGAATCATGACATAGTCCCCCACTTAAGGAGCGGATTCAAGACGCTCCTGAGGAAACAGTTCAGGAGGGTGGTGGAGCGGAGGCGGACCAGGGATGGAGGGCCAGGCCCGTGGAGCGGAAGACAAGGGTGGAGCAGGCAGTGAGGGCGGCCAGGGCGGAGCAGGCAGTGCAGGCGGCCAGGGCGGAGCAGGCAGTATAGGCGGCCAGGGCGGAGCAGGCAGTGCAGGCGGCCAGGGCGGAGCAGGCAGTGCAGGCGGCCAGGGCGGAGCAGGCAGTGCAGGCGGCCAGGGCGGAGCAGGCAGTATAGGCGGCCAGGGCGGAGCAGGCAGTGCAGGCGGCCAGGGCGGAGCAGGCAGTGCAGGCGGCCAGGGCGGAGCAGGCAGTGCAGGCGGCCAGGGCGGAGCAGGCAGTGCAGGCGGCCAGGGCGGAGCAGGCAGTGCAGGCGGCCAGGGCGGAGCAGGCAGTGCAGGCGGCCAGGGCGGAGCAGGCAGTGCAGGCGGCCAGGGCGGAGCAGGCAGTGCAGGCGGCCAGGGCGGAGCAGGCAGTGCAGGCGGCCAGGGCGGAGCAGGCAGTGCAGGCGGCCAGGGCGGAGCAGGCAGTGCAGGCGGCCAGGGCGGAGCAGGCAGTGCAGGCGGCCAGGGCGGAGCAGGCAGTGCAGGCGGCCAGGGCGGAGCAGGCAGTGCAGGCGGCCAGGGCGGAGACGACCCTTCAGGCGGCCAGGGCGGAGACGACCCTTCAGGCGGCCAGGGCGGAGACGACCCTTCAGGCGGCCAGGGCGGAGACGACCCTTCAGGCGGCCAGGGCGGAGACGACCCTTCAGGCGGCCAGGGCGGAGCAGGCAGTGCAGGCGGCCAGGGCGGAGACGACCCTTCAGGCGGCCAGGGCGGAGACGACCCTTCAGGCGGCCAGGGCGGAGACGACCCTTCAGGCGGCCAGGGCGGAGACGACCCTTCAGGCGGCCAGGGCGGAGACGACCCTTCAGGCGGCCAGGGCGGAGACGACCCTTCAGGCGGCCAGGGCGGAGACGACCCTTCAGGCGGCCAGGGCGGAGACGACCCTTCAGGCGGCCAGGGCGGAGACGACCCTTCAGGCGGCCAGGGTGGAGACGACCCTTCAGGCGGCCAGGGCGGAGACGACCCTTCAGGCGGCCAGGGCGGAGACGACCCTTCAGGCGGCCAGGGCGGAGACGACCCTTCAGGCGGCCAGGGCGGAGACGACCCTTCAGGCGGCCAGGGCGGTGCCGTCAGATCAGGGGTCCCGGGGAAATCACCTTCGTGACCATGCCATCAGGAAGCTCTGGCTCAGCAGGATTGGCGTGGAGCGTAGGCTCGGCAGGGCTGACGTGGACAGTCTCTGGATCGGCAGAAGTGACGTGGACAGAAGTGACGTGGACAGAAGTGACACGAAGAGATTTTGGAAGGTTGGTCTCTGCGGAACGAGACTCTGGCATGGCGGCCTGGGGATTTGAGGGCGCTGAGACCAGTGAAAATCTCAGGATAGCTGCTGATCGGGCAGATGTCACTGGGGGATCGGCCAGCTTGGACGCCAATCCTCTCCACCCTCGGACAGGTTCAGTGGACGCAATAGTGCTGGCTGATGGTGCGGTCTGCAGTGGGCAACGACGGAGATTTGGCTGTATAAAAAAAGTCCACACAAAACACAAGGGGAACACAAAACCGGTGAAACTGAAAATAAATTATTATTTTTTGGATAAAAAAAATAAAATAAATCGAAGACAAAACTAGAATTATGAAGAAATATAGGCGTGTGTTTGTGTGCGTCTTGCATTCTCAAAAATGTGTGAATATTTGACCCCAACCCCGTGTCCCGCCCGGGGCGGGGGGTGTTGTACTCAACATTTCTTCAAGGTTGGCAGGTCTGCACATCTGTCAATCATCCCCGCTTGCTATGTTGGGAATGAACAATGAACCCAGCGCTTTGATTGGTTGAACTCTTCTACTTTTGCTGTTGCTTTCTTTTGCTGTTGCTTTGAGGGCTGCGCGTGCACGGAGGGCTCACCAGGTTTTTGCGTAGTTTAGTGTGACAAATCGTACAGCGTACATTGAGGTCAAAATGTGTACCCACTACGCAAAATGCATACAGGTTGGCAGGTTTGCAGTGTTTTGTTTGTTTTCGGTTACTGTAACTCCCTGTCCCTTGTTTGTTGGTTTAATTTGCCTGAGGTTCTCTCGTGTTGTTTTTCCGAGTCTTGTTTGGCCTTCTCAGTCTTAAATGCCAGTCACCCATCTGCCCTGCTGCACGGGCTCTACTTCAGCCGGAACCGAATCATGTAAAGAGTTCACTAGGCTAGGCGCATCCAAAATAGTATCTAAAGCTCTAGCACTCTTCTTACTATTCTCGATTGAAGTTTGGATGCGTGTCTCTAGTTCTGAAATCTTCTCTGTCAGCCTGACTGTCTCCTTGCATTTATCACATATAAATTCTATATTGCAGACAGAGAAGGCTATGGTAAACATGTGACATGAAGTGCAGGTGACAATATCAGGACAAGACATTACTCACCGTGTTTGTTGACTGATTCTTACTCACCTGGGCTTTTAAGAACTCAAAGCCGCGGGCGCGCGCGAGAAAAATAAATAACTGAGCGCACGGATGGTGCGTTAACAGGCTAGCGAGTTAACGTGTTGTGCTAACAATAACGGAAGCTAGCAATGTCGGGTTAATCTGAGATGTTGGGTAAGCTGTATTTAGTAGTATAAACAACTAGAAATTATAGTAAATGATGGTTCAAAACAGAAAGAAATACGAAGCTAATACGAGGCTTAGACGCAGCAAACAAACTCACAGCAGCAGCAGTCACAGCGAAGCAGACAGGAGCAATCAATCAGGGATCAGCGCAATCGATCAGGGAGCAAACAAGTGAAACAAGGGCTATAAATACACAGGGACAAACAAGCTTAACTAAGTAATGAGGAAACAAGATACACCTGGGAACAATCATGAACTAATCAACAGGGAAAACTACAAAGGACTACAAAAACATGGCACAAACAGGAAATAATAAAAGTCCACACAAGAGAAGGGGAACACAAAACCGGAATCATGACAGTACTAGTGAAACTGAAAAAAAAAAGTGAAGTATTTTTTTATTATTTGGGTCAAATTAAAAAAACTTTTCGAAGTCAAAAGTAGAATTATGAAGAAATATAGGTGTGTGTTTGTGTGCGTCTTGCATTCTCAAAAATGTGTGAATATTTGACCCCAACCCCGTGTCCCGCCCGGGGCGGGGGGTGTTGTACTCATAACATTTCTTCAAGGTTGGCAGGTCTGCACATCTGTCAATCATCCCCGCTTGCTATGTTGGAAATGAACAATGAACCCAGCGCTTTGATTGGTTAAACTCTTCTACTTTTGCTGTTGCTTTCTTTTGCTGTTGCTTTGAGGGCTGCGCGTGCACGGAGGGCTCACCAGGTTTTTGCGTAGTTTAGTGTGACAAATCGTACAGCGTACATTGAGGTCAAAATGTGTACCCGCTACGCAAAATACATACAGGTTGGCAGGTTTGCAGTGTTTTGTTTGTTTTCGGTTACTGTAACTCAATGGAGGACCAAACCTGCAGAAATTAAAAATGAATAAATGAATAGATAAATTGATAAATAGATAAATAAATGTGATAATAGGAAAATAAATAAAGGAATAAACGACTTGATAAAATAAATATGACAAATTTTTAATCAAATTTATTTTTATATTAAAAATATTTTTGTTATTCCCCTTAATGTATTATTTTCTGCTTTTATATATTTTTACATTTAAAAAATCGTTTTAACTTGTATTTATTCGTTATTTATTTATTTTTATATAGGCTATTTATTCTTACATTTATTGTTTAGATTTATTTATTTATGTATTTATTTATTTCCACATGTATTTATTTTTTGATTTATTTATTTATTGATTCATTTATTTTTACATTTCCATGTGTAACATGGAAATGAGGAAGGCGGTCCTTGTGTAGCTTCAGTGCATCATTGGCTGAGAGCTCACGAATAGAATCGTCAGGCCAGCTAATCGATAGTAAGGAGATTTTTCACACCCAGAGTCAGACACCCAGTGGATGGTTGGTTTTCTAGTTTAATGACTGTTCTGTAATAGATATTGACTCTAAATAACTGAAATGGTTGCTTTTCTCAACCACCAATGGCTTCTAGGAAAATCGGAACAATCCAACAATCCATGGTTCATTCACGGCACAATGTTTCTTCCTGGTTTCCACGCGCTGTTTGATCCGTTAATAACGGAGAAATGTGAATGTTTCTCTCTAGATCTCGCAGCGATGTTATTACTTCTGTGGCAAATTCAAATGCTTTCTTTACTGGATCTCTTATTAGCGCTGTGTAGTAACAGCGTCGCGTGATCACGATCGGCTCGCGCTGCTCTGGTCCAAACTGATAAACGGTCCGTCAACCACACAATAACGAGCAGTTTCGTTCCGCTTGCATTATGTTTGCCATTTGATATTGGGCACTGTTGTGGTCGCGCCAGCGTCTTTTACTTTATGAGCGCGCTTGCCACGCGCAACGCGCCTACATTTGAAATAACGAAATTGTAATTGAAATCGGAATTGTTAGCATATGATTTTTTAAAAACTTTGAAAAATATTTTTATATAAAATTATTAGTAGATAATTCCCAAGGAAAAAGGTTGGGATGACTTAGATCATACAATTGTCAAAAAAAATTTGAATAAAATATTATAGAAATTGGTGGTTATTGTTCAGTAGTTTTTTTTTTTTTTTTTTTTTGCCAGCTAAAAGCAAGAAAAATAAAACATGTCAAGTTGACAGGTCAGAATTGTTTTTATTGCACTTCTGTTACTATCCCCTTCACTTCTAAAATGATGGCTGGTTTGTTTACTTTCCTACGCGTTCTAGCTGAAGTTGCAAGACTACCGTATTTACGCCTTACAACAGAGGAAGATGTTTTGCAAGACGAACAAGCTTGCCTTTCTTCTGGCTTTTCTTCGACGTTCATGTTGGCTAATATCTCTCCTAAAACATCGATAAGCACATCTAATCTAAACAACACATAGTACTTTGATGCGTTACCAACTTCATTTGCTAAATTGCGCAACTCTCTAGCTATTTGTAAAACGTCCGCCATAGTAGGCCACACCCCTGTCACCACCACCCGACGTCACTATACAAAGCCAGAGTAATCGAGCAAGCGAAGCGCTTCAACGATGAACCAATGGTAAGAAAGACCAACCCACCTAATTATCATACAAGACAAAGAAATGTAAAAATAAATGAATCAATAAATCTAAAAATAAATACATGTGGAAATAAATAAATGTATAAATAAATGTAAGAATAAATATAAAAATAAATAAATAACCAATAAATACAAGTTAAAACGATTTTTAAAATTTTTATAAAAGCAGAAAATACATTAAGGGGAAAAATAATACAAAAATAAATTATTTTTATTTTCATATTTATTTTATCAAGTCGTTTATTCCTGTATTTATTTTTATATTATCACATTTATTTATCTATTTGTCACATTTATTCATTTTTAATTTCTGCAGGTTTGGTCCTCCATATAACTCCCTGTCCCTTGTTTGTTGGTTTAATTTGCCTGAGGTTCTCTCGTGTTGTTTTTCCTTGAGTCTTGTTTGGCCTTCTCAGTCTTAAAGTCTTAAGGTAGTTCTAGTTACTTCACTCAGTATATAAACAGGCTGTTAAATCAGGATTCTGGTTGATTGATGGTCCCTTTTGAACATTCTGTTTACTATAAGTAACTTTGCAACTCCCTGTCCTAACTCTCATTAGAGTGTTAGTAGACTGTCTGCTTAATATCTACTCTTTTTTTATACATCTCATATTACATGTTTTTCAGTACCTTCTTGTACCTTTCACCATATCCACCTTCCCATATGATATATGTACAGGGGGGATTCTCTGAATTGGGTGCCCTTCAAGTCCCCCAAACTTACTTCAAAGATTTTCAATTGAAGGAAATCACAAAATGAATTTTAACGCTGTCTATTAATAGAACCAGGTGCCTTTGTATTATAATACAACACAATTGCTTTTTTTAAATTTTAATTTAAAGATAATGAGTTGCCTAAATAGTAGACAACAAGCATGTTTGCATGTCCTCACTAACCATCATTACGTTTTCATTGAATATCAAACAAATAAAAAGTGCAATTAATACCAAAATGTTGCTGCTAATATAATCATATGTTGGTCTACTTTAACTAAAATATACATATATATATATAAATGCATTAATTATATATGAAATTGCAATATTTATACACGTCCTCCATTTTTTTTTAACCCCGTCACGCCATACTATTTACCCCCCTATAAAAATAATGGATCAATCCCTGTGGCATCACATCCAGGAAGTGACATCACACAAGTCTCTTGAAGAACATGCTGCAAAGAAAGGCAAGTGTCAGTATCTTTTCTTACCTATATTTCATGTTTTTCACTGTCAGATTAAGATTGTCAGGATCAACATTTCAACTCTGTTGTATGACTAAATGATAGTAAACAACTGTTTAAGAAGAATTCAATAATAGTTTTGCAAAACATTACAATTTGATGATGTCTTAAATGCCATGTGATGCTACTGTCTTAGCTAAGTATGGAGTTACAGCTACTGTTAGCCAAAAACTTCAACCCCGTCACATTCAACCCCGTCACATTTTTTTATTATAACAGGGTTGAATTGTTGTGACAGGGTTGAATGTTTGACACTTCTTAGTAGATTACTCAATTATAGACTTGTTGTATTGTGGTGTGAACTGTCAGAAATAATTGATTATGGTATTTTGTTGAATATTTTCAGACATCCCAATGGCAAAAACAGCAACAGAGAGGCAAAGACAGTACAGAGCAAGAAGAAATGCAGACGCAGAGAGAAGGGAAACATATCTCAGGAGTGAGCGTGAAAGGTGGAAAAGGGACACAGAGACAGGGAAAAAGAAAAAAATAAGCACTCTGGGTGACAGAGCTAAACGACATAAGCGAAAGATGTGGAGGGATGCTAAAAAAAGACAGAAGAAGAGGGAAGCTTTGAGGAATAGCGACACCCCTCCACAAAGTCCCGATAATCAAAATGCAGAGCAACCTAGATCTGGGTCCTCGAGGTCAGTTGTAAGGAGTTCATTTAGATTATGAAGTTGAGTGTAAGTTAGTGTGTGTTAGAGAGAGTAAGTGTATACTGTATCTGTAAGTGTATATTGGGGTTTGTCCATGTGAGATTTTAAATGTTGGCTGCCGTTTTGGTAATTATTTATTTTAATAATTTAATTAAATAATAACTAGTTATTATTTATTTATAATTTATTTATAATAAATTATATAAAAAAAATGTTTTGTTTCAGACAACATTTGGAGGGAAAGAAACAATCCCGAAGAGCAAGATACAAACTGCACAAAGAGATAGCACAACTCTAACATGCACTCACAAAGGAGAGGAAACTTAAAGAAAAGTACAAAAAGAGGCTCCAGCGATCAGCAAAACAAAATGAATCTCCAAGATCCAAAGTCCGTGAACTGGTGAAGAACTGTCCTGTGAACAGCAGAAGAACATTACTACTTCATGATGAAGCACTCATTTCTGACATCAAGAGAAAATACCAGAATGCCAGAAATGAAAAAGATGAGCAAATATTAGCCAAGGTTACTGTGGGAAAGATTGTCCAAAAGTATAGGCTGCAGAGATGGTCAGAACAGGTGTTGGGGTTTTCAAAGAAACGAAGAAACCTTTTGAAGAGCAAAAGCCTGACCAGTTTTACCAGAAAGACTGTCAACAGGTTTGCAGATACATCTATTCAGAAGAACATAAAGAGCTTCTTTAACAGAGATGATGTCAGTAGGATAACTACAGGAAGAAAACAAACCATTACTAGAAACAAAGTAAAGATGCAAAAAAGGTTTCTTGTAGACACAATGAGAAACCTCCACAGAAAATTTCTAGCAGAGAATGTGAGGATCTCATAATCTTCATTTTGCCGCCTACGTCCCTTTTGGGTTGTGCACCCCTCTTTGTCTGATCTTGAGACATGCCAGTGCAAACTGCATGAAAATTTAAGCTTTCTAGCAGAAAAGCTTAGTCAGCTGAAGTTGATCGAGACCTCAGATCTTGAGAGACTTACTAAAACTGTGTCCTGTGATAACACTCGCAAGGATTGTATGTATGGGGAGTGTGAGAACTGTAAAGATAAAACAGTTCCCCTCTCCAGTATGTACGACAGTGTAAAAGAGGTGTCCTATACTCAGTGGGGGACAGAAGAGAAGGCAAAAATGGATGATCAGGAGGGGCCAAAAACAAAGATAGCTGTTAAACAAATTGTTGAGGGAACCCAGGAGCAACTTGCTGAGCAGTTCCACACACACCTGAGCAAGTTCAAGAAGCATTCATTCAATATTAGGCAACAGTATGCCTACTACTGTGAGCAGAGAAAGAGCATGGCCACTGATGAATGTCTAATTCACATAGATGTTTTGGAGAACTTCACCTGCAAGTACACTTCTGAAATCCAAGCAGTGCACTTTGGATCATCTCATCAACAGGTGACACTACATACAGGGATTCTTTGTGTAGGCGGTAGCCAAGAATCGACCTGCCTCAGCACAATATCTCCATCAAAGCACAAAAGCCCAGCAGCTATTTGGGAGCATCTGAACCCTGTATTGGATTATATGCAGGCAACACACCCAGAGGTTTCTGTGATACACTTTTTTAGTGATGGGCCTTGTACCCAGTACAAGCAGAAGGGCAATTTTTTCCTTTTTAGCACTGAGCTGGCGAAAAGACGCATTAAGGCAGGGACATGGAATTATTTTGAGGCCAGCCATGGCAAAGGAGCACCGGATGGTGTTGGAGCAGCCTTGAAGAGGACTGCTGACATGCTAATAAGCCATGGCCGGGACATCCAAGATGCACATGAGCTCTTTGAGGCCCTTTTGGAGACCAACACATCGATCAAGTTGTTCTTTGTCAATGGTGATACTGTTGAGCAGGCACTTGAGAGGATGCCATCAAACCTACAAGCAGTCCCAGCAACCATGCGGATACATCAGGTGGTAACTCTTGCTCCAGGAGAGATAGTGTCTCGTGATGTCAGCTGTATGTGCTCGACCCAGAAGCAGTTACAATGCGAGTGTTGGAACACAAATCATTTCAGCTTTGTTAAGAAGGTGCCAGATGCTGTGTCACAGAGGCAGACACGAATCCATTGGGAAGACCCAGAGGTGCTAGGGCAGTGGTGTGTCCTAACATATGATAAAGATTTGTTCCCAGGAATAATACTTGCAATGGATGAAACGCATGTGCAAGTAAAATGCATGCACCGTGTCGGGCCAAACAGGTACTTTTGGCCTGCTCGTGAGGATGTGCTGTGGTATGTTTTTGATGATGTGCTTGAGCTCATCCCACCTCCTAAGCCAGTGACAACACGGCACATGGAAATTCAAAAAGATGTTTGGGCCAGGCTTTCTGAATAAATAATGAATTAATGGACATCTTACAGTCCTGTTCAATGTTCAATGTTAAGCACTAAAAACAAGTTTGAATCAAAATGAGATCCCAGCAAGTTTTCCATAGCCTATGTTGTTTTTATAAGGAATTTATAAATGGACCAAATGGAAAGATCAATTGATGTTTGTTATTAGTTAATGCTTAATGCTTTTGATTTAATGTTAAATTCTAACTATAATGTTTGTTTGTTTTTGCCAACTTTAATAAAATACTATTTTATTGAATGTGATATCATTAATTTTACAGGAAAGAAATCCATACTATATTGAAATAATGATCATCACTTCAACCCTGTTATCATTTTCAACCCCGTTATGGTGAGTTCAATCCTGTTATTTGATAGTTTTTATTAATATTTTCGTGATAAGAAGACAAATTAGGTCAATGTTTGTTTTGCTGTGTGAAGAATTTACAGGACAGTCGGAAAAAATATGAAAGCCTGATTAAATCCTAATGTTAATGCATATTTTGTGATAAGATATGAAGACCAATGTTAGATAGTTTTCATGACCTGATTTGGTATTCAAATGGTGAGTATTTAAAAATAAAATTCTACATGCAATAAATTATATCAAACAAGGCACATGTAACCCAGATGGTTTTTGCCTTATTCTCCTTATTCGCGGCTCCCTCTTGCGTTCGCGTTGTCGCGAGACTTCGTGAAGTAGCGCGAGACTTGAGACGGAGTGTTGCGTCACTTCCTTTAAATACGGCCGCGCGCTGTTGTTTTGGTATGTGTGTGCGCGAGCTGGTGTGTTGAGCTGCTGCAGGTAGGCGTTTAGTTCTGTAAAACATTTTATTAATTAAACTGCTGGTTTAACTATTATGTATGCCAACCTTTTAGATTGCCTCTACCTTTTGCAAATGACTGCTGTTGAGTGACTTAATGCTGTGGGAACTGGTGAGTTGTCACTGGTTGTTATACGGTGCTAAAAGTGTGTTGTATGTGTATATGGTTCAGTTAGCCGGTGCTGGCGCTGGCTGTACTTTAATCATACTGAGTCTGACTATATATACACATTTTGTGCTTATTTACACATTTTGTGCTTATTTAAATGAGTAACACAATGATTAATATTAATATTGTTGAATTATGAAGTTATCAACTACTCTTTGATTTTGAAATGTATTTTGAAGCTATTTATCGATATTGTCTATTTATAAGAGTATTCTTGCTGATTGTTAAGTTATTTATATTGCTATATGCAGTATTTATATTGAATCATGTACATGCTGAAACAAATGAACTGAGATTATGATTATGATAATATGATGACTTTATTATATTATGATTATGGTGATTATAGTTGTGATGCTTGGAACGATGTATTAATTGGTCCTGTTTTGTACAGGCCAGGTTCTGTGCATTGATGGCGAGCCACTAGGCCCAAACCTGATGCTTTGGAGTGCATGCATCTACCGGTGTGGTAGGAGGCGCTGCAGCTGCTAACTTTGCTACACCTGCACACACACCCTCAGAGATATGTTCACACACCTTGACACTACATACATCTACATATTGGTACTGATCTTATGAACTGTTCCATCGTGGACCCTTTGGACTCTGTCTGTCTCGAGGCTGTGTGTTGTGAACCGCGGCGGCTGCAAGCAACCTTTTATTGATTGAGTGAATTCTAAGATTGTTGTATGCTCATTAATAACTTTGAACTGAATACTTCATATCGTCGCTGTCGGGCGGAATCCTCGTATCTCCAAAACCATTATTTTTCAGGAAATTGAAAAAACGGCATATTTTTTCAGTTATTAAACATTGTATCGTTAAAGTTGGTATTATACCTTATATTGCTATCGTATAATGCTGTGTACTAACATTAACACAACATTTCCCCAAAATCATGTTTAATCGGAGATACGAGATTTGTGACTTCAGAGCAGGGAGATACGAGATTACGCTGTCATTGATAATGGTACGGACACAGACGTCGCTGCTGCCAGCAGTGTTTTGACAAGAGACCAGGCTTTAGGAGCTAATTAAAGCTAATGATTGTGGTTATATACAATACATCTTTCTTAACTCTATTTTAAAGGTTTAAGAGATTTAAGTGATGCAATACAAAAAACGATGAGCTGACTAGGCTGTCTAATAGGCGGACATTAGCCTAATATGCACGCAAACTTACCTTCATGGCTCACAGGCTTCCTTCTGCACCGAAGCATTACAGCTATCGATTTTTAACAAAACAGGCCTACTCAAATGTATCTAACCTAACTATTTCCACTCGTTATTGTCTAAAAAACAGACAGAGTTTAGATAGGCTTACTAGTAGACAGCCCTTTTTTCTACCATAAATACAAACCTTGCTACTTAGGGTATTTTACATGCACAGTGCCAAGAGAGAAATCGTCTATAAGTAGGCCAAACAGCTGAACTTTGAGTCAGTAAAATAATAATAAAAAACAATAATTTAATGATGGTATCCAAAACATTCAATTCAAGTATTATATTAGATACATTTTAAAACTTCAATGCACATGTATAATAAGCCTAGTAATAAGTAGATATTTAAAATAATTCAATAACTGAATTCAAGTATTAAAGGCGCTGAACAATTTTTAAACTAAGCGGTTCATTGAAAAGAAATGGTTGACAGAAGAAGGTATGTTTATTGGACAAGGGTAAATAAATAGGGTGGTGCTTCAGTGAGAACAGAGGCTATGGCAGGGTTGTATTAAAAATATATTTTGAAGAATGTCAGTAACCAAACAGTTAACTGGAGCCATTGACTTCCACAGTATTTATTTTTTTCCTACTATGGAAGTCAATGGCTTCAGTTAACTGTTTGGTTACTGACATTCTTCAAAATATCTTCCTTTGTGATCAGCAGAAGAAAGACATTCATACAGATCTGAAACAACTTGAGGGTGAGAAAATGATGACAGAATTTTAATTTAGAAGTGAACTATCCCTTTAAGGCTTGCTTTACTACTGAGTGTATTCCCAGCTAACAGTCTTTTGTCATAAGAACGTTCTCCAAATATTCAGTGTTGGTTCTGGGAACGTGAAAAATGTCCAGTTTTCGTGACGTTACAGGAACTTGTTTAAAAGGTATAATGTTCCGTTATACATTTTCTTTCAACTTAATTTTCATTTCAACATTCTAGGAACATTGACTTCTAACATTCCAAGAACATAAAAATGTCCAGTTTGCTTACTGTTACTAGAATGTTATTTAAAGGTTAGTGTAATGTTAGTAATAAGTGAAGCTGGTAATGCTGTTTGTGGAGTAGTTTAATCAGATCTTGAGAGGGTTAATATCTTCAGTTCATCTAAGGCTGTGTCTCAAGAAAGTTGTAGTTTGTGTTCTTAAAGGGTTAGTTCACCCAAAAATGAAAATGATGTCATTAATGACTCGCCCTCATGTCGTCCCAAGCCCGTAAGACCTCCGTTCATCTTCGGAACACAGTTTAAGATATTTTAGATTTAGTGCGAGAGCTTTCTGTCCCTCCATTGAAAATGTATGCACGGTATACTGTCCATGTCCAGAAAGGTAATAACGACATCATCAAAGTAGTCCATGTGACATCAGTGGGTTAGTTTTTTGAAGCATCGAAAATACATTTTGGTCCAAAAATACGACTTTATTCAGCTTTGTATTCTCTTCTGGGTCTGTTGTCAATCCGCGTCATGACTCTGCAGTGGCGCTGCTGACGTAAGACGCTGCTGACGTGTTATCTGGTGCGCTCAAGCTTCGTTTACAGTCTGAGGGAGACGCACGCTATATTCAAGCTATTCTACATTGTTTGTATTTTGCTATTGCTATATTTACATGTTTGCGAAGATTGTGGATAACTATATTGTATGGCGGAATACCATAGCAAATGCTTGGGAGCACTTCGACTTGGCGCAGTAATATCTTCACTCGTGAAAAATCCTCTCACCGGCCTCCGCTCACTCTCCCAGAAGATATTACTGCGCCAAGTCGAAGTGCTTCCAAGCACTTGCTATGGTATTCCGCCATACAATATAGTTATCCACTTTACACGCTTAAAAAAGCACAACGTTTTGTTTTGCGTCACCGTCCTAGGTCGAATTACACTACTCGAGTAACTGTTTAAATAGGGAAAACGTGGAGGTGTTTGGTAGCTTCTCTGCTTGGCCCCTATTGAATGAACTGTGCTATCAAAGTTTCGCGGCGCGCCAGAGCGATTAAGTGCACGCACTGAGACGAGAGAGGTATGTATCCACTCGTCTTAGTTAAGGGAATAACATAGTTTAATATGAAAAAACGGTAGAGTATCCCTTTAATCGGAAAAGAATACAATGCTGAATAAAGTAATAGATTTTGTTATTTTTGGACCAAAAATTTATTTTCGATGCTTCAAAAAATGTTGATGACTTTCTTCCAGGTGTTTTCAGCTCTCAGTCTTTTCCTTGGAGGTGCGTCTTCCTCAGCATTTGAGCACGAATTCTCTGCATCCTCTTCATTTCCACCATGGAAAACTTTAAAATACACACACAAACCAAACATGCATGAATGAGTTGCATCTTTATAAACTGTCAACAGTGAGGGCTATAGTAGAAGAACCTTATCTAATTTAATGAGAAATTGTAGAAAAGCATCTAACCTACCCGTGTCAAACTGCACCTGCTCTGGAGCCAGCAGTGAGGCCTCCGCTACCTCCAGACCACCAGATAAATCTTTTCAAACACAAGATACAATTAGTGTGAATCATTTTTTTAACAAATGTCTATTGTTGTGAAATCCATTTGCATGAAACTCATCCATTTTGGTATGTAAAATCATGATTATCTCTCATGATTATTATAGAAAATAACTATACCAGCATGTATCACTGTGTCCTCCATCTCTTCCTCTCTCTCTCTACACTCTCTCCATCAGAGCTCTCACTCTCTATTAGGGCCCTTGCCTGATCATATGGCACATTGACCATCTTGCATAGTTCCTCTAAGGACACAGACATGGTTGCTGCAAAACATAAAATGAAAAAAGGTCAAATGATCAACTTTCCCTAAGTTATACGGCATGTTTACGTATGAAAACGAAGCAAGAAGCCACACTGCAAAAAATGCTTTTCTTACTTAGTATTTTGTCTTGTTTCCAGTCCAAATACCAAATCAAAAATGATTAATTCAAGATGCCAAACACAAACACAGATATTCCAAGGATATTCATTTTGATTAATTCCCCCGGAAAACAGGACATAATATCTTATAGTATTTTACTCATCTAGTAATGCATCTTGATTTAATAATTTTTTAGATATTTGGACTGGAAACAAGACAAAAATAGAAGAAAAGCATTTTTTGCAGTGCAGCAGATAGCTTGCTTAAAGTGAAGAATATGACGGCAAAGGCAGCTACTTGTTGAACATGACGGCATGCCTTGACATTGAAAGCTACAATCCTGACATAGTACATTAAATTAACGTTATTATGTTGTTCCTCAGACGAGTGCCAGAACTAGCGGGGGTCGAGATTTTTTTCTTTAAGCCCCACGAAAATCACGTTAGCTATCTCACCAAACATGACGACAAAACCAGGCTAACTAAGTCAACGGCAGGATATTTTTGTGCTTTAAATTCATTATCCTCGTCAGAAACAAAAACATGGAAGATTTCAATCAACAAGATAGCTATAACGTTACAGTCCAATGCTAGACCTAAACCTAGAAAACCTAGAAAAAGCTAGCATCTTCAGAAACGATAAGCTAACGTTACATTAGGCTTAGCACTACCATTACTTCAAGATCGAGATAAAACTGTTATATATATTTATTAAAATTCATAACTGAATCATGAATAACCAGTGTTTTGAGAACATTTACCTCAGGATGTGTTGCTCGATGAAGATCGTTGCGACTTTCAATCTTGAAGAAACAAAATGCCGCAAAGCTCCCTCCCGAGTCCCACGGAGTGAAGAAGAGGTGGAGTTATGAGGCTTCTCAGACAGTTGAAGTGTCCAATGGAGTTACGAGATTTGCTCTCAAGCTATTTTCAACACTTTAGATTGGTTAATAATTTGTAAAAATAACAGACCCACGTGGGAACTGACCAATTGCATCGATTTGTGAAAAAAACAGAAATTGACCAAATTTGGACATACGAGGTTTCCGCCCGACAGCGACGATATGTGCACGTGTAAATATTGTAAATACTTGTTGTCCTATATGTAATACAATTCACAATTGCACCGCAGCCGTGACTCTTGTGTATCATTGAATTCTACCATTTCCTCCCTGAGCCAAACTAAGATCTTCTGATACTGGTCCACTATTTTATTTATTATTTCGGCACTTATATATGCTACAGACATCTCATTGAAAAGCTTCTACAAGAATTTACTTGAAAATCTTTTTAAATCATATTTAAACAGGGTCCAAGTAGTCTGTGACGGGGTTGAACTCCAAAACAACTTTCAGTAAGAAAAAACACTCAATATTGTTTAGAATTTCATGCCTGAGGTGGGAAAATGTATTTTCTTAAAGGTTTGACTAATCCACTATCACATGAAATTATCAGAAATATAACTATTTAAGGTATATATATATATAAAAAGTTATGACCCAAAAGGCACCCATCTCAGAGAATCACCCACAGAGCTTTTGAGTACTTTCCATCCTTACAAAACCTTTGACCTACACTGTAAAAAGTGCTACACCCACAAAGTTGGTTTTATATACTTTACATAGTTGTAATCTAGTTTATTTTATTAGTTTTATACTAAAAAGTATCAAAATACTTCCTCTTGACTTAAAATATAGAAGTTTTTATATAACAATATATTTTAAATAAAACCAATGCAATTTATTTCGGTAGTTATTTGTATGTGGTTGTTGTGTACAAGACATGTTATAAAAGTGAGTTGACATACAAAATTTATTTGAGCAGCTGTCGATGTGGCAGGTTTTGTACATTTTTTTATAAGTTGGCATCCCTTTTTCATTGGTGCGGACTTTGAAGAAGACGAAGAAGAAGATTGGCGCGGACTTTCCCAGGCAGATGCAGTATCTTCCTCTGCACCTCAATGGTTTGGTCGCTGCAGCGGATCTGTATTGGACTGTTTAACACGGTAAATTGAGCAAATTTAGCCGAATGACTGGTGATGTAAAGTCACGCGAAATCGCTTAATATTACTCCACTAGGGAGCTGAGGTTATAGGTTTGCAAATTGTACTGTAGCTAGCTATCCTGCACACATGGCAAGCTAAGATGGCTGCACAGTGCTAGGCAGTGGTCGATCGGCAGACAACAGCGGTTGAGACCGTGTTGTTAATATAAAATTAAATAAGTGCTGTAGTCATGCCTACTGAGTTATGCGTTTTAATGCATGTTTCTAGCAGCACCTGCTAACATCATCGCCACTGTAACAACATTTGTGTTTAAAAAAACGCTGACGTAGGTAATAATTATTTGCACAAATGCCCTAGATTGCACATTAAATTTTGGGATCATATGCGATCGAAACGGTCGCAATTTCGAGCCTTCAGGCAATAGTTGTGCGGGCAAATAAGGGAAAGTAAGATGGTGTTTTATGGACAGCAGGCAAAACAAGGTAGCCGTGTGTCAGAGATTATGTTAGTATACTTTTGCATTACTAAAGCAGATGCACAGATTAAACTGTAGAGATGTATGCTTACTAGTCTGTCTGATTTTAGATATTTGATCCACGTTATTTTTTAATGCTGCATTGTCAATTAATGACAGAGTTTTGGTTGAAAAAAAAACTATTTCTTAAATAAGTTACATTTACCACTGATTTTTAATCTTATTCTAACATACATTTTCCTGGTCTTTAGCTACCCAAGCGCTTTTGTTACCTGGGGTCTTCAAGCTTCACATCCAGGTAAGAAAAACTTCAGAATTTATACAAATACAGCTATAACTATTCACAGGTAAGTAACACATAGGTAAAATTGCAAAAAATAGTGTGGGCATACAATTCAATTTCTTTCGCCGTTTTTATGTACCAACCACCGATAGAAGGCAGATATGGTCACCTTTTCTGTCTCCTCCCTACAAAAAAACAGTAAAAATCACCAAATAGAGCAGTTTATTATCAGTCAGTCTTTATCGGAGGCAGTTTGGTAAGCTGTCAGTTGCCACTAACATTTACTCAACTTTTTTCTGTGATCATTTAAGATCCTGACATGTGATGACTAAAATCCTTAATCTAGTTAAATATACTGTAGAACTAAAAACTACCAGGCTTTAAAACGTGTATCATAAAAATTAAATTGGAGAAAAAGTCAATTAAATGTGGCTTTAGCAGACAACCACAACACTGATGCCTGTGTCACAGGTCGGGGTAGGCCAAGCCAGACTGCACCCACCCCTAGACCAGGATCACCCTGAGGAGCGTGACAAAGGAGGAGGCAGGAGACAGGAATACAAGAATAACAACTTTATTTAATGTCTAAAAGCAATTTGAAAATCCTAATCTAAAATCCTCTTCTTTCCTTTCCCCAGGAATCCAAGGCAACACCATGGTAAGATATGGACGGGTAGGTGTCGCAGGTGAGTAGGTAGGACAGGGCTCACTTCCTTCTGGCGCTGGTGCCAGACTCACAGTGGTGAGTGACGAACAGGTGGGTATCCCAGGTGAGTAGACGGTCGGAGCTCACTTCCTTCTGGCGCTGGTGCCAGACTCACAGTAGTAAAGGACGAACACCACACAAGGGGCCTCCGGGCCACAGCAACCTCAGGGTCGTCGGCGGAGCAGAACTCTTTTTGAACAGGCCGGATCAGAACCTCCAGCAGAGATGGACGGTTCTCACGTGGGTTGTAAAGGGCGGGCACTTCACACCATACAGGTGGGTTTCAGGGCTACAACAGACTCAAGTCACAAGCTGAGCGGGGCTTTCGCTGGGGCAGACAGCATAACACTTCAAGCAGGGGTAAACCGTTCTCACGTGTGTTGCAGGGGCAGAGTCACAAGCTGAGCGGGCCTTCACTGGAACAGACGGAGTCAACACTTCAAATAGAGGTGAACAGTTCTCACATGGGTGGCAGGAGACGGAGTCACCAGCGGAGCAGGGCTTTCACTGGGACAGACAGCATAAAAACTTCAAGCAGAAGTAAACAGTTCTCACGTGTGCTGCCGGGGACAGAGTCGCAAGCTGAGCGGGGCTTTCACTGGAACAGACAGCATACCACTTCACGCAGAGGTAAACCGTTCTCACGTGTGTTGCAAGGACAGAGTCACAAGCTGAGCGGGGCTTTCACTGGAACAGACAGCATAAAAACTTCAAGCAGAGATAAACAGTTCTTATGTGTAGTGTGCACACGGGGGCTTTTCCTTCTGACATCCAACAGGTGACTACAATCGATCTTACTAGGCTCTTATGATGAACGGTAGACCGGCATGACACATGGGGAGTGCACGGCAATAAAAGATAAATCTTCCACACACGCACGACAGTCCAACTCCAAACATGCAACGTGATGGGAAACGTCAATTCCAGCACTACAAATCCACTCTTCAAGTGCAAAATAAGGCCAACACTCACCCAGAGGTCTCGATCTGAAGAGCCGATGATAGTCAGAGTTGGGACAGATGTGGTGAATAATTTCCTCACCACTACAAGCGGGCTTCACTTCGCTGTTTCCAATGGTCAAGGAGGAGGCAAGAGATCGACAAGGAATCAGTATATTTCACTCAGTGCGATGTGTACCACGTGATCCGAGCACTCCAAACCAGTATTCAATTTAGTGTAGAAAACATGCGTTTATGAGATTCAATTTGTCAATCACTCATCTCACTCTTTTCCAGTCCAGGCGACGAATTCCACTCTTCAAAACTGCCCTCGGATCCCACAAGCGACACTCCTCTTCCTTCACGATGATCCTTTAGCTGCAACACTCTACAAACATTTCCCAACGGGAGAGAACCACACCAGATCGACGGGGGAAGACAAAGAAACAACAAGTCAACACGGAGAGAGAATCCCCAGCCTTCTCTTTCCCTTGTGTTTTATCCTCTCCAAACACTGGCGCCACCTCAATCAGACACTCAGAGTGAAGTCCCCACACCTGTTGCCAATCTGCCGTTTAGTTGTCATGACAACAGACACACACACCGGCCTGGGGACAGTGTTACACTGAAAGTGCCCTGGCGGGAACACTTCTCTGGTGGAATCAGTTCCGGGGATTATTTGTCACCCCGTGACACCTGCACGTGCTATAATTGACAGGTGAATAAAATGTAATGTACCATTACACTGAATAAAATGACAGATTTCTTTCAAATTTGATCTGGTTGAAAACACTTGGAATAATGTAAGTACACAACTCAAAGTATATAACTGTTTTTTGTTGACATTTTAATACAAAAAGTTACATATTGCTTTAAATTATTTATGTGGGTTAATAGTCTTGGCATGAACCTGAGGGGTTTCATCCTTTTATCATTCTTCTCCTTAACATTTGTAAACAAATGGTGTGCCTTTACTATTGTGAAAAAAGCTTTGGGGTTATTTTCCTAATAAGGAATCTTCTAATCCCACTTTTGTTACATTTGACATTGGAAAGCTCCAATCTTCCAATGGCTAATTGGGGCATTTCACAGACTGATACTCTGTAGTTGTTGCATTTAAAATCGCAAGACAATAACAATTTTAATCCCCACATTTTTCAAAGATGAATTTTACAACAAATTAGAACAAATTTGGATCAGCATTCAGGCGGCGTTTAATCCAGCCGATCTTGAAAACCGGATTGAGAGCTCTGAAGTCCAAAGCATTCACACACCCTCCAAAGTATTTCTTATCAGAGTCTTACATTTAACATATTCAGTTTTATTTTTCCACAAGAATTTAAATAGTATGGAGTGGATAGAGGAGCAGGTTTTCGGGTTGACATATAAGGACAAAGCTGGGTAAACAATCCTAGAAATGCCTTCAGCTTTAGCTATCAAGACACAACCATAGATAGATACATTTCTTTGTAGCCAGCAGTTTTAAAAATTATCTAACATTCTGTCCGCGGGTGATTTACTTATTAAAATGCCTAAATATCTAATAGACCTTTTTTGACCTCAATACCTTCCATATGACCATTTTCAAGACTATGAACAGGTATAATTACACTTTTATTTAGATTGACTGTGAGACCAGAAGCATTACAACATGATTTTAAAGCATCCAAAATAACAGGAATCTTTTAAAACCACACAGGTGTCATCCGCCAGTTGACTAGTTAGAAAAGTGTGTTCAGCTACAACAATACCCTGAACATCTACACAGTGAGTCATATAAATATTGAGAAACTCTGCGACCAATAAAAAACTTAAATGCCGAAAAAGGACACCCCTGCCAATCGTAAACCGGGGGAGAAACACCATTCACCAAAGATACATTGCTGTTAATAATATTATTGTTTTTAATCAGAACTATTGTAATAAAAGAAAAACCAAAACCAAATCTTCGCAAAGATTCAAATATAAACTCATGCTTGACCGTGTCAAAGACCTTATGAAAGTCTAAAGATAAAAATATTGCATTATCGTTGATCAATTCCTTATAATCTAAAATATCTAAAACAAGCCGAATATTATTTGCTATATGCCTACCTTTCATAAAGCCAGATTGGGAAACTGAGGCAATTTCTTCTAAGCATGGTTTCAATATATTTGCGTAAAGGGAAGCTAACAATTTATAATCCGAATTAAGTAAAGTAATTGGGTGCGAATCATTTAAATATGAAGAATCTTTGTTAGGTTTTTGGATTAAAGTGATCAAGCCCTGGTTCATGGACTCAGTCAATTCACCTTTCTTTACACAGTGTTTAAAAACTTCCAAAACAAACTTTTTTTTTTTCTTGCCAAAAAGTCCTATAAAGTTCAAAAGGCAGTCCATCTGGACCAGGGCTTTTATTGAGGGGGGCTTTCTGGATAATCACATCCAACTCTTCCAAAGTCAAATCCATCTCACAAGACGACCGGTTTCCATCACTTATAGGAATGCTTGAACCCTCTCAAAAAAGCTATCAGCAAACTGAGGTTTAAACGAAGAGGAATAAAGCCGTGAATAAACATTGGAAACAAAATTAGAAACTCTAGCTTCATCTGTGACCAAATTCCCCTCAATATTTAGAGAAGATATTTTTTTAGATTTCCCTCTTTTCTTTTCTAAATTAAAAAAAATATGCTAAAAACTGATTAGTACCATGCCAAAATAAGACCCTACCTCCACATTGATTGCCCCAAAAGGTTTCATCTTTAAAACAAGAATAATGCTTCTTGAAAAAAATAAACATCCCTTTTCTGTGATGTACAAAATAAAATAAAAAAGCCTTGCGTTTAGATAAATCACGAATCCCCTGTACATTGAGAGAAAAAAGACAGTTTAACCGGCATATGAACAGTAACAAAACAAGAAAAATTAAATAAAAATACTATACTAGGCTACTACAATTGTAACAAAGTTATGAAATGTAATACAGAATACAGTAAAGTGCAAAACTTGAAACGTATCCATACCCCTCTATAATAGCTATCTTTTATCTCCCCTCCTTTAGCTTACCTTAACATATGACTTAATGCTCTTGCATATTTGTCAACTTTTTGTCAGTACAATTATTTCGCCAATCAAAAGTTATTCAGTCAAAACGCCAGTGAACATCCCTGGCATAAAGTGTTCAACCTCCTAGAAAAATCAGACATCGTCCACAGAAATCCTCCTTCCATCCACAATAGCATTTGGACCCCTGAAGCCAGCACGGCGACCCTGCTTTCTCCACCAAAGGCCACAGCTTATTTCGTCCTCTGCGTCAGGTCCTCTGGGATCCTAATCTTCTTCTGTTTGAGCACTTCTGATCTTCTTGCATCAGCCCAGATATGATCGCGGTGAGACCAAGAGAGAAATTGACATTATCGTGCGTGGGCGTGCATTGCCCAGTATAGGGAAATCCTCAGATTCCATCGCCTCTTGTAGGCATCCAGCTCATCCACTTTATCCCATGAGCGTTTGTTTTCTGCAGCCAGTGTAGACAGCTGAGAGTCCATTTAATTAGATTTAACAGCTGTACTCTCTGATTCAACAGCGTCAACCCGTGTTGTGAGATCGGAGATGAGGGTGGAATTGGATGCAACCGATTTCTCGATCTCCAGAAGTTAGTTAGTTAGTTAGTTAGGTAGTATACTTTATTGTCCTTTGTCAGGAAATTTGTCTTGGACTCAAAGCTGCAGTAGTACACAACCAAAAAGAAAAAGAAAAAGAAAGTTTCTCCATAAAGTCATCCTGCTTCTTACCCAGTCTCTCTGTTGCTTCCAGCAAGATGACATTTGAAGGATCTGAGGCCGGGCGTTGCATTTTCAGTAAAGGGCTTGCCGCGGGAAATTTGGGAAGACAAACATCCAATGAATCCAGATCATGAGCAGTTTTGTCATAATTATGCATACTTTTAACACTTTCAGATTTCTGGATATCGTCCACCTCCATCATGACGCCACACAGGAGAGGTTAGTGTGGCGAGCAGTACGAGGTCGAGGGACGTGAGAGAGCGGCGCGAGACCGGTGGTGCGATTACTGATGAGCGTATCTCTCACGGAGGAGCGGAGGCATAAAAGGAGCGACGACAGTGAAGATCGAGAGAGGAACAGGCCTGATTTTATGTTATGTTTCTGTTTTGTGTGCCCAGCAGTAGTCCGCGAGGGGCTGCTGGCTTATACTTAAATTTTTTGTATTTGTTTATTAAAGTCTTTGAATGTTTGCCGGTTCCCCCCTCTTCCCATAACATCTAACCTCGTTACAGTCAGATCCACGTGCTGTGTAGCTTATCGTGAATGCTCGTTAAGGAAAACGGGGAAAACATTTAGGAATTCACAAACACAGTATCTGTGATGTATGGGGAGAGTGAACAAACTTAATATCAGCGCATTGAGAACAAAATAGTCTTCAAAAGGGCAGAAAAATCAAGTTTTGAACAAAATTCAGGAAAAAGCTGAGAAACCGTTATGTCTCGGTTACGTATGGTAACCCTCATTCCTTGAAGGAGGGAACGGATACGTATGTCGTGACCGACGAATAGGAATCTTGCTAGAGAGGCCAATCTACTTAGAGTGAAACTAAACGAGCCAATGCACATTGGCGTGCAATCATTTGCATCAGCTGTTCAGCTACGCAGCGCGGGCATTCATCTGAGACTCCAGGGCATTCACGTATTATACTATATTGACGATTGGTTGATCCTAGCTCAATCTGAGCAGATGGCAGTTTGGCATTGAGATGTCGTTCTGTCTCATTTAAAGATGTTGGGGTTGCGACTCAACGCCAAGAAGAGTGTGCTCCTCCCAGCTCAGAGGACCACTTTTCCAGGTGTATTATAAACGATTCGCCGTAAATGGGCTAAAACTAGGCCAGTCACTCACTGTGGAACAGTTTCAGACTGTTGGGTCTCATGGCAGCTGTGTCCAACGTAAATACTTTTGGCCTTCTGTACATGAGACCCCTGCAGTGGTGGCTCAGGACCAAGGGGGTTTCTCAGAGGGGAAATCCGTTTTCGCATGATCAAGGTCACGCGGCTATGCCTACGTGCCTCAGTCATGTGGAAGAACCTTGGTTCCTCGCCCAGGCCCAGTGTTGGGGGCTTCTTGTCGACGCTTACCGGCGCAAACCCCTCCTGAAAAAGAGCAATCTGGATAAGACTATATTAAGCAACTATAGACCGATCTCAAATCTTCCTTTCATTGGCAAGATCATTGAAAAAGTTGTTTTCAATCAGCTGAACAAATTCTTAAGCTCGAACGGATACTTTGACAATTTTCAATCTGGTTTCTGATCGCATCACAGCACAAAGACAGCGCTCATAAAGATAATAAACGATATTCGCTTAAATACTGATACAGGCAAATTATCAGTGCTGGTACTACTCGACCTCAGTGTTGCATTTGACACTGTCGATCACAACATACTTCTTGACCGGCTGGAAAACTGGGTGAGGCTTTCTGGGATAGTCCTAAAATGGTTCAGGTCATACTTAGAAGCGAGAGGTTATTATGCGAGTATAGGAGACCATAAGATAAGATAAACCTTTATTCGTCCCACAGTGGGGAAATTTCTGTGTTACAGCAGCAAAAATTAAGAAATAAAAATAATACATAAAAAAGAAAAAATATACACATACTATAATAACAGTATATACACAATACAAAATATAAATACAAAGAGGGGGTGGGGGGGTGGGGGGTCTACTGGTCTACTGGGAACAGCTTTGGTTGTAAAGTCTAACAGCAGCAGGGAGAAAATACCTTCTGTAACGCTCCTTCAGACACTTAGGATGTATCAGTCTGTGACTAAAGGAGCTGTTCAGTGCTGTAACGGTTACATACAAGGGGTGAGAGGCGTTCTGCAGCAATGATGATAGTTTTGCTACCATCCTCCTTTCTCCCACCTCCTGTACAGTGTCCAGAGGAATCCCCAGGACTGAGCTGGCCTTCCTGATCAGCTTGTCTAGTCTCTTCCTGTCTGCAGTAGAGATGCTGCTGCCCCAGCAGACCACTCCGTAGAATATGGCGGAGGCCACTACAGTGTCAAAAAATGTCTTCAGTAACTCTCCTTGCACTCCGAAAGACCTTAATCTCCTCAACAGAAAGAGTCTGCTCTGCCCTTTCTTATAAATTGCCTCAGTGTTGTTTGTCCAGTCCAGTTTGTTGTTTAGGTGAACACCCAGGTATTTGTAAGAGTCCACTCTCCCAATGTCCTTTCCCTGAATGTTCACTGGTGATAAAGTTTGTTTGTGCCTACGGAAATCCACCACCAGTTCTTTCGTTTTCCCCGCATTTATCTGGAGGCAGCTCCGTTGGCACCAGTCCACAAAATTCTGAACAAGTCCTCTGTACTCCCTGTCATCATCATCCGTGATCAGACCGACGATGGCAGAGTCATCAGAGAACTTCTGTAAGTGACAGGTTGCTGAGCTGAACATGAAGTCTGCAGTGTAGATGGTGAAGAGAAACGGGGCAAGAACCGTACCCTGCGGGGCTCCAGTATTGCAGACAATCATGTCAGACTCACATTCACCAGTCCTCACATACTGTGGTCGGTCTGTGAGGTAGTTCAGTATCCAGGCAGACAGATGATGGTCCACTCCCATGTACACCATCTTATCCCTCAGGAGCGCAGGTTGGATGGTGTTAAAAGCACTAGAGAAGTCAAAGAACATAATTCTCACAATACTCCCAGCCTTTTCCAGGTGTGAAGTAGCCCGATTTAGGAGGAAGATGATTGCGTCTTCCACTCCAATGCCAGGTTGATAGGCAAACTGAAGTGGATCCATTGATGGACTCACCAGCGGTCGGAGATGAGTAAGCACCAGCCTCTCCAATGTTTTCATCAGATGCGAGGTCAGTGCTACTGGTCGATAGTCTCCGAAGTCTTTTGGGCGCAACGTCTTCGGAACAGGCACCACGCAGGATGTTTTCCATATCTGTGGCACCTTTCCCAGCTTCAGGCTAAGGTCAAAAATGTACAGCAGTATGCCGGACAGCTGGTCTGCACAGGTCTTAAGGAGCCTGGAGCTGATGCCGTCTGGGCCTGCAGCCTTCCTCGCCTTGATCTTCCTGAGCTCCATTCTCACCTGGGCTTCTGTAAGGGGCAGTGTGTATTGGATGGAGTGTTGACTGGAGGGAATCGACAGGGAGGGTAAGTTAGGTGTATTTTGTAGAGGTAGGGCTGGAGCTGCCTGCTGTGGAGGCAAAGAGTGAGGATTGCAGCAGGGGGGACTGGATGGAGTCAGCGGAGGGTAGCTGATCGAATCTGTTAAAGAATAGATTAAGATCATTCACCCACTTTTGGTCACCCAACATAAGTCTGAGTTGACATCCATGACATGCGGAGTTCCTCAAGGCTCAATTCTTGCGCCACTCCTATTCAACCTGTACATGCTCCCAATGAGCCAAATAATGAGAAAGAACCAAATCTCTTACCACAGCTATGCAGACGACACACAGATCTACTTAGCCCTATCGCCAAACGATTACAGCCCCATTGACTCCCTGTTCCAATGCATTGATGAAGTAAACAGTTGGATGTGCCAAAACTTTCTTCAGTTAAACAAAGACAAAACTGAAGTCATTGCGTTTGGAAACAAAGATGAAGTTCTAAAGGTGATTGCATACCTTCACTCTAGAGGTCAAACAACTAAAAATCAAGTCAGGAATCTTGGTGTGTCTCTAGAGTCAGACCTTAGCTTCAGTAGTCATGTCAAAGCAATAACTAAATCAGCATACTATCATCTGAAAAATATTGCAAGAATTAGATGCTTTGTTTCCAGTCAAGACTTAGAAAAACTTGTGCATGCTTTCATCACCAGCAGGGTGGATTATTGTAATGGACTCCTCACTGGCCTTCCCAAAAAGACCATAAGACAGTTGCAGCTCGTACAGAACGCTGAGCAGAACCAGAACATATGAACACATCACACCAGTCCTCAGGTCTTTACACTGGCTCCCAGTTACATTTAGGATTGATTTTAAAGTATTATTACTGGTATATAAATAATTTAATGGCCTAGGACCTCAATACATTGCAGATATGCTCACTGAATATAAACCCAACAGATCACTCAGATCATTAGGATCACATCAGCTAGAAATACCAAAGGTTCACTCAAAGCAAGGAGAGTCCGCTTTTAGCTATTATGCTGGAACCAGCTTCCAGAAGAGATCAGGGGCCTCATTTATAAACGTTGCGTACGCACAAAAGAAGGCGTTCGCCGTTCTCTACGCAATAATTGGTATTTATAAAAAGCAAACTTCACGGGAAAATGTGCGGTCCTTCACGCAAGCTCTGACCCAGGCGTACGCACAAAAACGGGTGAAATGAGAAATGGCGACACCGTCGGCAGATGGAAGAAACACGTGAAAGTGTGTGAAACTGTAGACCGTTGTGTAAAAGAAATGGCAATACTGCCTCTCATAAATAACATGAAGACTTCACAAAGCAAGTCTTACAATTAACAGCCTACACGAACACCCGTTCGATCGATCTGCAGTGTAAAACAAACAAAATCAAACAAAAATTACAACAGAAATGCAAATTAACACATTTGCAAAAATAAAAGTGAAATATGTTCTGCAATAATATTGGCATGTTATGCAATTCATCCTCATAAATAATATGGTAAACAGAACGAAATAATGTACAAAACTGATATTCTCGTCAATGTGTCCGTCTGGCGGAGCAGATATAGATGCAGATAGATAGATAGATAATTAGGGAGATATATAGATAGATAGATAGATAGATAGATAGATAGATAGATAGATGTATTAATTGTCCACTGGGGAAAGTTGTCTTCATAGTAAAAATGTCTTCATCAGCTACGGAATCATGGTATTCATGCATATGCCTTTAGTTTGTTTTATTTTTGATAAAATAACGTATGACGTATGTCTCAACCATTCAGAAAGCTGCAAGAAATTACATTTGTACTGAACTATTTCCCATTTCCACGTAGATTATAACCGACATCTGTAGCTTGTCAGATGCAATTAAATGGATGGAATAAAATGCCCCATCACAATGCGTAATGACGCACAATGGCCATGATCTTGTCATTTCTTTTTTATTTCGGCCACGGTCCGAGGTTGTGAGGCTACAGCATTTACGGCGTCTGCAACCTTTTGCCACTCAAGTGCCTTTTTGGCATTAGTAATGCCCACACTGTGCCCTCCAAACAACATTGTTCTCGTCTTTTCCACCTCGCCAACGATAACTTCTACTTCACATTGAGTGAAGTTACGTTTTTTTTATTTCCTCTCTGTGTTTTCCATGATTTCGCAATCGATGAATATTAACTTGTGGGCGTTTCACGGACTATTTATGGGCAACTATGGGCGTGACATGAAGCCGCAAAAGCTGCGCTACATTTAGAATTGATTGTGATTTATTAAGGGAAAACTGCGTAGGACGTGCGTGCGCACTGTTTTATAAATCCGAATATTTCTGTGCGTACGCACGTCCTATGTTTCATCCGTACGCCACTTCTGACGCAAATCCTACGCAAAGTTTTATAAATGAGGCCCCAGGTGTGCTCCTACAGTAGCCACATTCACATCCAGACTCAAAACACTTCTGTTTAGCTGTGCATTTACTGAATGAGCACTGTGTCACTGTTCGTCCGACTGTTTGCACTGTATTTTATTTTATTTTTTATTCTAAACTGTTTTAATTGTTCTTATTCTTATTTCTTTTGATTATTTAAATTTCTTCTATGTAAAGAACTTTGAATTACCATTGTGTGCTATATAAATAAACTTGCCTTGCCTTGCTTATGCGACGGATGCTTCCCTCACAAGTGGGGGGTGATCATGAGTGGTCACCCGGTGAAGGGTCTTTGGCAGGACCGTCTCCTTTTGGCACGTAATTGGCTAGAAGTGATGGTGGTATTCCGAGAATCTCAATACTTCCTCTCAGACCCGAGAGGTCACCATGTGCCTGTCCCTCTGGACAACACACTGATGGTCTCGTATATCAGAGCAGATATCCTGTTGAGGCAGGGGCTGAGGCCAGGGGAATGGAGACTTCACCCCGAGGTGGTGGAGCTTCTTTGGGAGAACTTTGGTTAAAACTTTGCCCTTGTGGTTATCCCTGACGCATCCAGCTCCGCTTGGACTGGATGCGATGTATTAGGTGGGGTCGAGGCTACACCTGTACGCATTTCCCGATATCTTTGCTCCCGGGAGTTACCCTCATCTGGAGTCATGGATATTGTGGGCTCGGCCCAGCTCATAGATTCAGGTCTCTCGACTGAGGTCGTGGAGACCATACTCCAGTCTAGAGCTCCCTCCCCGAGAAGACTGAATATGCATTGAAATCTAAACTGTTCTCTGCCTGGTGTCTTTCTTCACCCCAGGCCAGGTTGTATTCCTAGGTCCCTACTAAATGTGAGGGTCATTTGTGCTGCAGGCCTTCTGTCCTCCACCTTAATCAGGAAAAGCTAAAGACAGATATTGAGCAAGCGAGTATTTGAGGCTATCTCACTTGCTTATGTAGCGGCCGGACAGCCTTCACCTTTGGCTGTCCGGGCCCACTCTACTAGGAGTATGGCTGCCTCTAAGTCTTTAGTTTCAGGAGTTTCTCTCCACGACATCTGTAATGCGGCAGGCTGGTCCTCACCGCCGCATACATTTGTTAGATTTTATGACTTGGATCTTGGCTCCACTCCAGGGTCTAGGGTGCTTCTTCTTAGTGTGCGAATTGACTTCACACAGAACAGGCATTTGTCATTTGGCGTTGTGGGTATAGGGTTCCCACAGCGTCTCAAGTAGTGACGCTACTAGTTTAACTACATTTCTCAGTAGCGTGATGGTAGCGTCGCTGTTTTCTTAATCAAATAGCTTTTCAGTTGCAAAGCTCTTTTTTTTATCAAGTAGTGCTGTAGCGTCCACACTACACACAAGCTACATTTCCCCAAGCATTTCTAAAGTTCAAACTCAAATCGGAAATACAACTGCTAAGGATCACTGATCCTGAATCAGTAAGTGATGAGGACTTCCTCATGTTTTTTACGGCGGTGGACAAGGACCATGCGCGATGCAGAAAACACAGACAGAATCGCGGAATCCAGAATGATCGCGCGGTTTAATTTACCACACACTGAGGCATGCATGACGCTCGCGATGTTCTCAGCCTATATGAGGACATTAATGCATGAACTTTTCTACACATCTGCTCTGAGAGTCACTTCAGCAGCATTTTAGCTTTATTTGAGAAAAACTATCGTCAAATAAACACACACAGAGACTCAAAGGTCTACACAGCAACCCATCAAAATAAAAGGTTGGTTTAACCTTTGAAGAAAGTTTTGCTTAAATCATTACATTTAAAAATTATTGGTTATTACAATTAAATGAAACCATTAAAATGGAATCAAGAAAACAAGACAAAAAGAAAAAAAAATTAAAAAAAAAATTCATAGTGCCCTAAATTTTATTAATTTCTATATTTTAATAGATGATTGTTAAATTGTATAAGTTTCATGGTTTCAATTAATTAGACATGCTTTTTGATTACTAAAATTTAATTTAACTATTAAAATGGGAGTCCAAAAATATTAAAACGGAAAAAAAAAAAGAATACAGAAAAAAAAAAAAATTGGAATGTGAAAATAAAAGAAAAAAGAAAAATCATAGGGCCCTACAACCAGCTTTTAGGTGCATTACCACCACATTCTCCTGTGTTAACGTCCTGCTAAAAGACTGTGCTACCTAAAAATGTTGACGTAGCACAGATTCAATTTTGGGAGCATAAGCGACCACTTCAAGCATCACACATTCAACACATCAAAATAATTATATTTGAAATTAGACTGCTCAGTAATACTGAAAATATCACTATAAATTACAGCAACACCTCCTCCTTTGCGTTTCAGACGAGGTTCATGTTTATAACCGTAATCTTGTGGGGTTGACTCATTTAAAGCAATGTAATTGTTTGGTTTTAGCCAGGTTTCTGTTAAACACAGCACATCTAGGTTATAATCTGTAATCATATCATTAACAATAAGTGCTTTTGATGTAAGAGGTCGAATATTCAGCAACCTGAGCTTTATAATTTGTTCATATGTATTATATCTGTTTTTTATTTGTTGAACATCATAACATTTTTACCCTATGTGTTGGGATTTATCTGTGACATGAAACAGCAGACGGTGTGTTTAGCCAGTCTGTCTGCTTCCTACCCTGAGCCCTGGGCCTTAGGCAGGCTTTATTTATATACTTATAAGTTTATTTAACTGGGACAAAACAGAAACATTGCTACAATTTCAAGCAGCCGATGCTCCACATACAGTCTTCTAGCCAAAGGGTATTTTGCAGCCCCAGTCCCTGGTTAGGCTTTTATACAACAATTAAACAATCATCACACTAAAAAACTAAGCAAAAAGTGAAAAAATATAAGAATAATAACAGAAAGCTGAGACGGTGTACGACCATCAATGTTCACAAACCTGCTTTTGTTTGAACCACTTTTTTAGATTTCTTCTAAAGATATTCAACTATGTTTGTATTTTCAGTCCAACTGATACGCTGTTCCAAAGCAGTGGACCTTGAACTGAAAATGTCGATTGTGCAAATTTAGTTTTTCTCTTCGGTTCTGTTCAATTCTGATTAGTTGCACCTCTTGTAGTGATCCCCTTACTATGTTTTTATATAAATTTGCAAATTATATCTAGAGCAAGATTATTTACACATTTTAATGAGAGATTTGAATTTTCACAACTAAGCAAACTATATTTGTGTAAAGTATTACAATGATGCCATCTGATTGGTTTCTTGTCCAAACTTTTTAGTGTTTGTTTATATAGAGATCTAACAGGTTTCATAGTCAGCTGAGAAACCTGACTCCAGACAGTCACACAATAAGATAAATGTGGAAGACCATTGCATGTGTACAGTCTATGCCTGATGTTAACATTTCACACAACTTTCCTTACATGTCCAGTAAAATACCTTCCCTGATCAGATCCCATGTGAGCTGACGCTCCCAGAGAGGAGTTTGTTAACACTTGCACCACTTTATTTGTGGGTTTGTTGCAATCATCATTTTAATAATAATAATAATAATTCATTACATTTTATATAGCGCTTTTCTGGACACCCAAAGCGCTTTACATAGAAGGGGGGAATCTCCTCAACCACCACCAATGTGCAGCATCCACCTGGATGATGCGACGGCAGCCATATTGGCCAGAACACACACCACACACCAGCTTACTGGTGGAGAGGAGACAGTGATGAAGCCAATTAGTGTATATATAGGAGGATGATTAGGAGGCCATGATGGACAGAGGCCACAGGGCAAATTTGGCCAGGATTTTAGTTGGTACATACTGGGCATTGCAATTTTTCTCATTAGAGATTGTTGCTCAAATAGAAGGTAAAGAAGTTCTTTCTCACTCATTTTCCCTTTCAGTTTTTTTTCTTAAAAGTTCTTTCTCTAACCATCCATTTTCTCCTCCCGCCCATCTCAGCACTAGTAGTCCTCCTGCCTTCTTGCTCCATATAGCAGGACAAAATATAAACATAAGGGCGATAGAGCCTTCTCACGAGTGGGTCCAAAACTCTGGAATGATCTCCCGGTCTCAATTAGATCAGCCACATCTATAATTACTTTCCAATTTAAGCTAAAAACACATCTGTTAAAGGAACACTCCGACTTTTTGGGACTTTAGCCTATTCAACTTATCCCCCAGAGTTAGATAAGTCCATACATACCTTTTTCATCTCCGTGCGTGCTATAAGTCTGTTTGACGCACCCACTGCTAGCCTAGCTTAGCAGACATATTTTAACCGTATAAATACTGGGAACTATATTCTCTGAAGGCGAAGCACTGCTACTTGGGCAGAGTGATAACCGCAGCATCTGAGACGCGCTCTGAACGAACTCTCTGCTCCTCACCACGGCGCGTCTCAGGTGCTGCGGTTATCACTCCGCCCAAGTAGCAGTGCTTCGCCTTCAGAGAATATAGTTCCCAGTATTTATACGGTTAAAATATGTCTGTGTCTCATGTGACTTTGTTTTTTGTTCACTCTGTGACAATACAAATCACAACATGTAAATAGGAAAATGTTTGCGTTATTTTGTCACTTATTTGGATTAATATGCTCGCTGCAACCATTTACATCCAGTCTTTGTGCTAAGCTAGGCTAGCGGTGGGTGCGTCAAACAGACTTATAGCACGCACGGAGATGAAAAAGGTGTATGTATGGACTTATCTAACTCTGGGGGATAAGTTGAATAGGCAAAAGTCCCAAAAATTCGGAGTGTTCCTTTAAACGCTATGTGAGATCACTCATGAAGGGGTTTCAAGTGCATCTGTGTCTGTTTTATGTGCTATTTTTATCTTTATGTATTGTATGTTCTTCTTTATTGTGAAGCACTTTCGGAAACCCGTGTTGCATTAAACTGTGCTATATAAAAATGAAAAAATGAAAATGAAATACATGCACATTCCCTCTTTCTACATTCTGATTCTTTTCATTCTTCTTCCACATCCTTTCCTCTTCTAAACCAATGCTGAATCATCATGACCCCTGACCATTATAATATAACATCATTACAATCTGGTAATAATATAAATTATATTATATTCTATTAAAAATAATTTGATTTGCTGGTCTCAGGAGAGGGTCTCTACTGAGTGATTAGTACAGAATCTGATCACTGATCTTTTAGAAGGCGTTTGGCCCTGCAGCTCCAGCTGTGCTGGCATGTGCATTTGCTCTGTCCTTTTTCTGCGCACACATCCTTCACAGGTTTTGATCTTCTTCTCAACTGTTTGTGACATTTTGGGCCAAAAGTACCTGGACCTCATTAAGTCAAGTCACCTTTATTTATTTAGCGCTGCTTTTTACAATACAGATTGATTCAAAGCAGCTTCACAGAGATTATAGGGAAATAATGGTGTCTGTATAATATGTGTTCGGGCCCTGGTGCCTGTATAATATGTGTTTGGGCCCTGGTGCCTGTATAACATGTGTTCGGGCCCTGGTGCCTGTATAACATGTGATCGGGCCCTGGTGCCTGTATAATATGTGTTCGGGCCCTGGTGTCTGTATAACATGTGTCCGGGCCCTGGTGCCTGTATAATATGTGTTCGGGCCCTGGTGTCTGTATAATATGTGATCGGGCCCTGGTGCCTGTATAACATGTGATCGGGCCCTGGTGCCTGTATAATATGTGTTCGGGCCCTGGTGCCTGTATAATATGTGATCGGGCCCTGGTGCCTGTATAATATGTGATCGGGCCCTGGTGTCTGTATAATATGTGATCGTGCCCTGGTGCCTGTATAATATGTGATTGGGTCCTGGTGTCTGTATAACATGTGTCCGGGCCCTGGTGTCTGTATAATATGTGATCTGGCCCTGGTGCCTGTATAACATGTGTTCGGGCCCTGGTGCCTGTATAATATGTGATCGGGCCCTGGTGCCTGTATAATATGTGATCGTGCCCTGGTGCCTGTATAATATGTGATCGTGCCCTGGTGCCTGTATAACATGTGTTCGGGCCCTGGTGCCTGTATAACATGTGTTCGGGCCCTGGTGCCTGTATAATATGTGATCGGGCCCTGGTGCCTGTATAATATGTAATCGGGCCCTGGTGCCTGTATAACATTTGATCGGGCCCTGGTGCCTTTATAATATGTGTTCGGGCCCTGGTGCCTGTATAACATGTGTTCAGGCCCTGGTGCCTGTATAACATGTGATCGGGCCCTGGTGCCTGTATAATATGTGATCGGGCCCTGGTGTCTGTATAATATGTGTTCGGGCCCTTGTGCCTGTATAATATGTGTTCGGGCCCTGGTGCCTGTATAATATGTGTTCGGGCCCTGGTGCCTGTATAACATGTGTTCAGGTCCTGGTGCCTGTATAACATGTGATCGGGCCCTGGTGCCTGTATAATATGTGATCGGGCCCTGGTGTCTGTATAATATGTGTTCGGGCCCTTGTGCCTGTATAATATGTGTTCGGGCCCTGGTGCCTGTATAATATGTGTTCGGGCCCTGGTGCCTGTATAACCTGTTAACCTTCACCAGAGCGAGGACGCTCTGAAGCGGTTTTTTTTTTAAATAGTTCAAAGTTACTATCAGATTTAATGTTATTACCTTGACAAACTATACATCATTAAAAATATATAAGTCTCACGTTTCAGTATTTGACCACTATTGTATTCTGAGAAACTTATAGTGACAGTTATGTCTTAATTTGTGTCAGGATTTATGTAATGAAAAAATGAGTCGATACCTTTAATATGAATTATGAGCGTCAGCTGCTCCATTCCGAAAAAAACTCCGGTGCTGTTGTCTTGAGAACGCGTGACAAAACAACGTTCCTCAGGGCTTTTGGCTCAAAAATGTGCAGATTTGGAGAAATATTGATATATTATCATAGGTTTACATCATATTTCTATAGACAGGAATAATATTTATTGAATTTATATCCAAATGCGTCGGTGTATACATAAAGAGCGCTGGATACTCTGGTGTACTGTGTTTTCAATCCATACAGCAGAATGAGGGCGCTCTATGCACAGTTTTTTCCAAATATGAAAGCTCACGAAGAAGAACAATAACCTGTGACCTTCCAGGACGTCACTGACATAAACACAGCTAACGTTAGCTTTCAGAGATCGCTATAACATGCAGATAAAGATGTTTTGAAGACAATAAACATGATTGCAATGATATTTGATTTACCTGTGTTCTTCGAGCCATGTCAGGTATTTTTATAATAATAGATTATATGTATAATGTAATGCTAATCTATATAGACTTTACAATAGTGCAGAATAACATAAACTCATTTATTTTCTGTCTGATTTTCTTTTCTGAAGCCAAATAAGCTCATAGAAGATTATTTAAAACACTCGACTTGCACTATAAAGTAAGTTTGGAGCACAAACGGGGTTTTAATCTCATAAATTGTCGTGTATTGATGGTGTGCTAAGCTAACATGCTAGCTAGCTCTCTAGTTGCACCTGCCATCTAGCTGTTATTTTTTATGATTTTTTTTCTAAATCGGAATGCTTACTGAAATATTTCTTTATTTAAGAAAGGCATTTGATACAGTTTCAAATGTGAAGTGAAGATTATGAAAGAAATTAGGGGGTGAAACACCGTGATTAGCCAGTCGTTAGCGATTATAATGGAGACAAAGGAAAAGAATATTTATGGCCATAAGCAGGCTGGAAAGGTGTAAATGTGTGCAGGAGAGAGTGACACTGAATGGGGCTCGTTTGCACCACAAAACAATAGAGACAATAGACTGAATAGATGCTAATAGATGACAATAAACACAAGTTTGCATTTTAGAGTCAATTCAAAATAAAGTCATTTGAGATGATCTTGAAAAACATTTAACAAAATACAGAGTTTTAGACTTATCACCTTCAAATTTTAAATATAACATGGTCAGACATGTGTCTTTAGCTGGAGTGCATTTCTAGAGTGCTGACGGGCCAACTTCAATTTAATTTTCATGAAGATGTTTCATAAAAATAAATTTCTAATAACTTACACAACTTTGAAGCTATTCATAATTTTTTTTTCATTATGACAATAATTCATTCTACATTTCCAATAAAGTGCCAGGTGTCAGCTTTCAAATGAGAACATACTTGAGCTTTTAGGACAAAGGGTCAATTAATTGAATCTTTTTTAGGTTGGGTATGCTATTTCTGGGGATTTTTCAAAAGTGGCGCTGAAGGCTAACAGGATAACATGTGTTCGGCCCTGGTGCCTGTATAATATGTGATCTGGCCCTGGTGCCTGTATAATATGTGTTCGGGCCCTGGTGCCTGTATAATATGTGATCGGGCCCTGGTGCCTGTATAATATGTGATCGGGCCCTGGTGCCTGTATAATATGTAATCGGGCCCTGGTGCCTGTATAATATGTGTTCGGGCCCTGGTGCCTGTATAACATGTGATCGGGCCCTGGTGCCTGTGTAATATGTGTTCGGGCCCTGGTGCCTGTATAATATGTGTTCGGACCCTGGTGCCTGTATAATATGTGATTACAGATTGTTTCAAATCAGCTTCACAGAGATTATAGGGAAATAATGGTGCCTGTATAATATGTGTTCGGGCCCTGGTGCCTGTATAATATGTGTTCGGGCCCTGGTGTCTGTATAATATGTGATCGGGCCCTGGTGCCTGTATAATATGTGATCGGGCCCTGGTGCCTGTATAATATGTAATCGGGCCCTGGTGCCTGTATAACATGTGATCGGGCCCTGGTGCCTGTATAATATGTGTTCGGGCCCTGGTGCCTGTATAACATGTGATCGGGCCCTGGTGCCTGTATAACATGTGTTCGGGCCCTGGTGCCTGTATAACATGTGTTCGGGCCCTGGTGCCTGTATAATATGTGTTCGGGCCCTGGTGCCTGTATAATATGTGTTCGGGCCCTGGTGCCTGTATAATATGTGTTCGGGCCCTGGTGCCTGTATAACATGTGTTCGGGCCCTGGTGCCTGTATAACATGTGTTTGGGCCCTGGTGCCTGTATAAAATGTGTTCGGGCCCTGGTGCCTGTATAATATGTGTTCGGGCCCTGGTGCCTGTATAATATATGTTCGGGCCCTGGTGCCTGTATAACATGTGATCGGGCCCTGGTGCCTGTATAACATGTGTTCGGGCCCTGGTGCCTGTATAACATGTGTTTGGGCCCTGGTGCCTGTATAATATGTGTTCGGGCCCTGGTGCCTGTATAATATGTGTTCGGGCCCTGGTGCCTGTATAATATGTGATCGGGCCCTGGTGTCTGTATAACATGTGTTCGGGTCCTGGTGCCTGTATAACATGTGTTCGGGCCCTGGTGCCTGTATAACATGTGTTCGGGCCCTGGTGCCTGTATAATATGTGTTCGGGCCCTGGTGCCTGTATAATATGTGTTCGGGTCCTGGTGCCTGTATAATATGTGATCGGGCCCTGGTGCCTGTATAATATGTGATCGGGCCCTGGTGCCTGGATAATATGTGATCGGGCCCTGGTGCCTGTATAATATGTGATCAGGCCCTGGTGCCTGTATAATATGTGATCGGGCCCTGGTGCCTGTATAACATGTGTTCGGGCCCTGGTGCCTGTATAATATGTGATCGGGCCCTGGTGCCTGTATAATATGTGATCGGGCCCTGGTGCCTGTATAATATGTGATCGGGCCCTGGTGCCTGTATAACATGTGTTCGGGCCCTGGTGCCTGTATAATATGTGTTCGGGCCCTGGTGCCTGTATAATATGTGTTCGGGCCCTGGTGCCTGTATAATATGTGATCGGGCCCTGGTGCCTGTATAATATGTGATCGGGCCCTGGTGCCTGTATAACATGTGTTCGGGCCCTGGTGCCTGTATAACATGTGTTCGGGCCCTGGTGCCTGTATAATATGTGTTCGGGCCCTGGTGCCTGTATAACATGTGTTCGGGCCCTGGTGCCTGTATAATATGTGATCGGGCCCTGGTGCCTGTATAATATGTGTTCGGGCCCTGGTGCCTGTATAATATGTGTTCGGGCCCTGGTGCCTGTATAATATGTGTTCGGGCCCTGGTGCCTGTATAATATGTGATCGGGCCCTGGTGTCTGTATAACATGTGTTCGGGTCCTGGTGCCTGTATAACATGTGTTCGGGCCCTGGTGCCTGTATAACATGTGTTCGGGCCCTGGTGCCTGTATAATATGTGATCGGGCCCTGGTGCCTGTATAATATGTGTTCGGGTCCTGGTGCCTGTATAATATGTGATCGGGCCCTGGTGCCTGTATAATATGTGATCGGGCCCTGGTGCCTGGATAATATGTGATCGGGCCCTGGTGCCTGTATAATATGTGATCGGGCCCTGGTGCCTGTATAATATGTGATCGGGCCCTGGTGCCTGTATAATATGTAATCGGGCCCTGGTGCCTGTATAACATGTGATCGGGCCCTGGTGCCTGTATAACATGTGTTCGGGCCCTGGTGCCTGTATAACATGTGTTTGGGCCCTGGTGCCTGTATAACATGTGTTCGGGCCCTGGTGCCTGTATAACATGTGATCGGGCCCTGGTGCCTTTATAATATATGTTCGGGCCCTGGTGCCTGTATAACATGTGTTCAGGCTCTGGTGCCTGTATAACATGTGATCGGGCCCTGGTGCCTGTATAATATGTGATCGGGCCCTGGTGTCTGTATAATATGTGTTCGGGCCCTTGTGCCTGTATAATATGTGTTCGGGCCCTGGTGCCTGTATAATATGTGTTCGGGCCCTGGTGCCTGTATAACATGTGATCGGGCCCTGGTGCCTGTATAACATGTGTTCGGGCCCTGGTGCCTGTATAATATGTGATCTGGCCCTGGTGCCTGTATAATATGTGATCGGGCCCTGGTGCCTGTATAATATTTAATCGGGCCCTGGTGCCTGTATAATATGTGATCGGGCCCTGGTGCCTGTATAATATGTGTTCTGGCCCTGGTGCCTGTATAACATGTGATCGGGCCCTGGTGCCTGTGTAATATGTGTTCGGGCCCTGGTGCCTGTATAACATGTGTTCGGGCCCTGGTGCCTGTATAATATGTGATCGGGCCCTGGTGCCTGTATAATATGTAATCGGGCCCTGGTGCCTGTATAACATGTGATCGGGCCCTGGTGCCTCTATAATATGTGTTCGGGCCCTGGTGCCTGTATAACATGTGATCGGGCCCTGGTGCCTGTATAATATGTGATTACAGATTGTTTCAAATCAGCTTCACAGAGATTATAGGGAAATAATGGTGCCTGTATAATATGTGTTTGGGCCCTGGTGCCTGTATAATATGTGTTCGGGCCCTGGTGTCTGTATAATATGTGATCGGGCCCTGGTGCCTGTATAATATGTGATCGGGCCCTGGTGCCTGTATAATATGTGATCGGGCCCTGGTGCCTGTATAATATGTAATCGGGCCCTGGTGCCTGTAAAACATGTGATCGGGCCCTGGTGCCTCTATAATATGTGTTCGGGCCCTGGTGCCTGTATAACATGTGATCGGGCCCTGGTGCCTCTATAATATGTGATCGGGCCCTGGTGCCTGTATAACATGTGATCGGGCCCTGGTGCCTGTATAACATGTGTTCGGGCCCTGGTGCTTTTATAACATGTGTTCGGGCCCTGGTGCCTGTATAACATGTGTTCGGGCCCTAGTGCCTGTATATCATGTGTTCGGGCCCTGGTGCCTGTATAACATGTGTTCGGGCCCTGGTGCCTGTATAACATGTGTTCGGGCCCTGGTGCCTGTATAATATGTGTTCGGGCCCTGGTGCCTGTATAACATGTTTTCGGGCCCTGGTGCCTGTATAATATGTGATCGGGCCCTGGTGCCTGTATAATATGTGTTCGGGCCCTGGTGCCTGTATAACATGTGTTCGGGCCCTGGTGCCTGTATAACATGTGTTCGGGCCCTGGTGCCTGTATAATATGTGTTCGGGCCCTGGTGCCTGTATAACATGTGATCGGGCCCTGGTGCCTGTATAATATGTGTTCGGGCCCTGGTGCCTGTATAATATGTGTTCGGGCCCTGGTGCCTGTATAATATGTGATCGGGCCCTGGTGTCTGTATAACATTTGTTCGGGCCCTGGTGCCTGTATAACATGTGTTCGGGCCCTGGTGCCTGTATAACATGTGTTCGGGCCCTGGTGCCTGTATAATATGTGTTCGGGCCCTGGTGCCTGTATAACATGTGATCGGGCCCTGGTGCCTGTATAATATGTGTTCGGGCCCTGGTGCCTGTATAATATGTGTTCGGGCCCTGGTGCCTGTATAATATGTGTTCGGGCCCTGGTGCCTGTATAATATGTGATCGGGCCCTGGTGCCTGTATAATATGTGATCGGGCCCTGGTGCCTGTATAACATGTGTTCGGGCCCTGGTGCCTGTATAATATGTGTTCGGGCCCTGGTGCCTGTATAATATGTGATCGGGCCCTGGTGCCTGTATAATATGTGATCGGGCCCTGGTGCCCGTATAATATGTGATCGGGCCCTGGTGCCTGTATAACATGTGTTCGGGGCCTGGTGCCTGTATAATATGTGATCGGGCCCTGGTGCTTGTATAACATGTGTTCGGGCCCTGGTGTCTGTATAATATGTTTTCGGGCCCTGGTGCCTGTATAACATGTGATCGGGCCCTGGTGCCTGTATAACATGTGATCGGGCCCTGGTGCCTGTATAATATGTGATCGGGCCCTGGTGCCTGTATAATATGTGTTCGGGCCCTGGTGCCTGTATAATATGTGATCGTGCCCTGGTGCCTGTATAATATGTGATTGGGTCCTGGTGTCTGTATAATATGTGTTCGGGCCCTGGTGCCTGTATAATATGTGATCGGGACCTGGTGCCTGTATAATATGTGATCGTGCCCTGGTGCCTGTATAATATGTGTTCGTGCCCTGGTGCCTGTATAATATGTGTTCGGGCCCTGGTGCCTGTATAATATGTGATCGGGCCCTGGTGCCTGTATAATATGTGTTCGGGCCCTGGTGCCTGTATAATATGTGTTCGGGCCCTGGTGCCTGTATAATATGTGATCGGGCCCTGGTGCCTGTATAATATGTGTTCGGGCCCTGGTGTCTGTATAATATGTGATCGGGCCCTGGTGCCTGTATAACATGTGTTCGGGCCCTGGTGCCTGTATAATATGTGTTCGGGCCCTGGTGCCTGTATAATATGTGATCGGGCCCTGGTGCCTGTATAATATGTGATCGGGCCCTGGTGCCTGTATAATATGTGATCGGGCCCTGGTGTCTGCATAATATGTGATCGGGCCCTGGTGCCTGTATAATATGTGATCAGGCCCTGGTGTCTGTATAATATGTGATCGGGCCCTGGTGCCTGTATAATATGTGTTCGGGCCCTGGTGTCTGTATAATATGTGTTCGGGCCCTGGTGCCTGTATAATATGTGTTCGGGCCCTGGTGTCTGTATAATATGTGTTCGGGCCCTGGTGTCTGTATAATATGTGTTCGGGCCCTGGTGTCTGTATAATATGTGATCAGGCCCTGGTGTCTGTATAATATGTGATCGGGCCCTGGTGCCTGTATAATATGTGTTCGGGCCCTGGTGCCTGTATAATATGTGATCGGGCCCTGGTGCCTGTATAATATGTGATCGGGCCCTGGTGTCTGTATAATATGTGTTCGGGCCCTGGTGCCTGTATAATATGTGATCGGGCCCTGGTGTCTGTATAATATGTGTTCGGGCCATGGTGCCTGTATAATATGTGATCGGGCCCTGGTGTCTGTATAATATGTGATCGGGCCCTGGTGCCTGTATAACATGTGTTCGGGCCCTGGTGCCTGTATAACATGTGTTCGGGCCTTGGTGTCTGTATAATATGTGATCGGGCCCTGGTGCCTGTATAATATGTGATCGGGCCCTGGTGTCTGTATAATATGTGATCGGGCCCTGGTGCCTGTATAATATGTGTTCGGGCCCTGGTGCCTGTATAATATGTGATCGGGCCCTGGTGTCTGTATAATATGTGTTCGGGTCCTGGTGCCTGTGTGATCGGGCCCTGGTGTCTGTATAATATGTGTTCGGGCCCTGGTGCCTGTATAACATGTGATCGGGCCCTGGTGCCTGTATAATATGTGTTCGGGCCCTGGGGCCTGTATAATATGTGTTCGGGCCCTGGTGCCTGTATAATATGTGATCGGGCCCTGGTGCCTGTATAATATGTGATCGGGCCCTGGTGCCTGTATAATATGTGATCGGGCCCTGGTGCCTGTATAATATGTGTTCGGGCCCTGGTGCCTGTATAACATGTGTTCGGGCCCTGGTGTCTGTATAACATGTGATCGGGCCCTGGTGCCTGTATGATATGTTTTCGGTCCCTGGTGCCTGTATAATATGTGTTCGGGCCCTGGTGCCTGTATAATATGTGATCGGGCACTGGTGCCTGCAATATGTGTTCGGGCCCTGGTGTCTGTATAATATGTGATCGGGCCCTGGTGCCTGTATAACATGTGTTCGGGCCCTGGTGCCTGTATAATATGTGTTCGGGCCCTGGTGCCTGTATAATATGTGATCGGGCCCTGGTGCCTGCAATATGTGTTCGGGCCCTGGTGTCTGTATAATATGTGATCGGGCCCTGGTGCCTGTATAACATGTGTTCGGGCCCTGGTGCCTGTATAATATGTGTTCGGGCCCTGGTGCCTGTATAATTTGTGTTCGGGCCCTGGTGTCTGTATAATATGTGATCGGGCCCTGGTGCCTGTATAACATGTGATCGGGCCCTGGTGCCTGTATAATATGTGTTCGGGCCCTGGTGCCTGTATAATATGTGATCGGGCCCTGGTGCCTCTATAATATGTGATCGGGCCCTGGTGCCTGTATAATATGTGTTCGGGCCATGGTGCCTGTATAATATGTGATCGGGCCCTGGTGTCTGTATAATATGTGATCGGGCCCTGGTGCCTGTATAACATGTGTTCGGGCCCTGGTGCCTGTATAACATGTGTTCGGGCCTTGGTGTCTGTATAATATGTGATCGGGCCCTGGTGCCTGTATAATATGTGATCGGGCCCTGGTGTCTGTATAATATGTGATCGGGCCCTGGTGCCTGTATAATATGTGTTCGGGCCCTGGTGCCTGTATAATATGTGATCGGGCCCTGGTGTCTGCATAATATGTGTTCGGGCCCTGGTGTCTGCATAATATGTGATCGGGCCCTGGTGTCTGCATAATATGTGATCGGGCCCTGGTGCCTGTATAATATGTGATCAGGCCCTGGTGCCTGTATAATATGTGATCGGGCCCTGGTGCCTGTATAATATGTGATCAGGCCCTGGTGTCTGTATAATATGTGTTCGGGCCCTGGTGTCTGTATAATATGTGATCGGGCCCTGGTGCCTGTATAATATGTGATCGGGCCCTGGTGCCTGTATAATATGTGATCGGGCCCTGGTGCCTGTATAATATGTGATCGGGCCCTGGTGCCTGTATAATATGTGATCGGGCCCTGGTGCCTGTATAATATGTGATCGGGCCCTGGTGTCTGTATAATATGTGTTCGGGCCCTGGTGCCTGTATAATATGTGATCGGGCCCTGGTGTCTGTATAATATGTGTTCGGGCCCTGGTGCCTGTATAATATGTGATCGGGCCCTGGTGTCTGTATAATATGTGTTCGGGCCCTGGTGCCTGTATAATATGTGTTCGGGCCCTGGTGCCTGTATAACATGTGTTCGGGCCCTGGTGCCTGTATAACATGTGTTCGGGCCTTGGTGCCTGTATAATATGTGTTCGGGCCCTGGTGCCTGTATAATATGTGATCGGGCCCTGGTGTCTGCATAATATGTGTTCGGGCCCTGGTGTCTGCATAATATGTGATCGGGCCCTGGTGTCTGCATAATATGTGATCGGGCCCTGGTGCCTGTATAATATGTGATCAGGCCCTGGTGCCTGTATAATATGTGTTCGGGCCCTGGTGCCTGTATAATATGTGTTCGGGCCCTGGTGCCTGTATAATATGTGATCGGGCCCTGGTGCCTGTATAATATGTGATCGGGCCCTGGTGCCTGTATAACATGTGTTCGGGCCCTGGTGCCTGTATAATATGTGTTCGGGCCCTGGTGCCTGTATAATATGTGTTCGGGCCCTGGTGCCTGTATAATATGTGATCGGGCCCTGGTGCCTGTATAATATGTGATCGGGCCCTGGTGCCTGTATAATATGTGATCGGGCCCTGGTGCCTGTATAATATGTGTTCGGGCCCTGGTGTCTGTATAATATGTGATCGGGCCCTGGTGCCTGTATAACATGTGTTTGGGCCCTGGTGCCTGTATAAAATGTGTTCGGGCCCTGGTGCCTGTATAATATGTGTTCGGGCCCTGGTGCCTGTATAATATATGTTCGGGCCCTGGTGCCTGTATAACATGTGATCGGGCCCTGGTGCCTGTATAACATGTGTTCGGGCCCTGGTGCCTGTATAACATGTGTTTGGGCCCTGGTGCCTGTATAATATGTGTTCGGGCCCTGGTGCCTGTATAATATGTGTTCGGGCCCTGGTGCCTGTATAATATGTGATCGGGCCCTGGTGTCTGTATAACATGTGTTCGGGTCCTGGTGCCTGTATAACATGTGTTCGGGCCCTGGTGCCTGTATAACATGTGTTCGGGCCCTGGTGCCTGTATAATATGTGTTCGGGCCCTGGTGCCTGTATAATATGTGTTCGGGTCCTGGTGCCTGTATAATATGTGATCGGGCCCTGGTGCCTGTATAATATGTGATCGGGCCCTGGTGCCTGGATAATATGTGATCGGGCCCTGGTGCCTGTATAATATGTGATCAGGCCCTGGTGCCTGTATAATATGTGATCGGGCCCTGGTGCCTGTATAACATGTGTTCGGGCCCTGGTGCCTGTATAATATGTGATCGGGCCCTGGTGCCTGTATAATATGTGATCGGGCCCTGGTGCCTGTATAATATGTGATCGGGCCCTGGTGCCTGTATAACATGTGTTCGGGCCCTGGTGCCTGTATAATATGTGTTCGGGCCCTGGTGCCTGTATAATATGTGTTCGGGCCCTGGTGCCTGTATAATATGTGATCGGGCCCTGGTGCCTGTATAATATGTGATCGGGCCCTGGTGCCTGTATAACATGTGTTCGGGCCCTGGTGCCTGTATAACATGTGTTCGGGCCCTGGTGCCTGTATAATATGTGTTCGGGCCCTGGTGCCTGTATAACATGTGTTCGGGCCCTGGTGCCTGTATAATATGTGATCGGGCCCTGGTGCCTGTATAATATGTGTTCGGGCCCTGGTGCCTGTATAATATGTGTTCGGGCCCTGGTGCCTGTATAATATGTGTTCGGGCCCTGGTGCCTGTATAATATGTGATCGGGCCCTGGTGTCTGTATAACATGTGTTCGGGTCCTGGTGCCTGTATAACATGTGTTCGGGCCCTGGTGCCTGTATAACATGTGTTCGGGCCCTGGTGCCTGTATAATATGTGATCGGGCCCTGGTGCCTGTATAATATGTGTTCGGGTCCTGGTGCCTGTATAATATGTGATCGGGCCCTGGTGCCTGTATAATATGTGATCGGGCCCTGGTGCCTGGATAATATGTGATCGGGCCCTGGTGCCTGTATAATATGTGATCGGGCCCTGGTGCCTGTATAATATGTGATCGGGCCCTGGTGCCTGTATAATATGTAATCGGGCCCTGGTGCCTGTATAACATGTGATCGGGCCCTGGTGCCTGTATAACATGTGTTCGGGCCCTGGTGCCTGTATAACATGTGTTTGGGCCCTGGTGCCTGTATAACATGTGTTCGGGCCCTGGTGCCTGTATAACATGTGATCGGGCCCTGGTGCCTTTATAATATATGTTCGGGCCCTGGTGCCTGTATAACATGTGTTCAGGCTCTGGTGCCTGTATAACATGTGATCGGGCCCTGGTGCCTGTATAATATGTGATCGGGCCCTGGTGTCTGTATAATATGTGTTCGGGCCCTTGTGCCTGTATAATATGTGTTCGGGCCCTGGTGCCTGTATAATATGTGTTCGGGCCCTGGTGCCTGTATAACATGTGATCGGGCCCTGGTGCCTGTATAACATGTGTTCGGGCCCTGGTGCCGGTATAATATGTGATCTGGCCCTGGTGCCTGTATAATATGTGATCGGGCCCTGGTGCCTGTATAATATTTAATCGGGCCCTGGTGCCTGTATAATATGTGATCGGGCCCTGGTGCCTGTATAATATGTGTTCTGGCCCTGGTGCCTGTATAACATGTGATCGGGCCCTGGTGCCTGTGTAATATGTGTTCGGGCCCTGGTGCCTGTATAACATGTGTTCGGGCCCTGGTGCCTGTATAATATGTGATCGGGCCCTGGTGCCTGTATAATATGTAATCGGGCCCTGGTGCCTGTATAACATGTGATCGGGCCCTGGTGCCTCTATAATATGTGTTCGGGCCCTGGTGCCTGTATAACATGTGATCGGGCCCTGGTGCCTGTATAATATGTGATTACAGATTGTTTCAAATCAGCTTCACAGAGATTATAGGGAAATAATGGTGCCTGTATAATATGTGTTTGGGCCCTGGTGCCTGTATAATATGTGTTCGGGCCCTGGTGTCTGTATAATATGTGATCGGGCCCTGGTGCCTGTATAATATGTGATCGGGCCCTGGTGCCTGTATAATATGTGATCGGGCCCTGGTGCCTGTATAATATGTAATCGGGCCCTGGTGCCTGTAAAACATGTGATCGGGCCCTGGTGCCTCTATAATATGTGTTCGGGCCCTGGTGCCTGTATAACATGTGATCGGGCCCTGGTGCCTCTATAATATGTGATCGGGCCCTGGTGCCTGTATAACATGTGATCGGGCCCTGGTGCCTGTATAACATGTGTTCGGGCCCTGGTGCTTTTATAACATGTGTTCGGGCCCTGGTGCCTGTATAACATGTGTTCGGGCCCTAGTGCCTGTATATCATGTGTTCGGGCCCTGGTGCCTGTATAACATGTGTTCGGGCCCTGGTGCCTGTATAACATGTGTTCGGGCCCTGGTGCCTGTATAATATGTGTTCGGGCCCTGGTGCCTGTATAACATGTTTTCGGGCCCTGGTGCCTGTATAATATGTGATCGGGCCCTGGTGTCTGTATAACATTTGTTCGGGCCCTGGTGCCTGTATAACATGTGTTCGGGCCCTGGTGCCTGTATAACATGTGTTCGGGCCCTGGTGCCTGTATAATATGTGTTCGGGCCCTGGTGCCTGTATAACATGTGATCGGGCCCTGGTGCCTGTATAATATGTGTTCGGGCCCTGGTGCCTGTATAATATGTGTTCGGGCCCTGGTGCCTGTATAATATGTGTTCGGGCCCTGGTGCCTGTATAATATGTGATCGGGCCCTGGTGCCTGTATAATATGTGATCGGGCCCTGGTGCCTGTATAACATGTGTTCGGGCCCTGGTGCCTGTATAATATGTGTTCGGGCCCTGGTGCCTGTATAATATGTGATCGGGCCCTGGTGCCTGTATAATATGTGATCGGGCCCTGGTGCCCGTATAATATGTGATCGGGCCCTGGTGCCTGTATAACATGTGTTCGGGGCCTGGTGCCTGTATAATATGTGATCGGGCCCTGGTGCTTGTATAACATGTGTTCGGGCCCTGGTGTCTGTATAATATGTTTTCGGGCCCTGGTGCCTGTATAACATGTGATCGGGCCCTGGTGCCTGTATAACATGTGATCGGGCCCTGGTGCCTGTATAATATGTGATCGGGCCCTGGTGCCTGTATAATATGTGTTCGGGCCCTGGTGCCTGTATAATATGTGATCGTGCCCTGGTGCCTGTATAATATGTGATTGGGTCCTGGTGTCTGTATAATATGTGTTCGGGCCCTGGTGCCTGTATAATATGTGATCGGGACCTGGTGCCTGTATAATATGTGATCGTGCCCTGGTGCCTGTATAATATGTGTTCGTGCCCTGGTGCCTGTATAATATGTGTTCGGGCCCTGGTGCCTGTATAATATGTGATCGGGCCCTGGTGCCTGTATAATATGTGTTCGGGCCCTGGTGCCTGTATAATATGTGTTCGGGCCCTGGTGCCTGTATAATATGTGATCGGGCCCTGGTGCCTGTATAATATGTGTTCGGGCCCTGGTGCCTGTATAATATGTGTTCGGGCCCTGGTGTCTGTATAATATGTGTTCGGGCCCTGGTGTCTGTATAATATGTGTTCGGGCCCTGGTGTCTGTATAATATGTGATCAGGCCCTGGTGTCTGTATAATATGTGATCGGGCCCTGGTGCCTGTATAATATGTGTTCGGGCCCTGGTGCCTGTATAATATGTGATCGGGCCCTGGTGCCTGTATAATATGTGATCGGGCCCTGGTGTCTGTATAATATGTGTTCGGGCCCTGGTGCCTGTATAATATGTGATCGGGCCCTGGTGTCTGTATAATATGTGTTCGGGCCATGGTGCCTGTATAATATGTGATCGGGCCCTGGTGTCTGTATAATATGTGATCGGGCCCTGGTGCCTGTATAATATGTGATCGGGCCCTGGTGTCTGCATAATATGTGATCGGGCCCTGGTGCCTGTATAATATGTGATCAGGCCCTGGTGTCTGTATAATATGTGATCGGGCCCTGGTGCCTGTATAATATGTGTTCGGGCCCTGGTGTCTGTATAATATGTGTTCGGGCCCTGGTGCCTGTATAATATGTGTTCGGGCCCTGGTGTCTGTATAATATGTGTTCGGGCCCTGGTGTCTGTATAATATGTGTTCGGGCCCTGGTGTCTGTATAATATGTGATCAGGCCCTGGTGTCTGTATAATATGTGATCGGGCCCTGGTGCCTGTATAATATGTGTTCGGGCCCTGGTGCCTGTATAATATGTGATCGGGCCCTGGTGCCTGTATAATATGTGATCGGGCCCTGGTGTCTGTATAATATGTGTTCGGGCCCTGGTGCCTGTATAATATGTGATCGGGCCCTGGTGTCTGTATAATATGTGTTCGGGCCATGGTGCCTGTATAATATGTGATCGGGCCCTGGTGTCTGTATAATATGTGATCGGGCCCTGGTGCCTGTATAACATGTGTTCGGGCCCTGGTGCCTGTATAACATGTGTTCGGGCCTTGGTGTCTGTATAATATGTGATCGGGCCCTGGTGCCTGTATAATATGTGATCGGGCCCTGGTGTCTGTATAATATGTGATCGGGCCCTGGTGCCTGTATAATATGTGTTCGGGCCCTGGTGCCTGTATAATATGTGATCGGGCCCTGGTGTCTGTATAATATGTGTTCGGGTCCTGGTGCCTGTGTGATCGGGCCCTGGTGTCTGTATAATATGTGTTCGGGCCCTGGTGCCTGTATAACATGTGATCGGGCCCTGGTGCCTGTATAATATGTGTTCGGGCCCTGGGGCCTGTATAATATGTGTTCGGGCCCTGGTGCCTGTATAATATGTGATCGGGCCCTGGTGCCTGTATAATATGTGATCGGGCCCTGGTGCCTGTATAATATGTGATCGGGCCCTGGTGCCTGTATAATATGTGTTCGGGCCCTGGTGCCTGTATAACATGTGTTCGGGCCCTGGTGTCTGTATAACATGTGATCGGGCCCTGGTGCCTGTATGATATGTTTTCGGTCCCTGGTGCCTGTATAATATGTGTTCGGGCCCTGGTGCCTGTATAATATGTGATCGGGCACTGGTGCCTGCAATATGTGTTCGGGCCCTGGTGTCTGTATAATATGTGATCGGGCCCTGGTGCCTGTATAACATGTGTTCGGGCCCTGGTGCCTGTATAATATGTGTTCGGGCCCTGGTGCCTGTATAATATGTGATCGGGCCCTGGTGCCTGCAATATGTGTTCGGGCCCTGGTGTCTGTATAATATGTGATCGGGCCCTGGTGCCTGTATAACATGTGTTCGGGCCCTGGTGCCTGTATAATATGTGTTCGGGCCCTGGTGCCTGTATAATTTGTGTTCGGGCCCTGGTGTCTGTATAATATGTGATCGGGCCCTGGTGCCTGTATAACATGTGATCGGGCCCTGGTGCCTGTATAATATGTGTTCGGGCCCTGGTGCCTGTATAATATGTGATCGGGCCCTGGTGCCTCTATAATATGTGATCGGGCCCTGGTGCCTGTATAATATGTGTTCGGGCCATGGTGCCTGTATAATATGTGATCGGGCCCTGGTGTCTGTATAATATGTGATCGGGCCCTGGTGCCTGTATAACATGTGTTCGGGCCCTGGTGCCTGTATAACATGTGTTCGGGCCTTGGTGTCTGTATAATATGTGATCGGGCCCTGGTGCCTGTATAATATGTGATCGGGCCCTGGTGTCTGTATAATATGTGATCGGGCCCTGGTGCCTGTATAATATGTGTTCGGGCCCTGGTGCCTGTATAATATGTGATCGGGCCCTGGTGTCTGCATAATATGTGTTCGGGCCCTGGTGTCTGCATAATATGTGATCGGGCCCTGGTGTCTGCATAATATGTGATCGGGCCCTGGTGCCTGTATAATATGTGATCAGGCCCTGGTGCCTGTATAATATGTGATCGGGCCCTGGTGCCTGTATAATATGTGATCAGGCCCTGGTGTCTGTATAATATGTGTTCGGGCCCTGGTGTCTGTATAATATGTGATCGGGCCCTGGTGCCTGTATAATATGTGATCGGGCCCTGGTGCCTGTATAATATGTGATCGGGCCCTGGTGCCTGTATAATATGTGATCGGGCCCTGGTGCCTGTATAATATGTGATCGGGCCCTGGTGCCTGTATAATATGTGATCGGGCCCTGGTGTCTGTATAATATGTGTTCGGGCCCTGGTGCCTGTATAATATGTGATCGGGCCCTGGTGTCTGTATAATATGTGTTCGGGCCCTGGTGCCTGTATAATATGTGATCGGGCCCTGGTGTCTGTATAATATGTGTTCGGGCCCTGGTGCCTGTATAATATGTGTTCGGGCCCTGGTGCCTGTATAACATGTGTTCGGGCCCTGGTGCCTGTATAACATGTGTTCGGGCCTTGGTGCCTGTATAATATGTGTTCGGGCCCTGGTGCCTGTATAATATGTGATCGGGCCCTGGTGTCTGCATAATATGTGTTCGGGCCCTGGTGTCTGCATAATATGTGATCGGGCCCTGGTGTCTGCATAATATGTGATCGGGCCCTGGTGCCTGTATAATATGTGATCAGGCCCTGGTGCCTGTATAATATGTGTTCGGGCCCTGGTGCCTGTATAATATGTGTTCGGGCCCTGGTGCCTGTATAATATGTGTTCGGGCCCTGGTGCCTGTATAACATGTGTTCGGGCCCTGGTGCCTGTATAACATGTGTTTGGGCCCTGGTGCCTGTATAAAATGTGTTCGGGCCCTGGTGCCTGTATAATATGTGTTCGGGCCCTGGTGCCTGTATAATATATGTTCGGGCCCTGGTGCCTGTATAACATGTGATCGGGCCCTGGTGCCTGTATAACATGTGTTCGGGCCCTGGTGCCTGTATAACATGTGTTTGGGCCCTGGTGCCTGTATAATATGTGTTCGGGCCCTGGTGCCTGTATAATATGTGTTCGGGCCCTGGTGCCTGTATAATATGTGATCGGGCCCTGGTGTCTGTATAACATGTGTTCGGGTCCTGGTGCCTGTATAACATGTGTTCGGGCCCTGGTGCCTGTATAACATGTGTTCGGGCCCTGGTGCCTGTATAATATGTGTTCGGGCCCTGGTGCCTGTATAATATGTGTTCGGGTCCTGGTGCCTGTATAATATGTGATCGGGCCCTGGTGCCTGTATAATATGTGATCGGGCCCTGGTGCCTGGATAATATGTGATCGGGCCCTGGTGCCTGTATAATATGTGATCAGGCCCTGGTGCCTGTATAATATGTGATCGGGCCCTGGTGCCTGTATAACATGTGTTCGGGCCCTGGTGCCTGTATAATATGTGATCGGGCCCTGGTGCCTGTATAATATGTGATCGGGCCCTGGTGCCTGTATAATATGTGATCGGGCCCTGGTGCCTGTATAACATGTGTTCGGGCCCTGGTGCCTGTATAATATGTGTTCGGGCCCTGGTGCCTGTATAATATGTGTTCGGGCCCTGGTGCCTGTATAATATGTGATCGGGCCCTGGTGCCTGTATAATATGTGATCGGGCCCTGGTGCCTGTATAACATGTGTTCGGGCCCTGGTGCCTGTATAACATGTGTTCGGGCCCTGGTGCCTGTATAATATGTGTTCGGGCCCTGGTGCCTGTATAACATGTGTTCGGGCCCTGGTGCCTGTATAATATGTGATCGGGCCCTGGTGCCTGTATAATATGTGTTCGGGCCCTGGTGCCTGTATAATATGTGTTCGGGCCCTGGTGCCTGTATAATATGTGTTCGGGCCCTGGTGCCTGTATAATATGTGATCGGGCCCTGGTGTCTGTATAACATGTGTTCGGGTCCTGGTGCCTGTATAACATGTGTTCGGGCCCTGGTGCCTGTATAACATGTGTTCGGGCCCTGGTGCCTGTATAATATGTGATCGGGCCCTGGTGCCTGTATAATATGTGTTCGGGTCCTGGTGCCTGTATAATATGTGATCGGGCCCTGGTGCCTGTATAATATGTGATCGGGCCCTGGTGCCTGGATAATATGTGATCGGGCCCTGGTGCCTGTATAATATGTGATCGGGCCCTGGTGCCTGTATAATATGTGATCGGGCCCTGGTGCCTGTATAATATGTAATCGGGCCCTGGTGCCTGTATAACATGTGATCGGGCCCTGGTGCCTGTATAACATGTGTTCGGGCCCTGGTGCCTGTATAACATGTGTTTGGGCCCTGGTGCCTGTATAACATGTGTTCGGGCCCTGGTGCCTGTATAACATGTGATCGGGCCCTGGTGCCTTTATAATATATGTTCGGGCCCTGGTGCCTGTATAACATGTGTTCAGGCTCTGGTGCCTGTATAACATGTGATCGGGCCCTGGTGCCTGTATAATATGTGATCGGGCCCTGGTGTCTGTATAATATGTGTTCGGGCCCTTGTGCCTGTATAATATGTGTTCGGGCCCTGGTGCCTGTATAATATGTGTTCGGGCCCTGGTGCCTGTATAACATGTGATCGGGCCCTGGTGCCTGTATAACATGTGTTCGGGCCCTGGTGCCTGTATAATATGTGATCTGGCCCTGGTGCCTGTATAATATGTGATCGGGCCCTGGTGCCTGTATAATATTTAATCGGGCCCTGGTGCCTGTATAATATGTGATCGGGCCCTGGTGCCTGTATAATATGTGTTCTGGCCCTGGTGCCTGTATAACATGTGATCGGGCCCTGGTGCCTGTGTAATATGTGTTCGGGCCCTGGTGCCTGTATAACATGTGTTCGGGCCCTGGTGCCTGTATAATATGTGATCGGGCCCTGGTGCCTGTATAATATGTAATCGGGCCCTGGTGCCTGTATAACATGTGATCGGGCCCTGGTGCCTCTATAATATGTGTTCGGGCCCTGGTGCCTGTATAACATGTGATCGGGCCCTGGTGCCTGTATAATATGTGATTACAGATTGTTTCAAATCAGCTTCACAGAGATTATAGGGAAATAATGGTGCCTGTATAATATGTGTTTGGGCCCTGGTGCCTGTATAATATGTGTTCGGGCCCTGGTGTCTGTATAATATGTGATCGGGCCCTGGTGCCTGTATAATATGTGATCGGGCCCTGGTGCCTGTATAATATGTGATCGGGCCCTGGTGCCTGTATAATATGTAATCGGGCCCTGGTGCCTGTAAAACATGTGATCGGGCCCTGGTGCCTCTATAATATGTGTTCGGGCCCTGGTGCCTGTATAACATGTGATCGGGCCCTGGTGCCTCTATAATATGTGATCGGGCCCTGGTGCCTGTATAACATGTGATCGGGCCCTGGTGCCTGTATAACATGTGTTCGGGCCCTGGTGCTTTTATAACATGTGTTCGGGCCCTGGTGCCTGTATAACATGTGTTCGGGCCCTAGTGCCTGTATATCATGTGTTCGGGCCCTGGTGCCTGTATAACATGTGTTCGGGCCCTGGTGCCTGTATAACATGTGTTCGGGCCCTGGTGCCTGTATAATATGTGTTCGGGCCCTGGTGCCTGTATAACATGTTTTCGGGCCCTGGTGCCTGTATAATATGTGATCGGGCCCTGGTGTCTGTATAACATTTGTTCGGGCCCTGGTGCCTGTATAACATGTGTTCGGGCCCTGGTGCCTGTATAACATGTGTTCGGGCCCTGGTGCCTGTATAATATGTGTTCGGGCCCTGGTGCCTGTATAACATGTGATCGGGCCCTGGTGCCTGTATAATATGTGTTCGGGCCCTGGTGCCTGTATAATATGTGTTCGGGCCCTGGTGCCTGTATAATATGTGTTCGGGCCCTGGTGCCTGTATAATATGTGATCGGGCCCTGGTGCCTGTATAATATGTGATCGGGCCCTGGTGCCTGTATAACATGTGTTCGGGCCCTGGTGCCTGTATAATATGTGTTCGGGCCCTGGTGCCTGTATAATATGTGATCGGGCCCTGGTGCCTGTATAATATGTGATCGGGCCCTGGTGCCCGTATAATATGTGATCGGGCCCTGGTGCCTGTATAACATGTGTTCGGGGCCTGGTGCCTGTATAATATGTGATCGGGCCCTGGTGCTTGTATAACATGTGTTCGGGCCCTGGTGTCTGTATAATATGTTTTCGGGCCCTGGTGCCTGTATAACATGTGATCGGGCCCTGGTGCCTGTATAACATGTGATCGGGCCCTGGTGCCTGTATAATATGTGATCGGGCCCTGGTGCCTGTATAATATGTGTTCGGGCCCTGGTGCCTGTATAATATGTGATCGTGCCCTGGTGCCTGTATAATATGTGATTGGGTCCTGGTGTCTGTATAATATGTGTTCGGGCCCTGGTGCCTGTATAATATGTGATCGGGACCTGGTGCCTGTATAATATGTGATCGTGCCCTGGTGCCTGTATAATATGTGTTCGTGCCCTGGTGCCTGTATAATATGTGTTCGGGCCCTGGTGCCTGTATAATATGTGATCGGGCCCTGGTGCCTGTATAATATGTGTTCGGGCCCTGGTGCCTGTATAATATGTGTTCGGGCCCTGGTGCCTGTATAATATGTGATCGGGCCCTGGTGCCTGTATAATATGTGTTCGGGCCCTGGTGTCTGTATAATATGTGATCGGGCCCTGGTGCCTGTATAACATGTGTTCGGGCCCTGGTGCCTGTATAATATGTGTTCGGGCCCTGGTGCCTGTATAATATGTGATCGGGCCCTGGTGCCTGTATAATATGTGATCGGGCCCTGGTGCCTGTATAATATGTGATCGGGCCCTGGTGTCTGCATAATATGTGATCGGGCCCTGGTGCCTGTATAATATGTGATCAGGCCCTGGTGTCTGTATAATATGTGATCGGGCCCTGGTGCCTGTATAATATGTGTTCGGGCCCTGGTGTCTGTATAATATGTGTTCGGGCCCTGGTGCCTGTATAATATGTGTTCGGGCCCTGGTGTCTGTATAATATGTGTTCGGGCCCTGGTGTCTGTATAATATGTGTTCGGGCCCTGGTGTCTGTATAATATGTGATCAGGCCCTGGTGTCTGTATAATATGTGATCGGGCCCTGGTGCCTGTATAATATGTGTTCGGGCCCTGGTGCCTGTATAATATGTGATCGGGCCCTGGTGCCTGTATAATATGTGATCGGGCCCTGGTGTCTGTATAATATGTGTTCGGGCCCTGGTGCCTGTATAATATGTGATCGGGCCCTGGTGTCTGTATAATATGTGTTCGGGCCATGGTGCCTGTATAATATGTGATCGGGCCCTGGTGTCTGTATAATATGTGATCGGGCCCTGGTGCCTGTATAACATGTGTTCGGGCCCTGGTGCCTGTATAACATGTGTTCGGGCCTTGGTGTCTGTATAATATGTGATCGGGCCCTGGTGCCTGTATAATATGTGATCGGGCCCTGGTGTCTGTATAATATGTGATCGGGCCCTGGTGCCTGTATAATATGTGTTCGGGCCCTGGTGCCTGTATAATATGTGATCGGGCCCTGGTGTCTGTATAATATGTGTTCGGGTCCTGGTGCCTGTGTGATCGGGCCCTGGTGTCTGTATAATATGTGTTCGGGCCCTGGTGCCTGTATAACATGTGATCGGGCCCTGGTGCCTGTATAATATGTGTTCGGGCCCTGGGGCCTGTATAATATGTGTTCGGGCCCTGGTGCCTGTATAATATGTGATCGGGCCCTGGTGCCTGTATAATATGTGATCGGGCCCTGGTGCCTGTATAATATGTGATCGGGCCCTGGTGCCTGTATAATATGTGTTCGGGCCCTGGTGCCTGTATAACATGTGTTCGGGCCCTGGTGTCTGTATAACATGTGATCGGGCCCTGGTGCCTGTATGATATGTTTTCGGTCCCTGGTGCCTGTATAATATGTGTTCGGGCCCTGGTGCCTGTATAATATGTGATCGGGCACTGGTGCCTGCAATATGTGTTCGGGCCCTGGTGTCTGTATAATATGTGATCGGGCCCTGGTGCCTGTATAACATGTGTTCGGGCCCTGGTGCCTGTATAATATGTGTTCGGGCCCTGGTGCCTGTATAATATGTGATCGGGCCCTGGTGCCTGCAATATGTGTTCGGGCCCTGGTGTCTGTATAATATGTGATCGGGCCCTGGTGCCTGTATAACATGTGTTCGGGCCCTGGTGCCTGTATAATATGTGTTCGGGCCCTGGTGCCTGTATAATTTGTGTTCGGGCCCTGGTGTCTGTATAATATGTGATCGGGCCCTGGTGCCTGTATAACATGTGATCGGGCCCTGGTGCCTGTATAATATGTGTTCGGGCCCTGGTGCCTGTATAATATGTGATCGGGCCCTGGTGCCTCTATAATATGTGATCGGGCCCTGGTGCCTGTATAATATGTGTTCGGGCCATGGTGCCTGTATAATATGTGATCGGGCCCTGGTGTCTGTATAATATGTGATCGGGCCCTGGTGCCTGTATAACATGTGTTCGGGCCCTGGTGCCTGTATAACATGTGTTCGGGCCTTGGTGTCTGTATAATATGTGATCGGGCCCTGGTGCCTGTATAATATGTGATCGGGCCCTGGTGTCTGTATAATATGTGATCGGGCCCTGGTGCCTGTATAATATGTGTTCGGGCCCTGGTGCCTGTATAATATGTGATCGGGCCCTGGTGTCTGCATAATATGTGTTCGGGCCCTGGTGTCTGCATAATATGTGATCGGGCCCTGGTGTCTGCATAATATGTGATCGGGCCCTGGTGCCTGTATAATATGTGATCAGGCCCTGGTGCCTGTATAATATGTGATCGGGCCCTGGTGCCTGTATAATATGTGATCGGGCCCTGGTGTCTGTATAATATGTGTTCGGGCCCTGGTGTCTGTATAATATGTGATCGGGCCCTGGTGCCTGTATAATATGTGATCGGGCCCTGGTGCCTGTATAATATGTGATCGGGCCCTGGTGCCTGTATAATATGTGATCGGGCCCTGGTGCCTGTATAATATGTGATCGGGCCCTGGTGCCTGTATAATATGTGATCGGGCCCTGGTGTCTGTATAATATGTGTTCGGGCCCTGGTGCCTGTATAATATGTGATCGGGCCCTGGTGTCTGTATAATATGTGTTCGGGCCCTGGTGCCTGTATAATATGTGATCGGGCCCTGGTGTCTGTATAATATGTGTTCGGGCCCTGGTGCCTGTATAACATGTGATCGGGCCCTGGTGCCTGTATAATATGTGTTCGGGCCCTGGGGCCTGTATAATATGTGTTCGGGCCCTGGTGCCTGTATAATATGTGATCGGGCCCTGGTGCCTGTATAATATGTGATCGGGCCCTGGTGCCTGTATAATATGTGATCGGGCCCTGGTGCCTGTATAATATGTGTTCGGGCCCTGGTGCCTGTATAACATGTGTTCGGGCCCTGGTGTCTGTATAATATGTTTTCGGGCCCTGGTGCCTGTATAACATGTGATCGGGCCCTGGTGCCTGTATGATATGTTTTCGGTCCCTGGTGCCTGTATAATATGTGTTCGGGCCCTGGTGCCTGTATAATATGTGATCGGGCCCTGGTGCCTGTATAATATGTGATTGGGTCCTGGTGTCTGTATAATATGTGATCGGGACCTGGTGTATGTATAATATGTTTTCGGGCCCTGGTGCCTGTATAACATGTGATCGGGCCCTGGTGCCTGTATAATATGTGTTCGGGCCCTGGTGCCTGTATAATATGTGTTCGGGCCCTGGTGTCTGTATAATATTTTTTCGGGCCCTGGTGCCTGTATAACATGTGATCGGGCCCTGGTGCCTGTATGATATGTTTTCGGTCCCTGGTGCCTGTATAATATGTGTTCGGGCCCTGGTGCCTGTATAATATGTGATTGGGTCCTGGTGTCTGTATAATATGTGATCGGGACCTGGTGTCTGTATAATATGTGTTCGGGCCCTGGTGCCTGTATAATATGTGATCGGGCCCTGGTGCCTCTATAATATGTGTTCGGGCCCTGGTGCCTGTATAATATGTGTTCGGGCCCTGGTGCCTGTATAATATGTGTTCGGGCCCTGGTGCCTGTATAATATGTGATCGGGCCCTGGTGCCTGTATAACATGTGATCGGGCCCTGGTGCCTGTATAATATGTGTTCGGGCCCTGGTGCCTGTATAATATGTGTTCGGGCCCTAGTGCCTGTATAACATGTGTTCGGGCCCTGGTGCCTGTATAATATGTGATCGGGACCTGGTGTATGTATAATATGTTTTCGGGCCCTGGTGCCTGTATAACATGTGATCGGGCCCTGGTGCCTGTATAATATGTGTTCGGGCCCTGGTGCCTGTATAATATGTGTTCGGGCCCTGGTGTCTGTATAATATTTTTTCGGGCCCTGGTGCCTGTATAACATGTGATCGGGCCCTGGTGCCTGTATGATATGTTTTCGGTCCCTGGTGCCTGTATAACATGTGTTCGGGCCCTGGTGCCTGTATAATATGTGATCGGGGCCTGGTGCCTGTATAACATGTGATCGGGCCCTGGAGCCTGTATAACATGTGATCGGGCCCTGGTGCCTTTATAATATGTGTTCGGGCCCTGGTGCCTGTATAACATGTGTTCGGGCCCTGGTGCCTGTTTAACATGTGTTCGGGCCCTGGTGCCTGTATAACATGTCATCGGGCCCTGGTGCCTGTATAATATGTGATCGGGCCCTGGTGCCTGTATAACATGTGTTCGGGGCCTGGTGCCTGTATAATATGTGATCGGGCCCTGGTGCTTGTATAACATGTGTTCGGGCCCTGGTGTCTGTATAACATGTGATCGGGCCCTGGTGCCTGTATAACATGTGATCGGGCCCTGGTGCCTTTATAATATGTGATCGGGCCCTGGTGCCTGTATAATATGTGATCGGGCCCTGGTGCCTGTATAATATGTGATCAGGCCCTGGTGCCTGTATAATATGTCTTCGGGCCCTGGTGCCTGTATAATATGTGTTCGGGCCCTGGTGCCTGTATAATATGTGATCGGGCCCTGGTGCCTGTATAATATGTCTTCGGGCCCTGGTGCCTGTATAATATGTGTTCGGGCCCTGGTGCCTGTATAATATGTGATCGGGCCCTGGTGCCTGTATAATATGTGATCGGGCCCTGGTGCCTGTATAATATGTGATCGGCCCTGGTGCCTGTATAATATGTGTTCGGGCCCTGGTGTCTGTATAATATGTGATCGTAATATGTGTTCGGGCCCTGGTGTCTGTATAATATGTGTTCGGGCCCTGGTGCCTGTATAATATGTGTTCGGGCCCTGGTGCCTGTATAATATGTGTTCGGGCCCTGGTGCCTGTATAATATGTGATCGTGCCCTGGTGTCTGTATAATATGTGATCGGGCCCTGGTGCCTGTATAATATGTGATCGGGCCCTGGTGCCTGTATAATATGTGATCGGGCCCTGGTGCCTGTATAATATGTGATCGGGCCCTGGTGCCTGTATAATATGTGATCGGGCCCTGGTGCCTGTATAATATGTGATCGGGCCCTGGTGCCTGTATAATATGTGTTCGGGCCCTGGTGCCTGTATAATATGTGATCGGGCCCTGGTGCATGTATAATATGTGTTCGGGCCCTGGTGCCTGTATAATATGTGTTCGGGCCCTGGTGCCTGTATAATATGTGATCGGGCCCTGGTGCATGTATAATATGTGTTCGGGCCCTGGTGCCTGTATAACATGTGTTCGGGCCCTGGTGCCTGTTTAACATGTGTTCGGGCCCTGGTGCCTGTATAACATGTCATCGGGCCCTGGTGCCTGTATAATATGTGATCGGGCCCTGGTGCCTGTATAACATGTGTTCGGGGCCTGGTGCCTGTATAATATGTGATCGGGCCCTGGTGCTTGTATAACATGTGTTCGGGCCCTGGTGTCTGTATAACATGTGATCGGGCCCTGGTGCCTGTATAACATGTGATCGGGCCCTGGTGCCTTTATAATATGTGATCGGGCCCTGGTGCCTGTATAATATGTGATCGGGCCCTGGTGCCTGTATAATATGTGATCAGGCCCTGGTGCCTGTATAATATGTCTTCGGGCCCTGGTGCCTGTATAATATGTGTTCGGGCCCTGGTGCCTGTATAATATGTGATCGGGCCCTGGTGCCTGTATAATATGTCTTCGGGCCCTGGTGCCTGTATAATATGTGTTCGGGCCCTGGTGCCTGTATAATATGTGATCGGGCCCTGGTGCCTGTATAATATGTGATCGGGCCCTGGTGCCTGTATAATATGTGATCGGCCCTGGTGCCTGTATAATATGTGTTCGGGCCCTGGTGTCTGTATAATATGTGATCGTAATATGTGTTCGGGCCCTGGTGTCTGTATAATATGTGTTCGGGCCCTGGTGCCTGTATAATATGTGTTCGGGCCCTGGTGCCTGTATAATATGTGTTCGGGCCCTGGTGCCTGTATAATATGTGATCGGGACCTGGTGCCTGTATAATATGTGTTCGGGCCATGGTGCCTGTATAATATGTGATCGGGCCCTGGTGCCTGTATAATATGTGATCGTGCCCTGGTGTCTGTATAATATGTGATCGGGCCCTGGTGCCTGTATAATATGTGATCGGGCCCTGGTGCCTGTATAATATGTGATCGGGCCCTGGTGCCTGTATAATATGTGATCGGGCCCTGGTGCCTGTATAATATGTGATCGGGCCCTGGTGCCTGTATAATATGTGATCGGGCCCTGGTGCCTGTATAATATGTGTTCGGGCCCTGGTGCCTGTATAATATGTGATCGGGCCCTGGTGCATGTATAATATGTGTTCGGGCCCTGGTGCCTGTATAATATGTGTTCGGGCCCTGGTGCCTGTATAATATGTGTTCGGGCCCTGGTGCATGTATAATATGTGTTCGGGCCCTGGTGCCTGTATAATATGTGATCGGGCCCTGGTGCCTGTATAATATGTGTTCGGGCCCTGGTGCCTGTATAATATGTGTTCGGGCCCTGGTGCATGTATAATATGTGATCGGGCCCTGGTGCCTGTATAATATGTGATCGGGCCCTGGTGCCTGTATAATATGTGATCGGGCCCTGGTGTCTGTATAATATGTGTTCGGGCCCTGGTGCCTGTATAATATGTGATCGTGCCCTGGTGCCTGTATAATATGTGTTCGGGCCCTGGTGCCTGTATAATATGTAATCGGGCCCTGGTGCCTGTATAATATGTGTTCGGGCCCTGGTGCCTGTATAATATGTGATCGTGCCCTGGTGTCTGTATAATATGTGTTCGGGCCCTGGTGTCTGTATAATATGTGATCGGGCCCTGGTGTCTGTATAATATGTGTTCGGGCCCTGGTGTCTGTATAATATGTGATCGGGCCCTGGTGTCTGTATAATATGTGTTCGGGCCCTGGTGTCTGTATAATATGTGTTCGGGCCCTGGTGCCTGTATAATATGTGATCGGGCCCTGGTGTCTGTATAATATGTGTTCGGGCCCTGGTGTCTGTATAATATGTGATCGGGCCCTGGTGTCTGTATAATATGTGATCGGGCCCTGGTGTCTGTATAATATGTGATCGGGCCCTGGTGCCTGTATAATATGTGATCGGGCCCTGGTGCCTGTATAATATGTGACCGGGCCCTGGTGCCTGTATAATATGTGATCGGGCCCTGGTGTCTGTATAATATGTGTTCGGGCCCTGGTGTCTGTATAATATGTGATCGGGCCCTGGTGTCTGTATAATATGTGATCGGGCCCTGGTGTCTGTATAATATGTGATCGGGCCCTGGTGCCTGTATAATATGTGTTCGGGCCCTGGTGCCTGTATAATATGTGATCGGGCCCTGGTGTCTGCATAATATGTGTTCGGGCCCTGGTGTCTGCATAATATGTGATCGGGCCCTGGTGTCTGCATAATATGTGATCGGGCCCTGGTGCCTGTATAATATGTGATCAGGCCCTGGTGCCTGTATAATATGTGATCGGGCCCTGGTGCCTGTATAATATGTGATCAGGCCCTGGTGTCTGTATAATATGTGTTCGGGCCCTGGTGTCTGTATAATATGTGATCGGGCCCTGGTGCCTGTATAATATGTGATCGGGCCCTGGTGCCTGTATAATATGTGATCGGGCCCTGGTGCCTGTATAATATGTGATCGGGCCCTGGTGCCTGTATAATATGTGATCGGGCCCTGGTGCCTGTATAATATGTGATCGGGCCCTGGTGTCTGTATAATATGTGTTCGGGCCCTGGTGCCTGTATAATATGTGATCGGGCCCTGGTGTCTGTATAATATGTGTTCGGGCCCTGGTGCCTGTATAATATGTGATCGGGCCCTGGTGTCTGTATAATATGTGTTCGGGCCCTGGTGCCTGTATAATATGTGTTCGGGCCCTGGTGCCTGTATAACATGTGTTCGGGCCCTGGTGCCTGTATAACATGTGTTCGGGCCTTGGTGCCTGTATAATATGTGTTCGGGCCCTGGTGCCTGTATAATATGTGATCGGGCCCTGGTGTCTGCATAATATGTGTTCGGGCCCTGGTGTCTGCATAATATGTGATCGGGCCCTGGTGTCTGCATAATATGTGATCGGGCCCTGGTGCCTGTATAATATGTGATCAGGCCCTGGTGCCTGTATAATATGTGTTCGGGCCCTGGTGCCTGTATAATATGTGTTCGGGCCCTGGTGCCTGTATAATATGTGTTCGGGCCCTGGTGCCTGTATAACATGTGTTCGGGCCCTGGTGCCTGTATAACATGTGTTTGGGCCCTGGTGCCTGTATAAAATGTGTTCGGGCCCTGGTGCCTGTATAATATGTGTTCGGGCCCTGGTGCCTGTATAATATATGTTCGGGCCCTGGTGCCTGTATAACATGTGATCGGGCCCTGGTGCCTGTATAACATGTGTTCGGGCCCTGGTGCCTGTATAACATGTGTTTGGGCCCTGGTGCCTGTATAATATGTGTTCGGGCCCTGGTGCCTGTATAATATGTGTTCGGGCCCTGGTGCCTGTATAATATGTGATCGGGCCCTGGTGTCTGTATAACATGTGTTCGGGTCCTGGTGCCTGTATAACATGTGTTCGGGCCCTGGTGCCTGTATAACATGTGTTCGGGCCCTGGTGCCTGTATAATATGTGTTCGGGCCCTGGTGCCTGTATAATATGTGTTCGGGTCCTGGTGCCTGTATAATATGTGATCGGGCCCTGGTGCCTGTATAATATGTGATCGGGCCCTGGTGCCTGGATAATATGTGATCGGGCCCTGGTGCCTGTATAATATGTGATCAGGCCCTGGTGCCTGTATAATATGTGATCGGGCCCTGGTGCCTGTATAACATGTGTTCGGGCCCTGGTGCCTGTATAATATGTGATCGGGCCCTGGTGCCTGTATAATATGTGATCGGGCCCTGGTGCCTGTATAATATGTGATCGGGCCCTGGTGCCTGTATAACATGTGTTCGGGCCCTGGTGCCTGTATAATATGTGTTCGGGCCCTGGTGCCTGTATAATATGTGTTCGGGCCCTGGTGCCTGTATAATATGTGATCGGGCCCTGGTGCCTGTATAATATGTGATCGGGCCCTGGTGCCTGTATAACATGTGTTCGGGCCCTGGTGCCTGTATAACATGTGTTCGGGCCCTGGTGCCTGTATAATATGTGTTCGGGCCCTGGTGCCTGTATAACATGTGTTCGGGCCCTGGTGCCTGTATAATATGTGATCGGGCCCTGGTGCCTGTATAATATGTGTTCGGGCCCTGGTGCCTGTATAATATGTGTTCGGGCCCTGGTGCCTGTATAATATGTGTTCGGGCCCTGGTGCCTGTATAATATGTGATCGGGCCCTGGTGTCTGTATAACATGTGTTCGGGTCCTGGTGCCTGTATAACATGTGTTCGGGCCCTGGTGCCTGTATAACATGTGTTCGGGCCCTGGTGCCTGTATAATATGTGATCGGGCCCTGGTGCCTGTATAATATGTGTTCGGGTCCTGGTGCCTGTATAATATGTGATCGGGCCCTGGTGCCTGTATAATATGTGATCGGGCCCTGGTGCCTGGATAATATGTGATCGGGCCCTGGTGCCTGTATAATATGTGATCGGGCCCTGGTGCCTGTATAATATGTGATCGGGCCCTGGTGCCTGTATAATATGTAATCGGGCCCTGGTGCCTGTATAACATGTGATCGGGCCCTGGTGCCTGTATAACATGTGTTCGGGCCCTGGTGCCTGTATAACATGTGTTTGGGCCCTGGTGCCTGTATAACATGTGTTCGGGCCCTGGTGCCTGTATAACATGTGATCGGGCCCTGGTGCCTTTATAATATATGTTCGGGCCCTGGTGCCTGTATAACATGTGTTCAGGCTCTGGTGCCTGTATAACATGTGATCGGGCCCTGGTGCCTGTATAATATGTGATCGGGCCCTGGTGTCTGTATAATATGTGTTCGGGCCCTTGTGCCTGTATAATATGTGTTCGGGCCCTGGTGCCTGTATAATATGTGTTCGGGCCCTGGTGCCTGTATAACATGTGATCGGGCCCTGGTGCCTGTATAACATGTGTTCGGGCCCTGGTGCCTGTATAATATGTGATCTGGCCCTGGTGCCTGTATAATATGTGATCGGGCCCTGGTGCCTGTATAATATTTAATCGGGCCCTGGTGCCTGTATAATATGTGATCGGGCCCTGGTGCCTGTATAATATGTGTTCTGGCCCTGGTGCCTGTATAACATGTGATCGGGCCCTGGTGCCTGTGTAATATGTGTTCGGGCCCTGGTGCCTGTATAACATGTGTTCGGGCCCTGGTGCCTGTATAATATGTGATCGGGCCCTGGTGCCTGTATAATATGTAATCGGGCCCTGGTGCCTGTATAACATGTGATCGGGCCCTGGTGCCTCTATAATATGTGTTCGGGCCCTGGTGCCTGTATAACATGTGATCGGGCCCTGGTGCCTGTATAATATGTGATTACAGATTGTTTCAAATCAGCTTCACAGAGATTATAGGGAAATAATGGTGCCTGTATAATATGTGTTTGGGCCCTGGTGCCTGTATAATATGTGTTCGGGCCCTGGTGTCTGTATAATATGTGATCGGGCCCTGGTGCCTGTATAATATGTGATCGGGCCCTGGTGCCTGTATAATATGTGATCGGGCCCTGGTGCCTGTATAATATGTAATCGGGCCCTGGTGCCTGTAAAACATGTGATCGGGCCCTGGTGCCTCTATAATATGTGTTCGGGCCCTGGTGCCTGTATAACATGTGATCGGGCCCTGGTGCCTCTATAATATGTGATCGGGCCCTGGTGCCTGTATAACATGTGATCGGGCCCTGGTGCCTGTATAACATGTGTTCGGGCCCTGGTGCTTTTATAACATGTGTTCGGGCCCTGGTGCCTGTATAACATGTGTTCGGGCCCTAGTGCCTGTATATCATGTGTTCGGGCCCTGGTGCCTGTATAACATGTGTTCGGGCCCTGGTGCCTGTATAACATGTGTTCGGGCCCTGGTGCCTGTATAATATGTGTTCGGGCCCTGGTGCCTGTATAACATGTTTTCGGGCCCTGGTGCCTGTATAATATGTGATCGGGCCCTGGTGTCTGTATAACATTTGTTCGGGCCCTGGTGCCTGTATAACATGTGTTCGGGCCCTGGTGCCTGTATAACATGTGTTCGGGCCCTGGTGCCTGTATAATATGTGTTCGGGCCCTGGTGCCTGTATAACATGTGATCGGGCCCTGGTGCCTGTATAATATGTGTTCGGGCCCTGGTGCCTGTATAATATGTGTTCGGGCCCTGGTGCCTGTATAATATGTGTTCGGGCCCTGGTGCCTGTATAATATGTGATCGGGCCCTGGTGCCTGTATAATATGTGATCGGGCCCTGGTGCCTGTATAACATGTGTTCGGGCCCTGGTGCCTGTATAATATGTGTTCGGGCCCTGGTGCCTGTATAATATGTGATCGGGCCCTGGTGCCTGTATAATATGTGATCGGGCCCTGGTGCCCGTATAATATGTGATCGGGCCCTGGTGCCTGTATAACATGTGTTCGGGGCCTGGTGCCTGTATAATATGTGATCGGGCCCTGGTGCTTGTATAACATGTGTTCGGGCCCTGGTGTCTGTATAATATGTTTTCGGGCCCTGGTGCCTGTATAACATGTGATCGGGCCCTGGTGCCTGTATAACATGTGATCGGGCCCTGGTGCCTGTATAATATGTGATCGGGCCCTGGTGCCTGTATAATATGTGTTCGGGCCCTGGTGCCTGTATAATATGTGATCGTGCCCTGGTGCCTGTATAATATGTGATTGGGTCCTGGTGTCTGTATAATATGTGTTCGGGCCCTGGTGCCTGTATAATATGTGATCGGGACCTGGTGCCTGTATAATATGTGATCGTGCCCTGGTGCCTGTATAATATGTGTTCGTGCCCTGGTGCCTGTATAATATGTGTTCGGGCCCTGGTGCCTGTATAATATGTGATCGGGCCCTGGTGCCTGTATAATATGTGTTCGGGCCCTGGTGCCTGTATAATATGTGTTCGGGCCCTGGTGCCTGTATAATATGTGATCGGGCCCTGGTGCCTGTATAATATGTGTTCGGGCCCTGGTGTCTGTATAATATGTGATCGGGCCCTGGTGCCTGTATAACATGTGTTCGGGCCCTGGTGCCTGTATAATATGTGTTCGGGCCCTGGTGCCTGTATAATATGTGATCGGGCCCTGGTGCCTGTATAATATGTGATCGGGCCCTGGTGCCTGTATAATATGTGATCGGGCCCTGGTGTCTGCATAATATGTGATCGGGCCCTGGTGCCTGTATAATATGTGATCAGGCCCTGGTGTCTGTATAATATGTGATCGGGCCCTGGTGCCTGTATAATATGTGTTCGGGCCCTGGTGTCTGTATAATATGTGTTCGGGCCCTGGTGCCTGTATAATATGTGTTCGGGCCCTGGTGTCTGTATAATATGTGTTCGGGCCCTGGTGTCTGTATAATATGTGTTCGGGCCCTGGTGTCTGTATAATATGTGATCAGGCCCTGGTGTCTGTATAATATGTGATCGGGCCCTGGTGCCTGTATAATATGTGTTCGGGCCCTGGTGCCTGTATAATATGTGATCGGGCCCTGGTGCCTGTATAATATGTGATCGGGCCCTGGTGTCTGTATAATATGTGTTCGGGCCCTGGTGCCTGTATAATATGTGATCGGGCCCTGGTGTCTGTATAATATGTGTTCGGGCCATGGTGCCTGTATAATATGTGATCGGGCCCTGGTGTCTGTATAATATGTGATCGGGCCCTGGTGCCTGTATAACATGTGTTCGGGCCCTGGTGCCTGTATAACATGTGTTCGGGCCTTGGTGTCTGTATAATATGTGATCGGGCCCTGGTGCCTGTATAATATGTGATCGGGCCCTGGTGTCTGTATAATATGTGATCGGGCCCTGGTGCCTGTATAATATGTGTTCGGGCCCTGGTGCCTGTATAATATGTGATCGGGCCCTGGTGTCTGTATAATATGTGTTCGGGTCCTGGTGCCTGTGTGATCGGGCCCTGGTGTCTGTATAATATGTGTTCGGGCCCTGGTGCCTGTATAACATGTGATCGGGCCCTGGTGCCTGTATAATATGTGTTCGGGCCCTGGGGCCTGTATAATATGTGTTCGGGCCCTGGTGCCTGTATAATATGTGATCGGGCCCTGGTGCCTGTATAATATGTGATCGGGCCCTGGTGCCTGTATAATATGTGATCGGGCCCTGGTGCCTGTATAATATGTGTTCGGGCCCTGGTGCCTGTATAACATGTGTTCGGGCCCTGGTGTCTGTATAACATGTGATCGGGCCCTGGTGCCTGTATGATATGTTTTCGGTCCCTGGTGCCTGTATAATATGTGTTCGGGCCCTGGTGCCTGTATAATATGTGATCGGGCACTGGTGCCTGCAATATGTGTTCGGGCCCTGGTGTCTGTATAATATGTGATCGGGCCCTGGTGCCTGTATAACATGTGTTCGGGCCCTGGTGCCTGTATAATATGTGTTCGGGCCCTGGTGCCTGTATAATATGTGATCGGGCCCTGGTGCCTGCAATATGTGTTCGGGCCCTGGTGTCTGTATAATATGTGATCGGGCCCTGGTGCCTGTATAACATGTGTTCGGGCCCTGGTGCCTGTATAATATGTGTTCGGGCCCTGGTGCCTGTATAATTTGTGTTCGGGCCCTGGTGTCTGTATAATATGTGATCGGGCCCTGGTGCCTGTATAACATGTGATCGGGCCCTGGTGCCTGTATAATATGTGTTCGGGCCCTGGTGCCTGTATAATATGTGATCGGGCCCTGGTGCCTCTATAATATGTGATCGGGCCCTGGTGCCTGTATAATATGTGTTCGGGCCATGGTGCCTGTATAATATGTGATCGGGCCCTGGTGTCTGTATAATATGTGATCGGGCCCTGGTGCCTGTATAACATGTGTTCGGGCCCTGGTGCCTGTATAACATGTGTTCGGGCCTTGGTGTCTGTATAATATGTGATCGGGCCCTGGTGCCTGTATAATATGTGATCGGGCCCTGGTGTCTGTATAATATGTGATCGGGCCCTGGTGCCTGTATAATATGTGATCGGGCCCTGGTGCCTGTATAATATGTGATCGGGCCCTGGTGCCTGTATAATATGTGATCGGGCCCTGGTGCCTGTATAATATGTGATCGGGCCCTGGTGCCTGTATAATATGTGATCGGGCCCTGGTGTCTGTATAATATGTGTTCGGGCCCTGGTGCCTGTATAATATGTGATCGGGCCCTGGTGTCTGTATAATATGTGTTCGGGCCCTGGTGCCTGTATAATATGTGATCGGGCCCTGGTGTCTGTATAATATGTGTTCGGGCCCTGGTGCCTGTATAACATGTGATCGGGCCCTGGTGCCTGTATAATATGTGTTCGGGCCCTGGGGCCTGTATAATATGTGTTCGGGCCCTGGTGCCTGTATAATATGTGATCGGGCCCTGGTGCCTGTATAATATGTGATCGGGCCCTGGTGCCTGTATAATATGTGATCGGGCCCTGGTGCCTGTATAATATGTGTTCGGGCCCTGGTGCCTGTATAACATGTGTTCGGGCCCTGGTGTCTGTATAATATGTTTTCGGGCCCTGGTGCCTGTATAACATGTGATCGGGCCCTGGTGCCTGTATGATATGTTTTCGGTCCCTGGTGCCTGTATAATATGTGTTCGGGCCCTGGTGCCTGTATAATATGTGATCGGGCCCTGGTGCCTGTATAATATGTGATTGGGTCCTGGTGTCTGTATAATATGTGATCGGGACCTGGTGTATGTATAATATGTTTTCGGGCCCTGGTGCCTGTATAACATGTGATCGGGCCCTGGTGCCTGTATAATATGTGTTCGGGCCCTGGTGCCTGTATAATATGTGTTCGGGCCCTGGTGTCTGTATAATATTTTTTCGGGCCCTGGTGCCTGTATAACATGTGATCGGGCCCTGGTGCCTGTATGATATGTTTTCGGTCCCTGGTGCCTGTATAATATGTGTTCGGGCCCTGGTGCCTGTATAATATGTGATTGGGTCCTGGTGTCTGTATAATATGTGATCGGGACCTGGTGTCTGTATAATATGTGTTCGGGCCCTGGTGCCTGTATAATATGTGATCGGGCCCTGGTGCCTCTATAATATGTGTTCGGGCCCTGGTGCCTGTATAATATGTGTTCGGGCCCTGGTGCCTGTATAATATGTGTTCGGGCCCTGGTGCCTGTATAATATGTGATCGGGCCCTGGTGCCTGTATAACATGTGATCGGGCCCTGGTGCCTGTATAATATGTGTTCGGGCCCTGGTGCCTGTATAATATGTGTTCGGGCCCTAGTGCCTGTATAACATGTGTTCGGGCCCTGGTGCCTGTATAATATGTGATCGGGACCTGGTGTATGTATAATATGTTTTCGGGCCCTGGTGCCTGTATAACATGTGATCGGGCCCTGGTGCCTGTATAATATGTGTTCGGGCCCTGGTGCCTGTATAATATGTGTTCGGGCCCTGGTGTCTGTATAATATTTTTTCGGGCCCTGGTGCCTGTATAACATGTGATCGGGCCCTGGTGCCTGTATGATATGTTTTCGGTCCCTGGTGCCTGTATAACATGTGTTCGGGCCCTGGTGCCTGTATAATATGTGATCGGGGCCTGGTGCCTGTATAACATGTGATCGGGCCCTGGAGCCTGTATAACATGTGATCGGGCCCTGGTGCCTTTATAATATGTGTTCGGGCCCTGGTGCCTGTATAACATGTGTTCGGGCCCTGGTGCCTGTTTAACATGTGTTCGGGCCCTGGTGCCTGTATAACATGTCATCGGGCCCTGGTGCCTGTATAATATGTGATCGGGCCCTGGTGCCTGTATAACATGTGTTCGGGGCCTGGTGCCTGTATAATATGTGATCGGGCCCTGGTGCTTGTATAACATGTGTTCGGGCCCTGGTGTCTGTATAACATGTGATCGGGCCCTGGTGCCTGTATAACATGTGATCGGGCCCTGGTGCCTTTATAATATGTGATCGGGCCCTGGTGCCTGTATAATATGTGATCGGGCCCTGGTGCCTGTATAATATGTGATCAGGCCCTGGTGCCTGTATAATATGTCTTCGGGCCCTGGTGCCTGTATAATATGTGTTCGGGCCCTGGTGCCTGTATAATATGTGATCGGGCCCTGGTGCCTGTATAATATGTCTTCGGGCCCTGGTGCCTGTATAATATGTGTTCGGGCCCTGGTGCCTGTATAATATGTGATCGGGCCCTGGTGCCTGTATAATATGTGATCGGGCCCTGGTGCCTGTATAATATGTGATCGGCCCTGGTGCCTGTATAATATGTGTTCGGGCCCTGGTGTCTGTATAATATGTGATCGTAATATGTGTTCGGGCCCTGGTGTCTGTATAATATGTGTTCGGGCCCTGGTGCCTGTATAATATGTGTTCGGGCCCTGGTGCCTGTATAATATGTGTTCGGGCCCTGGTGCCTGTATAATATGTGATCGGGACCTGGTGCCTGTATAATATGTGTTCGGGCCATGGTGCCTGTATAATATGTGATCGGGCCCTGGTGCCTGTATAATATGTGATCGTGCCCTGGTGTCTGTATAATATGTGATCGGGCCCTGGTGCCTGTATAATATGTGATCGGGCCCTGGTGCCTGTATAATATGTGATCGGGCCCTGGTGCCTGTATAATATGTGATCGGGCCCTGGTGCCTGTATAATATGTGATCGGGCCCTGGTGCCTGTATAATATGTGATCGGGCCCTGGTGCCTGTATAATATGTGTTCGGGCCCTGGTGCCTGTATAATATGTGATCGGGCCCTGGTGCATGTATAATATGTGTTCGGGCCCTGGTGCCTGTATAATATGTGTTCGGGCCCTGGTGCCTGTATAATATGTGATCGGGCCCTGGTGCATGTATAATATGTGTTCGGGCCCTGGTGCCTGTATAACATGTGTTCGGGCCCTGGTGCCTGTTTAACATGTGTTCGGGCCCTGGTGCCTGTATAACATGTCATCGGGCCCTGGTGCCTGTATAATATGTGATCGGGCCCTGGTGCCTGTATAACATGTGTTCGGGGCCTGGTGCCTGTATAATATGTGATCGGGCCCTGGTGCTTGTATAACATGTGTTCGGGCCCTGGTGTCTGTATAACATGTGATCGGGCCCTGGTGCCTGTATAACATGTGATCGGGCCCTGGTGCCTTTATAATATGTGATCGGGCCCTGGTGCCTGTATAATATGTGATCGGGCCCTGGTGCCTGTATAATATGTGATCAGGCCCTGGTGCCTGTATAATATGTCTTCGGGCCCTGGTGCCTGTATAATATGTGTTCGGGCCCTGGTGCCTGTATAATATGTGATCGGGCCCTGGTGCCTGTATAATATGTCTTCGGGCCCTGGTGCCTGTATAATATGTGTTCGGGCCCTGGTGCCTGTATAATATGTGATCGGGCCCTGGTGCCTGTATAATATGTGATCGGGCCCTGGTGCCTGTATAATATGTGATCGGCCCTGGTGCCTGTATAATATGTGTTCGGGCCCTGGTGTCTGTATAATATGTGATCGTAATATGTGTTCGGGCCCTGGTGTCTGTATAATATGTGTTCGGGCCCTGGTGCCTGTATAATATGTGTTCGGGCCCTGGTGCCTGTATAATATGTGTTCGGGCCCTGGTGCCTGTATAATATGTGATCGGGACCTGGTGCCTGTATAATATGTGTTCGGGCCATGGTGCCTGTATAATATGTGATCGGGCCCTGGTGCCTGTATAATATGTGATCGTGCCCTGGTGTCTGTATAATATGTGATCGGGCCCTGGTGCCTGTATAATATGTGATCGGGCCCTGGTGCCTGTATAATATGTGATCGGGCCCTGGTGCCTGTATAATATGTGATCGGGCCCTGGTGCCTGTATAATATGTGATCGGGCCCTGGTGCCTGTATAATATGTGATCGGGCCCTGGTGCCTGTATAATATGTGTTCGGGCCCTGGTGCCTGTATAATATGTGATCGGGCCCTGGTGCATGTATAATATGTGTTCGGGCCCTGGTGCCTGTATAATATGTGTTCGGGCCCTGGTGCCTGTATAATATGTGTTCGGGCCCTGGTGCATGTATAATATGTGTTCGGGCCCTGGTGCCTGTATAATATGTGATCGGGCCCTGGTGCCTGTATAATATGTGTTCGGGCCCTGGTGCCTGTATAATATGTGTTCGGGCCCTGGTGCATGTATAATATGTGATCGGGCCCTGGTGCCTGTATAATATGTGATCGGGCCCTGGTGCCTGTATAATATGTGATCGGGCCCTGGTGTCTGTATAATATGTGTTCGGGCCCTGGTGCCTGTATAATATGTGATCGTGCCCTGGTGCCTGTATAATATGTGTTCGGGCCCTGGTGCCTGTATAATATGTAATCGGGCCCTGGTGCCTGTATAATATGTGTTCGGGCCCTGGTGCCTGTATAATATGTGATCGTGCCCTGGTGTCTGTATAATATGTGTTCGGGCCCTGGTGTCTGTATAATATGTGATCGGGCCCTGGTGTCTGTATAATATGTGTTCGGGCCCTGGTGTCTGTATAATATGTGATCGGGCCCTGGTGTCTGTATAATATGTGTTCGGGCCCTGGTGTCTGTATAATATGTGTTCGGGCCCTGGTGCCTGTATAATATGTGATCGGGCCCTGGTGTCTGTATAATATGTGTTCGGGCCCTGGTGTCTGTATAATATGTGATCGGGCCCTGGTGTCTGTATAATATGTGATCGGGCCCTGGTGTCTGTATAATATGTGATCGGGCCCTGGTGCCTGTATAATATGTGATCGGGCCCTGGTGCCTGTATAATATGTGATCGGGCCCTGGTGCATGTATAATATGTGTTCGGGCCCTGGTGCCTGTATAACATGTGTTCGGGCCCTGGTGCCTGTTTAACATGTGTTCGGGCCCTGGTGCCTGTATAACATGTCATCGGGCCCTGGTGCCTGTATAATATGTGATCGGGCCCTGGTGCCTGTATAACATGTGTTCGGGGCCTGGTGCCTGTATAATATGTGATCGGGCCCTGGTGCTTGTATAACATGTGTTCGGGCCCTGGTGTCTGTATAACATGTGATCGGGCCCTGGTGCCTGTATAACATGTGATCGGGCCCTGGTGCCTTTATAATATGTGATCGGGCCCTGGTGCCTGTATAATATGTGATCGGGCCCTGGTGCCTGTATAATATGTGATCAGGCCCTGGTGCCTGTATAATATGTCTTCGGGCCCTGGTGCCTGTATAATATGTGTTCGGGCCCTGGTGCCTGTATAATATGTGATCGGGCCCTGGTGCCTGTATAATATGTCTTCGGGCCCTGGTGCCTGTATAATATGTGTTCGGGCCCTGGTGCCTGTATAATATGTGATCGGGCCCTGGTGCCTGTATAATATGTGATCGGGCCCTGGTGCCTGTATAATATGTGATCGGCCCTGGTGCCTGTATAATATGTGTTCGGGCCCTGGTGTCTGTATAATATGTGATCGTAATATGTGTTCGGGCCCTGGTGTCTGTATAATATGTGTTCGGGCCCTGGTGCCTGTATAATATGTGTTCGGGCCCTGGTGCCTGTATAATATGTGTTCGGGCCCTGGTGCCTGTATAATATGTGATCGGGACCTGGTGCCTGTATAATATGTGTTCGGGCCATGGTGCCTGTATAATATGTGATCGGGCCCTGGTGCCTGTATAATATGTGATCGTGCCCTGGTGTCTGTATAATATGTGATCGGGCCCTGGTGCCTGTATAATATGTGATCGGGCCCTGGTGCCTGTATAATATGTGATCGGGCCCTGGTGCCTGTATAATATGTGATCGGGCCCTGGTGCCTGTATAATATGTGATCGGGCCCTGGTGCCTGTATAATATGTGATCGGGCCCTGGTGCCTGTATAATATGTGTTCGGGCCCTGGTGCCTGTATAATATGTGATCGGGCCCTGGTGCATGTATAATATGTGTTCGGGCCCTGGTGCCTGTATAATATGTGTTCGGGCCCTGGTGCCTGTATAATATGTGTTCGGGCCCTGGTGCATGTATAATATGTGTTCGGGCCCTGGTGCCTGTATAATATGTGATCGGGCCCTGGTGCCTGTATAATATGTGTTCGGGCCCTGGTGCCTGTATAATATGTGTTCGGGCCCTGGTGCATGTATAATATGTGATCGGGCCCTGGTGCCTGTATAATATGTGATCGGGCCCTGGTGCCTGTATAATATGTGATCGGGCCCTGGTGTCTGTATAATATGTGTTCGGGCCCTGGTGCCTGTATAATATGTGATCGTGCCCTGGTGCCTGTATAATATGTGTTCGGGCCCTGGTGCCTGTATAATATGTAATCGGGCCCTGGTGCCTGTATAATATGTGTTCGGGCCCTGGTGCCTGTATAATATGTGATCGTGCCCTGGTGTCTGTATAATATGTGTTCGGGCCCTGGTGTCTGTATAATATGTGATCGGGCCCTGGTGTCTGTATAATATGTGTTCGGGCCCTGGTGTCTGTATAATATGTGATCGGGCCCTGGTGTCTGTATAATATGTGTTCGGGCCCTGGTGTCTGTATAATATGTGTTCGGGCCCTGGTGCCTGTATAATATGTGATCGGGCCCTGGTGTCTGTATAATATGTGTTCGGGCCCTGGTGTCTGTATAATATGTGATCGGGCCCTGGTGTCTGTATAATATGTGATCGGGCCCTGGTGTCTGTATAATATGTGATCGGGCCCTGGTGCCTGTATAATATGTGATCGGGCCCTGGTGCCTGTATAATATGTGACCGGGCCCTGGTGCCTGTATAATATGTGATCGGGCCCTGGTGTCTGTATAATATGTGTTCGGGCCCTGGTGTCTGTATAATATGTGATCGGGCCCTGGTGTCTGTATAATATGTGTTCGGGCCCTGGTGTCTGTATAATATGTGATCGGGCCCTGGTGCCTGTATAATATTCAATTCAATTCAATTCAAGTTTATTTGTATAGCGCTTTTCACAATACACATTGTTTCAAAGCAGCTTTACAGAAAATGCATTTCAAAAATATACATACAAAAATACAGTTAGTTAATCATGAAATTTAGGGCATAACATATCGCCGGCGTTGGGTCGTCTCTTCACAGGCGTCGAGTCGTCTCATCACAGGCGTTGGGGCATCTGAAGTCTCCATGAGAGGCTGGATACATAACTGGAGCTGACGAACTCTATTTGAGTTATAGGGACAGGCGTCCCGAGATAACAACAAAAAAGGCAGATGGGAAATAATTAGCGTAGCTGCTGTTCTTAATACGAATGCATTTGATCTGATTTAACTGTAGTATAAAAGGTATGAGATGCATCATGTGAATGCTTGGCTAAAGAGATGCGTCTTTAATCTAGTTTTAAACTGGGAGACTGAGTCTGAGCCTCGGACAGTATCAGGAAGGCTATTCCAGAGTTTAGGAGCTAGATGTGAAAACGCCCTCCCTCCTTTAGTGGACTTAGATATCCTAGGTACGACCAGAAGCCTCGAATTTAGCGATCTTAAAGAGCGCGATGGAATATATGGCGATAGAAGATCTCTTAAATACACAGGAGCTAAACCATTTAGGGCTTTATAGGTCAGTAGCAATACTTTGTAATTGATACGGAACTTAATAGGTAACCAGTGTAGAGATGATAAAATTGGCGTTATATGATCATATTTTCTTGACCTAGTAAGAACTCTAGCGGCTGCATTTTGGACTAACTGTAGCTTGTTTACGGAGGATGCAGGACAACCAGCTAATAGAGCATTACAGTAATCTAGTCTCGAGGTCATGAATGCATGAACTAACTTTTCTGCATCAGAAACTGATAGCATATTACGTAGCTTAGCAATGTTTCTAAGGTGGAAAAAGGCTGTTCTTGTGACATTTGAAATATGATTTTCAAAAGACAAGTTGCGGTCTAGTATGACACCCAGGTCTTTTACTGTAGAGGATAAAGTAACAGGACGTCCATCTAGATTAAGGTTGTATTGTAAGAGGTTTTGTGGGCAGTTTTTTGGACCAATCAGTAATACCTCCGTTTTAATCTGAATTTAATAGAAGAAAATTACACGTCATCCAATATTTTATATCTTTAACACACTCTGTCATTTTAGATAATTTAGTGTTATCATCTGGTCTAGATGAAATATATAATATAATATGTGATCGTGCCCTGGTGCCTGTATAATATGTGTTCGGGCCCTGGTGCCTGTATAATATGTGTTCGGGCCCTGGTGCCTGTATAATATGTGTTCGGGCCCTGGTGCCTGTATAATATGTGATCGGGCCCTGGTGCCTGTATAATATGTGTTCGGGCCCTGGTGCCTGTATAATATGTGTTCGGGCCCTGGTGCCTGTATAATATGTGTTCGGGCCCTGGTGCCTGTATAATATGTGATCGGGCCCTGGTGCCTGTATAATATGTGTTCGGGCCCTGGTGTCTGTATAATATGTGATCGGGCCCTGGTGCCTGTATAATATGTGTTCGGGCCCTGGTGCCTGTATAACATGTGATCGGGCCCTGGTGCCTGTATAATATGTGTTCGGGCCCTGGTGCCTGTATAATATGTGTTCGGGCCCTGGTGCCTGTATAACATGTGATCGGGCCCTGGTGCCTGTATAATATGTGATCGGGCCCTGGTGCCTGTATAACATGTGTTCGGGGCCTGGTGCCTGTATAATATGTGATCGGGCCCTGGTGCTTGTATAACATGTGTTCGGGCCCTGGTGTCTGTATAATATGTGTTCGGGCCCTGGTGTCTGTATAACATGTGATCGGGCCCTGGTGCCTGTATAACATGTGATCGGGCCCTGGTGCCTTTATAATATGTGTTTGGGTCCTGGTGCCTGTATAATATGTGATCGGGCCCTGGTGCATGTATAACATGTGTTCGGTTCCTGGTGCCTGTATAATATGTGTTCGGGCCCTGGTGCCTGTATAATATGTGTTCGGGCCCTGGTGCCTGTATAATATGTGTTCGGGCCCTGGTGCCTGTATAACATGTGATCGGGCCCTGGTGCCTGTATAATATGTGATCGGGCCCTGGTGCCTGTATAACATGTGTTCGGGGCCTGGTGCCTGTATAATATGTGATCGGGCCCTGGTGCTTGTATAACATGTGTTCGGGCCCTGGTGTCTGTATAATATGTGTTCGGGCCCTGGTGTCTGTATAACATGTGATCGGGCCCTGGTGCCTGTATAACATGTGATCGGGCCCTGGTGCCTGTATGATATGTGATTGGGTCCTGGTGCCTGTATAATATGTGATCGGGCCCTGGTGCCTGTATAACATGTGTTCGGGCCCTGGTGCCTGTATAACATGTGTTCGGGGCCTGGTGCCTGTATAACATGTGTTCGGGCCCTGGTGCCTGTATAATATGTGTTCGGGCCCTGGTGCCTGTATAATATGTGATCGGGCCCTGGTGCCTGTATAACATGTGATCGGGCCCTGGTGCCTGTATAATATGTGTTCGGGCCCTGGTGCCTGTATAATATGTGTTCGGGCCCTAGTGCCTGTATAACATGTGTTCGGGCCCTGGTGCCTGTATAATATGTGTTCGGGCCCTGGTGCCTGTATAACATGTTTTCGGGCCCTGGTGACTGTATAATATGTGTTCGGGCCCTGGTGACTGTATAATATGTGTTCGGGCCCTGGTGCCTGTATAACATGTGATCGGGCCCTGGTGCCTGTATAATATGTGTTCGGGCCCTGTTGCCTGTATAACATGTGATCGGGCCCTGGTGCCTGTATAACATGTGTTCGGGGCCTGGTGCCTGTATAACATGTGTTCGGGCCCTGGTGCCTGTATAATATGTGTTCGGGCCCTGGTGCCTGTATAATATGTGATCGGGCCCTGGTGCCTGTATAACATGTGATCGGGCCCTGGTGCCTGTATAATATGTGATCAGGCCCTGGTGCCTGTATAATATGTCTTCGGGCCCTGGTGCCTGTATAATATGTGTTCGGGCCCTGGTGCCTGTATAATATGTGATCGGGCCCTGGTGTCTGTATAATATGTGATCGGGCCCTGGTGCCTGTATAATATGTGATCGGGCCCTGGTGCCTGTATAATATGTGTTCGGGCCCTGGTGCCTGTATAATATGTGATCAGGCCCTGGTGTCTGTATTATATGTGATCGGGCCCTGGTGTCTGTATAATATGTGATCAGGCCCTGGTGTCTGTATAATATGTGATCGTAATATGTGTTCGGGCCCTGGTGTCTGTATAATATGTGTTCGGGCCCTGGTGCCTGTATAATATGTGTTCGGGCCCTGGTGCATGTATAATATGTGTTCGGGCCCTGGTGCCTGTATAATATGTGATCGGGACCTGGTGTCTGTATAATATGTGATCAGGCCCTGGTGTCTGTATAATATGTGTTCGGGCCCTGGTGCCTGTATAATATGTGATTGGGCCCTGGTGCCTGTATAACATGTGTTCGGGCCCTGGTGTCTGTATAATATGTGATCGGGCCCTGGTGCCTGTATAATATGTGATCGGGCCCTGGTGCCTGTATAATATGTGATCGGGCCCTGGTGCCTGTATAATATGTGTTCGGGCCCTGGTGCCTGTATGATATGTGATCGGGCCCTGGTGCCTGTATAATATGTGTTCGGGCCCTGGTGCCTGTATAATATGTGATCGGGCCCTGGTGCCTGTATAATATGTGATCAGGCCCTGGTGCCTGTATAATATGTGATCGGGCCCTGGTGTCTGTATAATATGTGATCGGGCCCTGGTGTCTGTATAATATGTGATCGGGCCCTGGTGTCTGCATAATATGTGATCGGGCCCTGGTGTCTGCATAATATGTGTTCGGGCCCTGGTGTCTGTATAATATGTGATCGGGCCCTGGTGTCTGCATAATATGTGATCGGGCCCTGGTGCCTGTATAATATGTGATCGGGCCCTGGTGCCTGTATAATATGTGATCGGGCCCTGGTGTCTGTATAATATGTGATCGGGCCCTGGTGCCTGTATAATATGTGATCGGGCCCTGGTGCCTGTATAATATGTCTTCGGGCCCTGGTGTCTGTATAATATGTGATCGGGCCCTGGTGCCTGTATAATATGTGATCGGGCCCTGGTGCCTGTATAATATGTGATCGGGCCCTGGTGTCTGTATAATATGTGATCGGGCCCTGGTGCCTGTATAATATGTGTTCGGGCCCTGGTGCCTGTATAATATGTCTTCGGGCCCTGGTGTCTGTATAATATGTGATCGGTCCCTGGTGCCTGTATAATATGTGATCGGGCCCTGGTGCCTGTATAATATGTGATCAGGCCCTGGTGTCTGTATAATATGTGATCGGGCCCTGGTGCCTGTATAATATGTGATCAGGCCCTGGTGTCTGTATAATATGTGTTCGGGCCCTGGTGTCTGTATAATATGTGATCGGGCCCTGGTGCCTGTATAATATGTGTTCAGGCCCTGGTGCCTGTATAATATGTGATCGGGCCCTGGTGCCTGTATAATATGTGATCGGGCCCTGGTGCCTGTATAATATGTGATCGGGCCCTGGTGCCTTTATAATATGTGATCGGGCCCTGGTGCCTGTATAATATGTGTTCGGGCCCTGGTGCCTGTATAATATGTGATCGGGCCCTGGTGCCTGTATAATATGTGATCGGGCCCTGGTGCCTGTATAATATGTGATCGGGCCCTGGTGTCTGTATAATATGTGATCGGGCCCTGGTGCCTGTATAATATGTGATCGGGCCCTGGTGCCTGTATAATATGTGATCAGGCCCTGGTGTCTGTATAATATGTGATCGGGCCCTGGTGCCTGTATAATATGTGTTCGGGCCCTGGTGCCTGTATAATATGTGATCGGGCCCTGGTGCCTGTATAATATGTGATCGGGCCCTGGTGCCTGTATAATATGTGTTCGGGCCCTGGTGCCTGTATAATATGTGTTCGGGCCCTGGTGCCTGTATAATATGTGTTCGGGCCCTGGTGCCTGTATAATATGTGATCGGGCCCTGGTGCCTGTATAATATGTGATCGGGCCCTGGTGCCTGTATAATATGTGATCAGGCCCTGGTGTCTGTATAATATGTGATCGGGCCCTGGTGCCTGTATAATATGTGTTCGGGCCCTGGTGCCTGTATAATATGTGATCGGGCCCTGGTGCCTGTATAATATGTGATCGGGCCCTGGTGCCTGTATAATATGTGTTCGGGCCCTGGTGCCTCTATAATATGTGTTCGGGCCCTGGTGTCTGTATAATATGTGATCGGGCCCTGGTGCCTGTATAATATGTGTTCGGGCCCTGGTGTCTGTATAATATGTGATCGGGCCCTTTTGTCTGTATAATATGTGTTCGGGCCCTGGTGCCTGTATAATATGTGTTCGGGCCCTGGTGTCTGTATAATATGTGTTCGGGCCCTGGTGCCTGTATAATATGTGATCGGGCCCTGGTGTCTGTATAATATGTGTTCGGGCCCTGGTGTCTGTATAATATGTGATCGGGCCCTGGTGCCTGTATAATATGTGTTTGGGCCCTGGTGCCTGTATAACATGTTTTCGGGCCCTGGTGACTGTATAATATGTGTTCGGGCCCTGGTGACTGTATAATATGTGTTCGGGCCCTGGTGCCTGTATAACATGTGATCGGGCCCTGGTGCCTGTATAATATGTGATCGGGCCCTGGTGCCTGTATAATATGTGATCAGGCCCTGGTGTCTGTATAATATGTGATCGGGCCCTGGTGCCTGTATAATATGTGATCAGGCCCTGGTGCCTGTATAATATGTGTTCGGGCCCTGGTGCCTGTATAATATGTGATCGGGCCCTGGTGCCTGTATAATATGTGATCGGGCCCTGGTGCCTGTATAATATGTGATCGGGCCCTGGTGCCTTTATAATATGTGATCGGGCCCTGGTGCCTGTATAATATGTGTTCGGGCCCTGGTGCCTGTATAATATGTGATCGGGCCCTGGTGCCTGTATAATATGTGATCGGGCCCTGGTGCCTGTATAATATGTGATCGGGCCCTGGTGTCTGTATAATATGTGATCGGGCCCTGGTGCCTGTATAATATGTGATCGGGCCCTGGTGCCTGTATAATATGTGATCAGGCCCTGGTGTCTGTATAATATGTGATCGGGCCCTGGTGCCTGTATAATATGTGTTCGGGCCCTGGTGCCTGTAAAATATGTGATCGGGCCCTGGTGCCTGTATAATATGTGATCGGGCCCTGGTGTCTGTATAATATGTGATCGGGCCCTGGTGCCTGTATAATATGTGATCGGGCCCTGGTGCCTGTATAATATGTGATCAGGCCCTGGTGCCTGTATAATATGTGATCGGGCCCTGGTGCCTGTATAATATGTGTTCGGGCCCTGGTGCCTCTATAATATGTGTTCGGGCCCTGGTGCCTGTATAATATGTGATCGGGCCCTGGTGTCTGTATAATATGTGTTCGGGTCCTGGTGCCTGTATAATATGTGATCGGGCCCTGGTGCCTGTATAACATGTGTTCGGGCCCTGGTGCCTGTATAATATGTGTTCGGGCCCTGGTGTCTGTATAATATGTGTTCGGGTCCTGGTGCCTGTATAACATGTGATCGGGCCCTGGTGCCTGTATAACATGTGTTCGGGCCCTGGTGCCTGTATAATATGTGTTCGGGCCCTGGTGTCTGTATAATATGTGATCGGGCCCTGGTGCCTGTATAATATGTGATCGGGCCCTGGTGTCTGTATAATATGTGATCGGGCCCTGGTGTCTGTATAACATGTGTTCGGGCCCTGGTGTCTGTATAATATGTGATCGGGCCCTGGTGTCTGTATAATATGTGATCGGGCCCTGGTGCCTGTATAATATGTGATCGGGCCCTGGTGCCTGTATAATATGTGATCGGGCCCTGGTGCCTGTATAATATGTGATCGGGCCCTGGTGTCTGTATAATATGTGATCGGGCCCTGGTGCCTGTATAATATGTGATCGGGCCCTGGTGTCTGTATAACATGTGTTCGGGCCCTGGTGCCTGTATAATATGTGATCGGGCCCTGGTGCCTGTATAATATGTGTTCGGGCCCTGGTGTCTGTATAAGATGTGATCGGGCCCTGGTGCCTGTATGATATGTGATCGGGCCCTGGTGCCTGTATAATATGTGTTCGGGCCCTGGTGCCTGTATAATATGTGATCGGGCCCTGGTGTCTGTATAATATGTGATCGGGCCCTGGTGTCTGTATAATATGTGATCGGGCCCTGGTGTCTGTATAATATGTGATCGGGCCCTGGTGCCTGTATAATATGTGATCGGGCCCTGGTGTCTGTATAATATGTGATCGGGCCCTGGTGTCTGTATAATATGTGATCGGGCCCTGGTGTCTGTATAATATGTGATCGGGCCCTGGTGTCTGTATAATATGTGATCGGGCCCTGGTGTCTGTATAATATGTGATCGGGCCCTGGTGCCTGTATAATATGTGATCGGGCCCTGGTGTCTGTATAATATGTGATCGGGCCCTGGTGCCTGTATAATATGTGATCGGGCCCTGGTGTCTGTATAACATGTGTTCGGGCCCTGGTGCCTGTATAATATGTGATCGGGCCCTGGTGCCTGTATAATATGTGTTCGGGCCCTGGTGTCTGTATAAGATGTGATCGGGCCCTGGTGCCTGTATGATATGTGATCGGGCCCTGGTGCCTGTATAATATGTGATCGGGCCCTGGTGCCTGTATAATATGTGATCGGGCCCTGGTGTCTGTATAATATGTGATCAGGCCCTGGTGTCTGTATAATATGTGATCGGGCCCTGGTGTCTGTATAATATGTGATCGGGCCCTGGTGTCTGTATAATATGTGTTCGGGCCCTGGTGCCTGCATAACATGTGTTCGGGCCCTGGTGCCTGTATATTCAATTCAATTCAATTCAAGTTTATTTGTATAGCGCTTTTCACAATACACATTGTTTCAAAGCAGCTTTACAGAAAATGCATTTCAAAAATATACATACAAAAATACAGTTAGTTAATCATGAAATTTAGGGCATAACATATCGCCGGCGTTGGGTCGTCTCTTCACAGGCGTCGAGTCGTCTCATCACAGGCGTTGGGGCATCTGAAGTCTCCATGAGAGGCTGGATACATAACTGGAGCTGACGAACTCTATTTGAGTTATAGGGACAGGCGTCCCGAGATAACAACAAAAAAGGCAGATGGGAAATAATTAGCGTAGCTGCTGTTCTTAATACGAATGCATTTGATCTGATTTAACTGTAGTATAAAAGGTATGAGATGCATCATGTGAATGCTTGGCTAAAGAGATGCGTCTTTAATCTAGTTTTAAACTGGGAGAGCGAGTCTGAGCCTCGGACAGTATCAGGAAGGCTATTCCAGAGTTTAGGAGCTAGATGTGAAAACGCCCTCCCTCCTTTAGTGGACTTAGTTATCCTAGGTACGACCAGAAGCCTCGAATTTAGCGATCTTAAAGAGCGCGATGGAATATATGGCGATAGAAGATCTCTTAAATACACAGGAGCTAAACCATTTAGGGCTTTATATGTCAGTAACAATACTTTGTAATTGATACGGAACTTAATAGGTAACCAGTGTAGAGATGATAAAATTGGTGTTATATGATCATATTTTCTTGATCTAGTAAGAACTCTAGCAGCTGCATTTTGGACTAACTGTAGCTTGTTTACGGAGGATGCAGGACAACCAGCTAATAAAGCATTACAGTAATCTAGTCTCGAGGTCATGAATGCATGAACTAACTTTTCTGCATCAGAAACTGATAGCATGTTACGTAGCTTAGCAATGTTTCTAAGGTGGAAAAAGGCTGTTCTTGTGACATTTGAAATATGATTTTCAAAAGACAAGTTGCGGTCTAGTATAACACCCAGGTCTTTTACTGTAGAGGATAAAGTAACAGGACGTCCATCTAGATTAAGGTTGTATTGTAAGAGGTTTTGTGGGCAGTTTTTTGGACCAATCAGTAATACCTCCGTTTTATCTGAATTTAATAGAAGAAAATTACACGTCATCCAATATTTTATATCTTTAACACACTCTGTCATTTTAGATAATTTAGTGTTATCATCTGGTCTAGATGAAATATATAATTGAGTGTCATCAGCATAACAGTGGAAACTTATTCCAGGTTTTCTTATAATATTACCAAGTGGCAGCATATAAATTGAGAATAGCAGGGGGCCTAATACAGATCCCTGCGGCACTCCATAATTTACTGACGTTATCTTTGATTTTTCCCCATTTAAATGGACAAAATGGTAACGGTCTGATAGGTACGATCTAAACCAGCTTAATGCCTGTCCCTGAACACCAGTGTAATTTTGAAGTCGATCTAAGAGTATTTTATGATCTATAGTGTCAAACGCAGCACTAAGATCGAGTAAAACTAGTATTGAGATACAGCCTTGGTCAGAAGCTAAAAGTAAATCATTTGTAATTTTAACCAGCGCAGTTTCTGTGCTATGATGTGGCCTGAATCCTGACTGAAATTTTCATAGATATCGTTTTCTTGCAAGAAAGAGCACAATTGAGCGGACACAACTTTTTCTAGTATTTTAGACATAAATGGAAGATTTGAAATGGGTCTGTAATTTGCTAGGTTATTTGGATCTAATTGTGGTTTTTTAATAAGAGGTTTTATAACTGCCAGCTTGAATGTTTTTGGAACATGTCCTAAAGATAGAGACGAGTTAATAATATTGAGAAGAGGCTCTTCCACTACAGGTAACACTTCTTTCAGTAGTTTACTGGGTATTGGATCTAATAAACATGTTGTTGGTTTAGATGCAGTGATAAGTTTATTTAGCTCTTCCTGTCCTATAGTTGTAAAGCGCTGTAGTTGTTCTTGAGGGGCGATAATTGATGCTGAATCATAAGACGCTGTCAAAGATTGTACATTTACAATTGTGTTTCTGATGCTTTCTATTTTCTCAGTGAAGAAATTCATGAAATCATTACTATTAAAATGTAACGGAATATTTTGTTCAGGTGATGTCTGTTTATTTGTTAATCTAGCCACGGTGTTAAATAAAAACCTTGGATTGTTTTGGTTATTTTCTATTAGTTTGCGGAGATGCTCAGCCCTGGCTGCTTTTAGAGCCTTTTTATAACGTGACATACTGTCTTTCCACGCGATTCTAAAGACCTCTAAATTAGTTTGTTTCCATTTGCGCTCTAAGTTACGAGTTTCTCTCTTGATAACATGTATAATATGTGTTCGGGCCCTGGTGCCTGTATAATATGTGATCGGGCCCTGGTGTCTGTATAATATGTGATCGGGCCCTGGTGCCTGTATAATATGTGATCGGGCCCTGGTGCCTGTATAATATGTGATCGGGCCCTGGTGTCTGTATAATATGTGATCGGGCCCTGGTGCCTGTATAATATGTGATCGGGCCCTGGTGCCTGTATAATATGTGTTCGGGCCCTGGTGCCTGTATAATATGTGATCGGGCCCTGGTGCCTGTATAATATGTGATCAGGCCCTGGTGTCTGTATAATATGTGATCGGGCCCTGGTGCCTGTATAATATGTGATCGGGCCCTGGTGCCTGTATAATATGTGATCGGGCCCTGGTGCCTGTATAATATGTGATCGGGCCCTGGTGCCTGTATAATATGTGATCAGGCCCTGGTGTCTGTATAATATGTGATCGGGCCCTGGTGCCTGTATAATATGTGATCGGGCCCTGGTGCCTGTATAATATGTGATCGGGCCCTGGTGCCTGTATAATATGTGATCGGGCCCTGGTGCCTGTATAATATGTGATCGGGCCCTGGTGTCTGTATAATATGTGATCGGGCCCTGGTGCCTGTATAATATGTGATCGGGCCCTGGTGCCTGTATAATATGTGTTCGGGCCCTGGTGCCTGTATAATATGTGATCGGGCCCTGGTGCCTGTATAATATGTGATCAGGCCCTGGTGCCTGTATAATATGTGATCGGGCCCTGGTGCCTGTATAATATGTGTTCGGGCCCTGGTGCCTGTATAATATGTGATCGGGCCCTGGTGCCTGTATAATATGTGATCGGGCCCTGGTGTCTGTATAATATGTGATCGGGCCCTGGTGCCTGTATAATATGTGATCGGGCCCTGGTGCCTGTATAATATGTGATCGGGCCCTGGTGTCTGTATAATATGTGATCGGGCCCTGGTGCCTGTATAATATGTGATCGGGCCCTGGTGCCTGTATAATATGTGTTCGGGCCCTGGTGCCTGTATAATATGTGATCGGGCCCTGGTGCCTGTATAATATGTGATCAGGCCCTGGTGTCTGTATAATATGTGATCGGGCCCTGGTGCCTGTATAATATGTGATCGGGCCCTGGTGCCTGTATAATATGTGATCGGGCCCTGGTGCCTGTATAATATGTGTTCGGGCCCTGGTGTCTGTATAATATGTGTTCGGGCCCTGGTGTCTGTATAATATGTGATCGGGCCCTGGTGTCTGCATAATATGTGTTCGGGCCCTGGTGCCTGTATAATATGTGATCGGGCCCTGGTGCCTGTATAATATGTGTTCGGGCCCTGGTGCCTGTATAATATGTGTTCGGGCCCTGGTGTCTGTATAATATGTGATCGGGCCCTGGTGCCTGTATAATATGTGATCGGGCCCTGGTGTCTGCATAATATGTGTTCGGGCCCTGGTGCCTGTATAATATGTGATCGGGCCCTGGTGTCTGTATAATATGTGATCGGGCCCTGGTGCCTGTATAATATGTGATCGGGCCCTGGTGTCTGTATAATATGTGATCGGGCCCTGGTGCCTGTATAATATGTGATCGGGCCCTGGTGTCTGTATAATATGTGATCGGGCCCTGGTGCCTGTATAATATGTGATCGGGCCCTGGTGTCTGTATAATATGTGATCGGGCCCTGGTGCCTGTATAATATGTGATCGGGCCCTGGTGTCTGTATAATATGTGATCGGGCCCTGGTGCCTGTATAATATGTGATCGGGCCCTGGTGTCTGTATAATATGTGATCGGGCCCTGGTGCCTGTATAATATGTGTTCGGGCCCTGGTGCCTGTATAATATGTGATCGGGCCCTGGTGTCTGTATAATATGTGATCGGGCCCTGGTGCCTGTATAATATGTGATCGGGCCCTGGTGTCTGTATAATATGTGATCGGGCCCTGGTGCCTGTATAATATGTGATCGGGCCCTGGTGTCTGCATAATATGTGTTCGGGCCCTGGTGCCTGTATAATATGTGTTCGGGTCCTGGTGCCTGTATAATATGTGATCGGGCCCTGGTGTCTGTATAATATGTGTTCGGGCCCTGGTGCCTGTATAATATGTGTTCGGGCCCTGGTGCCTGTATAATATGTGTTCGGGCCCTGGTGTCTGTATAATATGTGTTCGGGCCCTGGTGCCTGTATAATATGTGATCGGGCCCTGGTGCCTGTATAATATGTGTTCGGGTCCTGGTGCCTGTATAATATGTGTTCGGGCCCTGGTGCCTGTATAATATGTGTTCGGGTCCTGGTGCCTGTATAATATGTGTTCGGGCCCTGGTGCCTGTATAATATGTGATCGGGCCCTGGTGCCTGTATAATATGTGTTCGGGTCCTGGTGCCTGTATAATATGTGTTCGGGCCCTGGTGCCTGTATAATATGTGTTCGGGCCCTGGTGCCTGTATAATATGTGATCGGGCCCTGGTGCCTGTATAATATGTGATCAGGCCCTGGTGTCTGTATAATATGTGTTCTGGCCCTGGTGTCTGTATAATATGTGTTCGGGCCCTGGTGTCTGTATAATATGTGATCGGGCCCTGGTGTCTGTATAATATGTGTTCGGGCCCTGGTGTCTGTATAATATGTGATCGGGCCCTGGTGCCTGTATAATATGTGATCGGGCCCTGGTGTCTGTATAATATGTGATCGGGCCCTGGTGCCTGTATAATATGTGATCGGGCCCTGGTGTCTGTATAATATGTGTTCGGGCCCTGGTGCCTGTATAATATGTGATCGGGCCCTGGTGCCTGTATAATATGTGTTCGGGTCCTGGTGCCTGTATAATATGTGATCGGGCCCTGGTGTCTGCATAATATGTGTTCGGGCCCTGGTGCCTGTATAATATGTGATCGGGCCCTGGTGCCTGTATAATATGTGATCGGGCCCTGGTGCCTGTATAATATGTGATCGGGCCCTGGTGTCTGTATAATATGTGATCGGGCCCTGGTGTCTGTATAATATGTGATCGGGCCCTGGTGTCTGTATAATATGTGATCGGGCCCTGGTGTCTGTATAATATGTGTTTGGGCCCTGGTGCCTGTATAATATGTGATCGGGCCCTGGTGCCTGTATAATATGTGATCGGGCCCTGGTGTCTGTATAATATGTGATCGGGCCCTGGTGTCTGTATAATATGTGATCGGGCCCTGGTGTCTGTATAATATGTGATCGGGCCCTGGTGTCTGTATAATATGTGATCGGGCCCTGGTGCCTGTATAATATGTGATCGGGCCCTGGTGTCTGTATAATATGTGATCGGGCCCTGGTGCCTGTATAACATGTGTTCGGGCCCTGGTGCCTGTATAATATGTGATCGGGCCCTGGTGCCTGTATAATATGTGATCGGGCCCTGGTGCCTGTACAATATGTGTTCGGGCCCTGGTGTCTGTATAATATGTGATCGGGCCCTGGTGTCTGTATAATATGTGTTCGGGCCCTGGTGTCTGTATAATATGTGATCGGGCCCTGGTGCCTGTATAACATGTGTTCGGGCCCTGGTGCCTGTATAACATGTGTTCGGGCCCTGGTGCCTGTATAATATGTGATCGGGCCCTGGTGCCTGTACAATATGTGTTCGGGCCCTGGTGTCTGTATAATATGTGATCGGGCCCTGGTGCCTGTATAATATGTGATCGGGCCCTGGTGCCTGTATAATATGTGTTCTTTTATCAAATTTCAGGTCTTGTTGTGTTTCGAAGCTTCACTAGGACACAGAGTTATTAGCAAAAAGCTAATGTTGCTTATTATAGCGCCACCATGTGGCTGAACCTCACAAGATTTGATACACCGCCTCATTTTGACACAAATATGTATATGTAATAATATTTTTCATAACAGTCAGACATTATGATTTGACCTTATTTGCTGCTGTGATTTCATTGGCTGCTGACGGCCATGTTTGTTGAATTGTCTGAGTGATATTTGAAGAGTATGTTATCATTTGACCCAGAGAAGTTGAATATCAGAACTCGTTGGGTTTGATCGTGACGTTCAGCAGAGACAGATCAACACAAGAAGATTATGATTATCTTCACATTGTTTTGATGTTTCAAGAGATTTTTGATGACGTTTTGTCATGAGTTTCGAGTGAATTGGATCAAACGGAGAAGGTTTTTTCTATTATATCCAAGCTTGAGATCTTCATGACTTACAGTCTCTGACGCCCAGACATGTTCAGAGCAGAAAAATAATAATTGATAAAACAGTGCAAATATAATAATGTTGCAGCAGCTTCAGTGCGTGAACCCATGAAGTACAGCTGGGTTAAAATACGTTTAACAAATCACACTTCTACATGAATTATACATGATTGATGTGACACTGTAATGAAACTAAATGAAGCTGATCTTCATCAACACAAACAGAGCTTGAGAAAAGCACAGATACACACCGTCACACACACTGATGTCTATATGAGCATTTATTACACACAGTTATTCTGACATGATATTCACTGACAGAAGTTCAGCTGTGTTAGTAATGTAACGAAGGGAAAATAAGAGACTCTGTAACATCTCACTGTTGCTGATTTATCATGCAGCTCAAAGCATCATGGGTAGAATCTCTCTACAGTCTGTTCTCATTCATCAACACAGTTTCACTGATCCATTATAAAACCTAAACCCAGGATAGAGCGGCTGAGTGAATGTGGTCTGCACTGTGTGTATGAGGCTCATTGTGTCTCTGTCGACGCTGTAGAAGGACAGAGTTCCTGCACTGTGATCCACATACACTCCTGTTCTACTGCTGATGAGCTTTACAGGGAGATTAGACACTATGCCATTGTGTACGAATGCATAACCGGAGGAAGAGCAGAACAAACTCCAGGACTGATCATTATATCCAAACGCACACTCTGTACCCGATCCCTTCCTGCTGATGCTCTTATATGACACTGATATCGACACACTCCCTCTCCACTCAGCCTCCCAGTAAGAGCGTCCACACACACTCTCTCTACACAACACCTGCTCATAATGATCAAATCTGTCTGGATGATCAGGATACGACTGATCTGTGTCAGTGTTAGTAATCTCTCTGTTCTCCTCAGACAGAAGGAGGTATGTATTCACTGTGTTCAGATCCAGAGTGAGCTGATGGGAATCTGATGGAGAGAAAACATCAGAATCAGGAATTATGAATCTGATCTTTTAATGTATCTGAACTCTTCATGTTCATTATATCAGCATATCTCAGTGCAGTTTAATCATCATTTACATGATCAACTCTAAAACTCTTCTGTCATGTTTTCTTTCAGCTTCTACAGGAAGAACATGAACACAGTGAGTTTCTCTGCTTGTTTTCTGACTTACATTGAAGGAAGTCTTTCCTGGTCTTGGGAACTGTGGCTGTGGAAATCAACAGACATGAAGAGTGTGATTATCATGTCAAGAGAAAATGATCCTGCATCCGTTGCTAACACATGCACAACTCCTCCAACACAGAAGATATTTAGAAATGTGTCTGCTGTTTACAGAGCCAAATCCTGACACAACCACTATTGAGGGTTTGATATTATTGACGCGTCACCATATTGGATTTGGCTTCTGTAGACATGAACTGATCACAGATTTGATTTGAGAGGGAAGAGGGATTATAAAAAAATCAATACAATGATATGTTGTCATAGTTATATACAATTCGATGAAAATATAGCTGTATCATTTTCTTGTCTGTTTATCACGGAGGTCAAACTTCATAATAACAATGTATCAGATTTTAAACTATATTATAAACTACACTATAAAACAAAGTGGAAAGATATGGCTAGCATTCGTAGAGTCCATTCCCCGTGTTTACCTCGAAGCTAACGTTATATACAATAGCCGCATTAGCAGTTAGCTGCTGTTTGTTACACACAGTAGAGCAATAAAAACAGAGTCTCCGTTTCAATTTCAGGGAAGTCCCTGATGGTTGGGCGCGTTTTCCAAACGGAGCTTCGAGGCCAACTTCGCCTGATATTGCCCCAAATTTGTGAATGATTCCGGCGTAAAATGTTTAGCGCACACCCTTGAACAATAAGTGAGTTGAAAGTGTTGTTGGGACAGCGTCATTAAAAATGAATTTTATCCACTGGTCCCTGATAGTTTGGTCTGTTTTTGGTATAGAAAACACATTTGCATGTTGTTTCTGGCAGTCAACCACAGAGCAACTCACGTGTGCACTTTGTTTCTGCATCTTTCGCGACTGAATATGAGGGGGAGAGGGGAAGGGCGGGCTTCCTGCTGCGGTGTCCATAGATGGTATATCAAAATCAAAATCTTGTTTTTTAGTGCGCGTGCACGTGGGCTATTTTACAAACCCTGAGGTAAACAAACGCTTCACTTAAATATCGGCTTCCCGGCCAGTGTATAATCATTATGCAATCATAACATACATTGATTCTTGTGGAAAAGTGAAAATTGCAGGTTATGACTCCTTTAAATTAGTGATTTTAACAGTAAATATCAGTAAATATCAAAAGTTTCCTTCATGTTCAGAAATGCATTGTTGTCATAAATAGTGTCTACTTAAAGTCACAGAGTATGGGGATTTAATGTCAGATATACTGTATTTAATCAATGGAAAGACTTGAACGAGTTGAATGTGCCTTAAGCCAATAAGAAAAAACTCACAACAGCGAATACGGTGAGTTTTCTTGTCTGAAACATTGCTGTCATGATTTGATGAACTAATTTATACAATATATTAAGCTTTTATCTGCTAAAAATATATTGCATCTGTTCTCATCTTTCTCATTTTAATATTGAAGCTTGATTTTTTAATCGTACTGTCACAGTTCTGTTATGTTTGGACTTTTAGTTTGTTTATCTTTAGTCACATGTCTCCTTTGTTCTAGTTTCCCGCCACTCTTTAGTCACTATGGTTACTGATTTTGATTATTCTTTCTGTTCAGCTGTGTGTCATCAATTACACTCGTTGGTCTATTTAAGCGGCTGTGATTGCACTTCTCCTTTGTCTGGATTAATAGTGGTGGGCAGATCGAGGCTTCGTGAAACAGTTGAAGCATATGTGCCGTATTGTGTCGAGGCTTCGAAACACTCCGGCACCGTCTCCACGGCGACCCCTAGTGGCCAGAACAGTGTAAATGCAACAAAACCTCAGCTAAACATGCATAAAAATCCATTCGGTTTTTACCATTAATAAGATGATCAAAGTATTAAAATATGTTCTTTTATTAATTGTCAGGGTTTGTTTTGTCTGTTCTGTGCCTCAGCTAACAGGCAAATAAGAGACTATTAACTACAATTATTAATTTTAATTATACTAATGTCTAGTTAAAACATCTACAAATGTATAAAACTGATCAGAGACCAGGTTAAACCCACAGACACTTGTTGTTCACTGGTTCTCAGTGACTCCCCATGAATCATGGGTTGACCGAGATCATCGCCCCCAGTGGTCAACCATTGACATGTCGAAACATTTATAAACAGTTGTACTGTAATGAAGCCTCGTTTACGGAGATCACGTGACTCGCGCTGATACACACTCCGAACCACTGATTCAGAACAAAAGATTCGTAAAGGTGTCGAAGCTTCATAAAGCTGTGTTTTGAAATTGCCATCACTACTATTAAAGCCTTCTGACTAGGGGTGGGAGATATAGCGTCAAAATTATATCACGATATTTCAAGAACATTTGCGATAATGATATTTATGACGATATATAATTATTTTTTTTTTTAGAAAATGTTTTTATTACATTTATCTCACCTAAATGTTTGCTCACTCATTGCGTTTTTTACAATGTGGTAATTTTCTTTTAGAGTTTACACAACACAAGGAAGCTTTAATTAATGACAGACACATATTGTCACTTTTAGAGCACGGATCCATTACTGTTTTCATGCCTGTCACATGCGTTTTATACACAACCGACTGCGTTTACGAATACACTAACCAATACCGGAATTTTAACACATATAATCCGCGAAAAATAACCGTTGTTACTTGCGAGCTGTTTGTGAGGAGGCTTTAATGTACGTATGCACGCAAAGAAAACCTCAAAGAGCGCGCGAGTACTGGTCTGGATAGTTTGAAGGACAAGTTCCGTATTTTACACTTAAAGGAGAACTCCGGTCAATTTTAAGATTGAGCTCAATTTTTAGTAAATTTTGAGTGCTGTCAATACAGAGAACAACGACAAAAATCGGTGTTGCCTACACAGTGTTATCTTCTTTTTAAAATTTGCACCCTATTGACTTGAATGGGGCAAGTTTTAAACCTGCTTTTATCCTCTTAACATCTTTGATGTCATTACAAGTGCCCAGCCATGTTGAGTGATTCTTTCAGAGTGAACACGAGTGAATCTGACTGCAGGAGATGTGAAAGATATTAATAAAAATGATGTTAATTCAACAAGCGCACAGACCTGTATTTAGTTCCTGTTTTTGGTGGAAGTCCAAAGTAGTCGATTGTCGAGTTCACGCGCGTGATCATAGTAACTAAACCTATGCGCGTGAACTCGACAATCGACTACTTTGGACTTCCACCAAAAACAGGAACTAAATACAGGTCTGTGCGCTGGCTGATATAACATCATTTTTATTCATATCTTTCACATCTACTGCAGTCAGATTCACTCGTGTTCACTCTGAAGGAATCACTCAACATGGCTGGGCACTTGTAATGACACATCAAGGATGATAAGACTAAGAACTGGTTAAGTTTAAAACTTGCCCCATTCAAGTCAATAGGGTGTAAATTTTAAAAAGAGGATAACACGGTGTAGGCAATACCGATTTTTGTCGTTGTTCTCTGTATTGACAGCACTCCAAATTTACAAAAAATTGAGCTCAATGTTAAAATTGACCGGAGTTCACCTTTAAAGCCCTGTTCTCAGATCATTTCTGATGAAATAGAACGGTTAAGATTTGAATTTGGACACATGCTGCTGTCCCCCCCCCCCCCCCCCCCCCCTACCTTACCCTACCTTACCCTACCTTACCCTACCCTACCCTCCCCTCCCCTTTTAGTCCAACTCCATTGACTTGTTTTGGATGTGCTGTGAGTTACAAAGCAAAATTTGTAACTTTACAAAAAAGTTACAAATTTTAATCTTAACCGTTCTATTTCATCAGAAACTATCTGAAAGCAAGTGTAAAATACCAAACTTGTCCTTTAAAATCGCTTGAATGTTTAAACTGATAAGACTTAAAAAGAAGTAAAAATTATAAACTTTAGTAACGATGCAATGCAATATAATCTGTGTTGATTAATTTTCTGCTGACTTACTCTCAGACAGGTGTTGTTATTGTGCGCGCTAGGGAACGTAAAAGCGCCATACGTCATCATGTCGCTATATCATTGATATTACGATTTGACACTTTTTTATAATGTACATAATGATACCGGTATTATTGTGGACGGTATGATATGGCACAGCCCTACTTCTGACCCTGATCCTCATCTTCCTCTGCTTTATAAAACCCTGCAGTGACACATACCTTATTTTAAAGACTTTATTTAATGAACTCCTGTATGCTTTGCATTTATTATAAGTAATTAATAATGATTATTATTAAATAATATATATGATGAGATTTGCATTTGTTTAATTATTTATACTAATCATAATCATTTTGTTTTCAGGGATGACTGCTGTCTTTCTGCAGAAATGCCATTATACAGTGGGCTTAAGAGTCAACAGTTTTTGTGTGTTAAGGTGATTATTTGTGTTTTGTTTATTATTATCATTGTTTATTTTTATTTTTTAGTTTTATGTCAGCCAGATTTATAAATGTCCTATTGGTTTTCATACAGAGAAATGTATGGTTTACTTGTTCAAGGCTTTGTATTGTTTATTGTGAATGTCATATGATTAAGTACACTAGCCTACATTAGACATCAAATACATAATGTACTCTGCGTCTTTAAGGACTATCTGTAACAACATGAACGAAGGAAATATTATGTTCATATACAGTCAAATGAGAAACACTTTACAACATGCTACACATTTAACACCTGTTAGGAAATATGGTTGTAAATACAAACATTGACTGTGTAAGATAAAGATTAATGCAAAGAAATGTGCATATAACACTCACCTGAAGACTGTATGGGGCCGATAGAGTCACTGGCTTCACTCACTCCCACTTTACCCACTATCCTGTAGCGGATCAAGTACTGCTTTCCAAACTCGAATCCAGTCAGAGTAAAGTTTTCATCAGCTGTGTTTATGGGAATCCACTGTTCCTCAGAGCCAGAATCTGCCTTCACCTGCTGGTACTCCACTCTGAACTGCACAGTTTCTCCAGTAGGGGACTTCTGCAGTTTCAGGGACACACTGTCCTCCAGGACCTGCTTCACTTCTGGTGGGGGAGGCTTCGACACGGGCTGGAACTGTGTGTCTGTCAGATTCCCTTTTTCATACAGATAGATAGAGGAGCCTGGACTGGAGGAATTGGAGATGGCAGAAATAATGAATAGATATCTCTTTTCATCTTCATTAGCCTCTGAAAAACTTCTGAAAAGAGATAAGTTCTCTCTCATCTTTGACATGATACCAGGATTGTTGAGCCACTCTTCTGATACTAGCGTGCTATAATTGTGTTTCATTCCCACATCTGGCTCTTTAAACTCGTCAGATTCCAGAAACTTCTTCATGGCTGAAAGATCTGGGTCTTCATACTTCAGAGATGTGAAGGTCAAGCACACCACAACATCAATATCAGGATTAAAGAGGATGGTGTTGAGATGGTTTGAGTCTTCAGTATTGATTCCCTTCAGTATCTCTGTGTGAGAACTCAAGAGGTTAAGTTCAGCCGTTGCATGATCTAACCACTGGTTAAGCCTGTCAGCATTAAAGGGGGAGCTGTAGTGGATCTTCAGGATGTCTTCCAAAGAATTTTGCTCCATCTTTCCTCCCCGTATAGCAGGCAAGACCTTGGCCACTGCTTTCAGGAGCTCTGTTTTGTAACTGCTAAATGAGCTCTGAAACGAATGCAGCCTCTCTTTGATGTCTTTGAAAACATTTACCATCGGTTTTCTAGACAGGTCGTTGCATGTCCTCTCTACTTCTCCCAGCCCCTCGATTATATCTTCAGTGTTGGAAACCAGACGTGTGGTGATTTCTCTCTCCAACTGAGCAGCTTTTGTATCCAGTAGAGAAAGAGGATAGAGCCAGACTTTTATTGGGACTGCATTCTCTGGATTCTCCTTCAGTATAGTGGGGAGCTTCTTGTACACCTCTAGGGCCTCCGTGTAAGTGGTGGGGTTTTGATCAAGGCGGACGTCACCATAAAATGTGCAGGCGATGCTCTCAGCCATCTTCTTTTGACCTTCTGTCATTTGTAAAGCTCCTTGTCCCTCAATGGAAAATAGAGGAATCTTCTTGACCATGACATCCAGTTCTCCCTCAATCTCCTGCTTTTCTTCCTCTTCTGAAAATGTCCGATCAAACACCATGAAGGCCTGAGCTCCGTATAGTACAGCCGAGACAACATGAGTTGCAGTTTTCTGGTCAAAGACCTGAGGGTAGGTGATCTGACCCAGTTGGCTCATAGTGAGCTGTTCGAATCTGGAGGTTTCACTGTAATACATTGTAACTCTGGACTGTTGGTTTGAGAATTTGGTGTCACGTAGGAACTTGGCAGATCCTCCCACCTCCACCAGCCCTCCCAAGAAGCTGGCCTTCAGGGGAGCACTCACATCCAGGAGACTGGACTTACTAGAGAGAGAGTCGGAGCTACTGAACTTCAAATCTGTCATGGGCTGTGGATGGGTGTCCAAATCTTCTCTCAAGGATTTCTTATCCCACAGAGTGACACCTGAAATGAGAAATTACTTTTAGAGTTATGTACGAGGAAGTGATGTACTGTTGAAGAAACATGCCGGTTTTAACGTGTTGTTACACAAGGATTTGTAATTAGTGAGGCAAGATTTGATGAAGAGGAAAAAAAAACTTTTATTTAATTTTCAGGTTTGTAAAGCACCTGGAATGAAGGTATCCTTGCGGCAGTCATACAGCATACCCGGAAACAGAGGTCTTCCTAGAGCTGCCACTTCAATGGTCTGTGATTCCAGAGCTGCAGTAAATAACAAATAAAAGGTATAATTTATATTTAGAAAATGTATTATATATTAACAAAATTATATCTGATGATAATGAAAACTCTTTACCCGCAAAAAAGTTGACAGCCACTGCCAGCATTTTTTATCATTTTCACAAAATGTTCATGACCCCCAGAATATTTTGTTGTATGAATATCTCAAACATGCACAATTTCAAAAGAAAGAGGACACCCTCTGCTTTAAAAAACAAAAAGGTTTTATTCTAGCTTCATTCATTCCTTTAAGTAAAAAAAAAGCAACAATTCGAGCAAAAAGCGTTTTTGTCAAAGACTACGTCTAGATCTACATCAGAACAATGATCAAAACATAGATGGATAGAATAGACTTAGTCAACACCCTCAAAGCTTGCACAGTCCTATAGCATGTCCTGGGTCGACTTTTCAGTAGGTAACATCAGGCAGTTTTGATTAATGTGATGTTTAATGGGTAACGCTTTAGTGTCAGGATTCCTCCTTCACATCACTCTCCATTACCTCCCAGATCATCACTGACTCCTCCCACTCCTTCAATCACCCGTTCACAGTCCCCTGATTACTGATTCCCATCACCTGTGACTCATCACCAGTTCCCTTTATAACCCAGCATTCACCTCACCTCCGTTGTCTGATCTCGTCATTTCCTGACCACAGACCCACCGTGAACACTCTCCTATGCTAACCCGCTACTTACCCAAGCTTACCTGCATTCCTCCTCGGATCCCATCGTCTCGTCTCAGTCCAGTCCCCAAGGCTCCTTCTCTTCAACTCCCTCTCCTGGATCCGCACCTGAATACACATCACGGAATCAATCATTCAGCTAAGACTCTCCATATTCGCCATAGACTGTCTCACTTACCATTCCACTGTGTGTCCGCAACTGCATTGTTCAATAAAAGTGTGTTTACAACTTACGTCATCTCTCTCCGTGTTTCAAACCCTGACAGAAGATCAGACCAACAACATGCAATCGGATACACGAGACGCTGTTCCTCACCCAGTGCCCACCGCATCAGCGTCTGCTTCAACCAGTCCATCCCCGGATCCACTTCCGCATTCACCCGCTGCTTCGTTCACTGCCTCTTCCAGTCCCATGGCCAAACCAGCGCCTTACTCCGGCGAGGCGGAGGATTGCAGTGGGTTCCTCTTCCAGGTATCGTTATATTTCACTATGAATGAACAACAATTCCATAATGACGCCGCCCGCGTGGCTTTCATCATCTCATTACTCACCGGTTCCGCCCTCCAGTGGGCTCTATCTCTTTGGAATTCCAATTCTCCGACCATTCATGTTTGCAAGGATTTTATTCAACACTTTAGGGATGTGTTTGGACAGTCCGTGGCTTCCCTCTCTATCCACGATCAGCTGTTCCATCTAAAACAAGGCCGTTCTTCGGTGACTGAATATTCCCTTCGATTCAGAACCCTCGCTGCTGCTAGTGGGTGGAACGAGCCCGCTGATCCTGCGCCAGAGCCCGCTGATCCTGCGCCAGAGCCCGCTGATCCTGCGCCAGAGGCCGCTGATCCTGCGCCAGAGCCCGCTGATCCTGCGCCAGAGCCCGCTGATCCTGCGCCAGAGCCTGCTGATCCTGCGCCAGAGCCCGCTGATCCTGCGCCAGAGCCCTCATCACTGCCCAGCACAGAGCCCTCATCGCTGCCCAGCACAGAGCCCTCATCGCTGCCCAGCACAGAGCCCTCATCGCTGCCCAGCACAGAGCCCTCATCGCTGCCCAGCACAGAGCCCTCATCGCTGCCCAGCACAGAGCCCTCATCGCTGCCCAGCACAGAGCCCTCATCGCTGCCCAGCACAGAGCCCTCATCGCTGCCCAGCACAGAGCCCTCATCGCTGCCCAGCACAGAGCCCTCATCGCTGCCCAGCACAGAGCCCTCATCGCTGCCCAGCACAGAGCCCTCATCGCTGCCCAGCACAGAGCCCCCTGCACCGCTGGTCCCGTCCAGCCCTGAGCTTCCTGCACCGCTGGTCCCGTCCAGCCCTGAGCTTCCTGCACCGCTGGTCCCGTCCAGCCCAGAGCTTCCTGCACCGCTGGTCCCGTCCAGCCCTGAGCTTCCTGCACCGCTGGTCCCGTCCAGCCCAGAGCTTCCTGCGCCGCTGGTCCCGTCCAGCCCAGAGCTTCCTGCGCCGCTGGTCCCGTCCAGCCCAGAGCTTCCTGCACCGCTGGTCCCGTCCAGCCCAGAGCTTCCTGCACCGCTGGCCCCGTCCAGCCCAGGGCTTCCTGCACCGCTGGTACCGTCCAGCCCAGAGCTTCCTGCACCGCTGGTCCCGTCCAGCCCAGAGCTTCCTGCACCGCTGGTCCCGTCCAGCCCAGAGCTTCCTGCACCGCTGGTCCCGTCCAGCCCAGAGCTTCCTGCACCGCTGGTCCCGTCCAGCCCAGGGCCTTCGCCGCTGGTCCCATCCAGCCCAGGACCGCCTTCGCCGCTGGCCCCGGTCAGCTCAGAGCCCTCTTCGCCGCGGGTCCAGTCCAGTGCTGATCTCCCCAAGAAAATTTTGGGGGGGGGCAATAAGTCCTCTGAGGGGATCGTGGAGGCCCTTCCGACACGGTCGCCATGGCCGCCCGAAGGGTCCTCACCGCCATGGCCGCCCGAAGGGTCCTCACCGCCATGGCCGCCCGAAGGGTCCTCACCGCCATGGCCGCCCGAAGGGTCCTCACCGCCTGCACGTCCTGCTCCGCCCTGGCCGCCAGCACGTCCTGCTCCGCCCTGGCCGCCAGAAAGGCCTGCTCCGCCCTGGAGGCTTCCTGCTCCAGATCGGCCACCCCTTCATCAGCCTCCAGGGCGCCCACCCCCCCACCCCTTTGTTGTTCTACGGCGCGAGGTCGCGCCTTGTTGAAGGGGGGCGTTATGTCAGGATTCCTCCTTCACATCACTCTCCATTACCTCCCAGATCATCACTGACTCCTCCCACTCCTTCAATCACCCGTTCACAGTCCCCTGATTACTGATTCCCATCACCTGTGACTCATCACCAGTTCCCTTTATAACCCAGCATTCACCTCACCTCCGTTGTCTGATCTCGTCATTTCCTGACCACAGACCCACCGTGAACACTCTCCTATGCTAACCCGCTACTTACCCAAGCTTACCTGCATTCCTCCTCGGATCCCATCGTCTCGTCTCAGTCCAGTCCCCAAGGCTCCTTCTCTTCAACTCCCTCTCCTGGATCCGCACCTGAATACACATCACGGAATCAATCATTCAGCTAAGACTCTCCATATTCGCCATAGACTGTCTCACTTACCATTCCACTGTGTGTCCGCAACTGCATTGTTCAATAAAAGTGTGTTTACAACTTACGTCATCTCTCTCCGTATTTCAAACCCTGACATTTAGATTACAGCCCGGAAAGTACTGCGTAATTACAATGAAATTACAGTGTAACTTTCGGTAATTACAGTGTACCTATAAAGTATGTACGTGTAAGTATAGGGGGACATAATGTAAAGTTTTGGAATAAAGGGGTAACAACCAGGAAAAAAAAAATATTATTTAGGCAAATTATTAAGTATTTTAGAACTACGGGGTACTTTTGGGAGCAATTTAGCGAGTAGGCTACATACACTGCACCTTTTTGTAATAATAGTGTATACAAATACATAAAGGCTTTTTTCAAATTACGGGGTAGCCTATATATCAGTGCATTTACAAAGTAGGCTAATTTGTTTTTATTGCAAAGGTGCACTGATTAAGTTGTTTCAAGGCAAGTAAAACTATTGCAACTTTTTTTTTTTTTAAATGCTGGGGAAATATACTCTTGTTTCATGTAGTTACAGGGTAAGTATGACATTGCGGGCCGTAAATTAAAGTGGTGCTTCTTACCCTCTTGTTTCTTGTAGTTACAGGGTAAGTATGACATTGCGGGCCGTAAATTAAAGTGGTGCTTCTTACCCTCTTGTTTCATGTAGTTACAGGGTAAGTATGACATTGCGGGCCGTAAATTAAAGTGGTGCTTCTTACCCTCTTGTTTCATGTAGTTACAGGGTAAGTACAATAAAAACACATGTAAACACACAATCTGATATCACTTGGAAAACTTTATTTGAAAAACAACTTATTTTAAAACGGATTTACAACACTTTCTCTTGCTTGGTTTCCTCCTCCTCTTGTTCCTCTTCTTCTTTCTTTCCACTGATAAATCTTAAGAAGGAATCCCATGTCTCTTGCTATTCTGTATTATGTGTTAAAAGAAAATACAGTACAGAAATGTCCTCACCATTTACTCATCTTTTACCCTCATGTCATCCGAGATGTATATGAATTTCCTTCTTCAGATTAACACAAAATGTTTTTTTAGAAAAATATATAATCTCTGTGAATGCATAATGCAAGCCCATGTGTTCCTAAAAGTTGACATCAAACAGCACATACAGCAATAACTACAGTAATCCATACGACCCCAATGGATGAATCAATGTCTTCTGAAGTGAGACGATAAGTGTTTGTAAGAAAAATACCAAATATTTAAACATTTTAAAGACTATCGCTTCCGTTCCGACCAACTGTCACTTGCGCGTGCATGAGAGGGTTGAGTTCAGGCTTGACACGCGTGAGTCACGTAAGCGCGCCGAGAAACCGAATGTCAATTTTTTTTTTTTTTATTAATGCTCACAACAAAATACAAACAATAACACATAATAATAATGAAAAACAAACAATACAGAAGAACAGAGATGGCAGTTCTCGCGCGAGTTTCACATCTAACTCCCGCGAGAACGTAATGAACGCGTGAAGCTTCACCAAACACGAAGCCAAGCCGACTCTCATGCACTCGCTGGACGCTGGTGACAGTTGGTCGGTAGCGAAAAGATGAGTAAATTACGAGAACATTTCTGGGTGTACTGTATTTTCTTTTAATACATAATACAGAATATCAAAAGACTCCTTCTTAAGATTAGGCTAATCAGTGGAATGATAGAAAAAGAAGAAGAGGAACAAGAGGAGGAGGAGGAAGTAGGAAGCCATGCAAAAATGTATACTTTCTGTCAGGACTTTAGTATTTGAAATGAAAAGTTGATTTTAAAAAAGGAATAAAGAATAATAAGTGTAATATGTTGTAAATCTTTTTTGAAATAAGTTGTTTTTCAAATAAAGTTGTCCAAGTGATATCAGATTGTGTTTACATGTGTTTTTATTGTACTTACCCTGTAACTACATGAAACAAGAGGGTAAGAAGCACCACTTTAATTTACGGCCCGCAATGTCATACTTACCCTGTAACTACAAGAAACAAGAGGGTAAGAAGCACCACTTTAATTTACGGCCCGCAATGTCATACTTACCCTGTAACTACAAGAAACAAGAGGGTAAGAAGCACCACTTTAATTTACGGCCCGCAATGTCATACTTACCCTGTAACTACAAGAAACAAGAGTATATTTCCCCAGCATTTAAAAAAAAAAAAGTTGTAGTTTTACTTGCCTTGAAACAACTTAATCAGTGCACCTTTGCAATAACAACAAATTAGCCTACTTTGTAAATGCACTGATATATAGGCTACCCCGTAATTTGAAAAAAGCCTTTATGTATTTGTATACACTATTATTACAAAAAGGTGTATGTAGCCTACTCGCTAAATTGCTCCCAAAAGTAAGATTGTATTATAGTATAAGTACCCCGTAGTTCTAAAATACTTACAGTATAAATAATTTGCCTAAATAACATTTTTTTTTCCCTGGTTGTTACCCCTTTATTCCAAAACTTTACATTGTTCCCCTATATAATTACACGTACGTACTTTATAGGTAGGCCTACACTGTAATTACCGAAAGTTACACTGTAATTTAGTTTTAATTACGCAGTATTTTCCTGGTTGTTACCCCTTTATTCCCAAGACTTTACATATTGTTCCCCTATACTTACACATAAGTACTTTATAGGTACACTGTAATTACCGAAAGTTACACTGTAATTTCATTGTAATTACGCAGTACTTTCCGGGCTGTAATCTAAAGCGTTACCGTTTAATGTTGATGAATGTTTTGATCAGGAGATTCCGTACTCTTTCAGAATATGCGTAATAGTGGCCCCTACCAAAAAAGTGAAAACAAGAAAAGCCGGAAATTTCCGTCAATGGCGGGGAAAGAGTTAATACTGAACCTTTCAGGGACAAGACACAAAGTTTCCAAATCTTCAGCCAGAATGTAAATTGCCCTCTGGGAGAGCAGTGTGATTCCTGCCTAGAGCAGGAACTGCTGCATCTGCCTGAATAGGGGGCGCAAACACATTTCACTCTGGTGATTGATTTAAGAGACTCTATTGTAAGTTGCTTTGGATAAAAGCGTCTTTTAAATGTGTACATGCAAATTGACCCTTTATGACCTGCCATAGAACAATTCCGCCAGAGTATGTCTTAGTATTTTTACATGCTGTGCTGTCATTCTTTTGAGCATTTTCATATGCCATACATCAAAATAATCCTTACACCCCCAATCTGAAGGCTATGTTTGTAATAAATCAATAGGAACTAGATAAATATCTCAAAAGTGCAATAAACAAAAAAAACTTACTATTTTAATCGTTTTTTTATATATATTGTATTAAATACAGAAATGTTATAAATGTCAACCTCAAACTTGTCAAGGTAAAAAACTTGCATAAAACACTTTAAAACTGTACACAATTAATTTGAACTATTCACATAAATTAGTTTGTAAGATACACTCATTTTTATAAACAAAAAAAAGGGGAAAAAAATACCATGTAAAATATTTAATTACACTACTCTATTATACACTACAATTTACTGGTAAAAAAAAAAACTGTAACCTGTAAACTTGTACACTATCAGAACTAAACATGCAGAAAGGCACTTCCAGTCCAGAATAACGCAGAGGGGCACTCGGTGTAATGAAGTGGCGAACTCAGAGGGATCCATTTGCAGCTTTTATTAGAATGGTCAACAGGCAGGGTCAAATAGTAGCAGACAGAACAATAGAGAGAACACAGGGCAGATCGGGGTCACAGGCAGAAGTCGAGGCAGGCAGCAAAAGGCTAGGTCCAATAGGCAATCCGGGTCAAGGCAGGCAGAGAACAATAAAAGGTCGGTATAAACAATACAAGTTCAGCAAACACAGGGAAACCGCTCAGAAATTGTATGCCGGGGCAAGGCAATACTTCGCAATGAACTGAGAGTGAACAGGGTTTATATAGGTGAGTGTGGATGAGCTGCAGGTGTTTGTGTAATCAGTTCCAGGTGAATGAGATGATGAGTGCTGATGAGTCCGGGCAGTGAGTATGGGAAATGTAGTTTGTGAGGAAGTGATCAGTCTATTGTGGAGCGCCCTCTGGTGGCTCTCGAGTGCACTCCAGCCAGTGATCGTTACACTCGGCATGCCTCACATATGAATGGAGTGCATTTGTATTTGTGGGGTCAAACAGATAACATTTTACTTTTGAATATTGACTGAACATTTAATTGGTAAAAATATAAAATAAATAGACCTTGTCAGAACAATTCTTGTGTAAAAAACAAACAAAAAACTGTACACTATCAGACATAAACAACATACAGATAGGCACCCCTACATATACACAGGCAACTCTAGCTGTGATAAGACTTGTGACAGTTCCTGTCCAGAATAACACAGAGGGGTACTTGGCATGCCTCACACATGAACGGAGTGCATTTCCCACACAGCCTGCATTTCCTGCGCCCCTGTGTGGCTTTTTTTTAACCAACTGTACCAGAAATGGCAACAGGTAAGTGCTGGTAGCTCTCCCGTGCTGGTTGTAAGGACACCCCACACATTTCCGCTGACATCTGTTCTTGGAAGGCCTGGTGTGTCATGGGCTGCTCCCCCTGGCTGCTACACAGTAGCTTGTGCAGCAAGTAGCTGTTTGTGACCGCAATGTCAATGAAATGTACATGACAGTGCAGTCATGTACCACTTCTTGCTTTTTTTCCACGAGGAATAGTAGCCAATCAACTGATCTGACAGGTCAACTCCCCCCATGAAGCGATTGTAATCTTTCACAGCCGGAGGAACTGGAACATCCAACTTCTTGTACTCACTGCTGGATTTGCACACTATTTTCACTGTGTCTCCCAAGTATGCAGTGTGCTGAGTAGTGCACACACTCACCTCTCGTGTGTCCATCCACTTTGTGAAAAGGAGCGATCCCTGTCTAAACCACCTTATTGATCCCCGTGGAGATTTCTTTGTCAGCGCATTCACTTTAGTGTTTGGGACATCAATTCTTGTGTCCCTGATAGTTCCACAGGCTCCAAACCCCAGGTCATGAAGGTGCTGAAAGAGTACTGGGCTGGTATAAAAATTATCACAGTAAATGTGATATCCAGATCCCAAGAACTCCTTTCTGACCAGCGACATCACAGCATCAAATGAAAGTCCCTTCCCACTTGCAACATTGGACTTCCCTGTGTAAATGTTGAAATCCACTGTGTAGCCACTGCAATCACACAACACAAACAGTTTTATTCCCCACCTTGTTGGCTTATTTTTGATGTACTGCTTCAGGCTGATTCTGGCTTTGGTGGCTACCATGCGCTCATCCACAGAAAGGTTTCTGTCAGGGTGGTAGACAGCTATGCGCAAACTGTCATATAGAGGCCGTATTCTATGCAGACAGTCATACTCAGCTGTGCCTTTTTTTCTGTCATTGGCAGAATCTTCTGCAGGGTCACTCAAGTGCATATTCCATGTGATGCTGAGGAACCGGTCTCTGGACATTACCTTTTGAGGGAAGGGAACATGGAAGAGAGATTCGACACGCCAGAAATCTCTGAGCTTTGGAAGCTTTAGAATGCCCATGTATAGTGTGAGGCCAATGTATTTGCAAAGTTCTTCTTTGTGATTTCGGTCCACTTTAATTTTTTCCCTGCAGCAATATTTACTGCTGCTTTTTTATTAGTGTTGGAACACAGTGTTTTGATAGTGGACTTGTCAAAATACATTTTGAAAAGCTCAGTGGGTGTTGGATTGTCCACAGAAGTTGACAGAGGTGGCTGCACACCTGGCTTTCTTTTGGGCAGGAAATTATGGGGGGGTCTAGGCAAATGGTCAGGGCCCTTTTCTGTTTTCCACCCACCAGATTGATTAGGGGCAGTCTCTAATGTAGAACCCCTACCACGGGACCTTTGGCTCCGACTTCTGTAGCCTCTTGTCTTAGCCCTCCGACCATAACCTCTCCCTCTGCAAACTGGCACGGATGGCTCTGAGGTGCAGGGTGGCTCAGAGGGCTCCAATGGCTCAACACATGTTCAACACTACAACAAAAAAGGTAAGTAAAACGGTAAGCAAGTTAGATGTTTTTGTATAGAAATGTAATATAGAATATAGCAACATAGAACTGACTAAATGTATAAATGAGTAAATGGTGCGTCATGCGCTCAGGTTCATTCTATGTCTGTTTCGATTATTCTCTAACTCAAAAGCAAAGTATATTTCATGAAAATTTGTCCTGGGATGGTTCTATTCCTTCAAGAAAGTCAGCTTCGTCCCCACTAGAAACTGAATCTGAAGCCGATGAGCAGACGGAGAGTTCATCATCATCGGACGCGATTAGTATAGCCAAAACCTCCGCGTCCGCATACTTGAGTCGTGCAGACATAACGTTACTTGCGAACGTGTGTGTATGAATGTGCTTGCATTTGTAAAAGTGTATTTGTGTGTATGTGTAAAGGAATAAGAAATGATAAAATGAAGCAATGATAAAAAGACAATAACGAAAGTAAAACACAGTAGAGAAACATACAGCAAATAGGAGTCAAATGACGCAGCTTGTGACGTCATAACATGCGACCAATCCTGGGGTCATAGTGCACAGAACGTGATTACATCAATGAGCCATCGGAAGACGTAAATCAATCGCAGACCTATAGAACATGTGTGCAAAAACGTGCAATGCATTTTAGTGGGGTTTTTTTGTAAACGCATATTACGCAATTTGTACAGACTCATTAGAGGGTGAAAACAACACAACAGGAGCATGTTGGAGGCTTGATCTGAAGATTTAACATCTCTGGTTTTGTATGCAAAAATAATTATTGAGCTAGCCATTTGGTTTCAGTTTCTATAGGCTCTTAAACAGACACAAGCAAACAGGAGTGTTGTCGGTCTTAAAGGGTTAAGCATTTTATATGATATAATTATAATGACCTGAAGGTCAAAAGTTTAATTCTGTATTTCTTTTGACCATTTTATTTGCCATGCCATGTGCTTGCTATGGTGTTGAGACACTTTTGACTTCCACAGAAAAAGCTCCGACCACAAGAAAATCGTATGACCGAAAAAAATTAAAATTAAGATGCAAGCAGCAATATGGGGTCAAGCAAGCACTGAAGCCTAAAATTGCCAAGTTCCTTTTTAGGATCTTTCTGTAGTCCTGTAAACGTTTTTATTTATCAGAGACTCCATTTGAGCCCTTAGAGTCAGAGAGGCTTCTCACTGTAGCAAATTAGCTCTATGAAATATTAATAACCTCATAACTTAATAATCATAACTTGTTATAATTGATTGTGAATATTTGAATCAGTTAATAGAATTAACTTAATGTAGTAAAATTAATATTACAATCAATTAACCTGTTTGTGCCGTGAACAAATGTCTTTCTTACTGTACAGTACTATTCAGAGCCTGTAGCCAAAAATCTATGATTAGAGACTCCAGATATGAGCTTGAGACACGGACAACTTTAGGTGTGACATGAACAAGACTTTATTAACTAGACTAAACACTTAAACTACTCTAACATACACATACATACATGCATACAGTTTACCAAGGGAAAGAGACTGAAGCAGAATACAGGAAAGCAAGAAGTTATAGCATTGTTTGAAACTCAGCAGATCAACGGCCTTGAGCAAACCATCAGTTTAGTTCTAACACGCCCTCAGGCAAGGACGAGATGGTTTTAATAACAAAGGGTGTTTATTAGAGGCTGTTGTCGGCCAAAGCCCACGCCGTACACACCCGACTTATAAGAGAACTGCACTTGAACCAGCTAGGCTCTCTCCAACTCCCCCTATCTCTCAGTTTCCTACATAACTCCCCAAGGGGTGGAGCCTCTTTCCACATTCAACTTGAACATCGAATCAATCGAATCACATAAAATGATTAAAGTACAACATTAACATTAAATGCATCCTTATTTGTAACAGAACAGCATTTTGAACACGTTACACTACCCCCCTCTAACTGAAATTCTCGACCCCGAGGACAAAGTCTCTAAATCTGACTGGGGTTCTCCTCTCTCTCCGAGGACGCCCCCTTAAGAGCATGTGATTTTTAACTTCAGGTGCCCTGCGAATTATCACCCCGAGGGATGTTGGGCAGCGGTGTCACCTGCTGGCCACTACTAGCCATATCAGCTGGTCCAATTACCCCCTCTGACCCCCTTTGAGTTTCACTGTACTGTGACACCCTCTGGTGTCGCGGTGCCCTGGTAAGGGGCCAACCTATCATGATGCAGTACCACTTTGCACCCCCGAGAAGGCAGATGCACTCGATACACCACCTCCCCCAGCTTGTCCAATATCGGGTATGGTCCCACCCAGTGGCTGTCCAGCTTAGGGCACCTTCCTCTCTTCCTCTCTTCCTAACTGGGCTGTAAACCCAAACTATCTCTCTGACCCCAAAGTTGCACCCCCGAGCATGCAGGTCGTACGCTCTTTTTTGCCGCACATCTGAGGTCACCAGCTGCCTCCTGGCATATGCATGGGCGGAGTCCAAGCGGTCCTGGAGCTGTCTAGCATATTCGGGTCCAGCAGGAACAGGAGGGGCATCAGGGGGGCCGCTCAAAAGCCAACTCTGAAGGGGTTCTAATCTCCCTACCCAACATGAGCATGGCCGGTGTGCATGAGGTAGAGTCCTGAATAGCAGAGCGACATGCCATTAAGACCAGTGGCAGATGGGTGCCCCAATCGTGCTGATCAGTTGATGTTAAAATGGACAGCTGTTCAGCTAGTGTCCTGTTGAATCGCTCAAGGAGCCCGTCGCTTTATTTTTTTTTTAATTTACCTTTATTTTACCATGAAATAATCCCATTGAGATTCAGAATCTCTTTTTCAAGGGAGTCCTGGCCAAGACAGCAGAATAATAGTTCCATATTAAAAGTACATATACAAACACTTAACAAAAAAATACATTTTGGCAATTTAACATAATCTCAACATAATCACCAGCAGCTCTCAGTAACAGCACATGTGCCTTTAGTACTCAAATAGTCCTTTATCCTCATTTTAAATTGTGTCATTGTCGGTAAAAAGTCAAATTTTAGCTGATTTCGCAATTTATACCAGGAAAAAGGTGCAAAAACTTTAAAGGCAATTTCACCGAAGACAGTTCGCGTTCGTGGGATTTCATACATGATTTGCCCATGTGATCTAAGATTACATTTCCTGGTAGTGACTTTAAGAGTCAGAAGAGAGCATAAGTAAGGAGGCAGTTTACAAAGTATGGCCTTAAAAAGAAAAATATACCAGTGCTCCAGCCTACGATTGTGCAGAGATGGCCAACCAACACTCTCATACAAGCTACAATGATGAATACGGAAACTGGAATTAGTTACAAATCGTAGTGTTGCATGATATACTGAATCCAGCATTTTCAAAGAAGATTTATTTGCATGCATGTATAAAATATCACCATAATCCAGCATTGACATAAATGTTGTTTGTATAAGTGTTTTTCCCTATAAAAGAGAAACAGCCTTTGTTTCTATAATAGAAACCCAACTTTACTCTTAGTTTTTTTGTTAGACCCTCTATATATTGTTTGAAGGACACATTTTCTTCTAAAAGGAAACCAAGATATTTATAGACTGATACTCGTTCAATTACTTTCTCATCTAGTGTAGCAATTGGACAAGCATCTTCTGTTTTCCTTGATTTAGAAAAGCACATCATTTTAGTTTTATCTGAGTTTAGTACAAGTCTCAATTTTATAAGCAGATTGCAGATCCTCTATAGCACTTGTCAAGGCTGGAGCAGAACAATACAAAACGGTATCGTCCGCATAAAAATGACACTTTGCATTTGTTACATTTTGACACAAGTCATTTATATAAATAGTAAATAAAATTTGTATAAGTAATGAGTTTGAGGACACACCATCAACATGAACACTTTGTGTTCTGTCACTCAAATAGTTATCAAACCATTTGACTGCTTTTGGAGTCATTCCAATATCCACCAATCTCTGAGACAGGACATAGTGGTCAACTGTGTCAAACGCCTTTGAAAGATCTAAAAACAGTGCAGCACAATATTCTTTAGAATCAATAGCACTTATAAAATAATTTAACACTTTCATAGTGGCAGTGACAGTGCTATGTTTTTTACGAAAACCCGCCTGTGAATCATTTAAAATATTTTTTGTTAGTAAATAGTCTTTTAACTGGTCACTTATAAGCCCTTCTAAAACCTTGGCTAAAGCAGAGAGCTTAGATATTGGCCTATAATTATTTGGGTTTGATCGGTCACCACCCTTTAATAAAGGAGTGACATATGCTGACTTCAAAACACTTGGTATTAATCCAGTTTCAATAGTCAGGTTGAAAATGTGTGTCAAAGGTTCTGCAATATGTTCAGCAGCAATATATAAAAAGTATGGATCCAACCCATCAGGACCAGCGGATTTCTTAATATTGAACCCTATAAGAGCATTATACACCTCCTTCGTTCCAATAGGAACAAGATAAAAATCGATAGGTACATTTTCCCTAGACAAAGAGTAGTCCTCTTGTCTCCTCTGTTTTGTTGCATGCTCAAACAACAACCCAGAAGATATAAAGTGCTGATTCAGGGAATCTAGCATACTTTTCCTGTCTGTAATAATTTCATCGTTTAACTTCAATATATTTGGCATGACAGTATCCCTAGAGTCAGAAGACAGTGATTTTATAACTTTCCAAAATTTTGAGGGATTAGCTGAACTATCACATATTTCATTTACATAAAAATCTGATTTTGCTTTACATATTTGAGAGACACATTTGTTTCTCAGGTGCCTAAAATTTTGCCAGTCTGAGCTATTTTTGGATTTCTTTGCTATTGACCAAGCAAGATCACGTTCATGAATTAGATCAGACAATTTCTCTGAAAACCACGGATTATCACGCCCTTTAATCTTATATTTCCTAAAAGGAGCATGCTTGTTTATAATGTCCAAAAATAGTGATTTAAAATATTTCAACGCTATTTCGGGATCTGGTATCAAATTCACTCTGTTCTGCTTGTTTACAGAACAATTTCAGATTTCTCTTAATTTTTTTCACACTTCCAGTTGGAGAGCACGCTGGCACGGTTTGGTTGCCGCTTCTTCAGCCGTGACCATTTAACCACTGTTTGATTTAATATTTAATCGCTGTTGGATTTACTTTTTTTTGTTGACGTCTATTTGCTAGCCAGGAAAGTAGTGCAAATTCAGTTACATTTTCTGGCATCCCTATTCGATGTTGTCTGCCTGTTGACGCGCGGATATTCACTGGCATCTCAACACCGAGCCTGTTGACTTCTACTGGAAAGTCTTCATTTCATTCGTGGTGAATGAAAGCTGTCCCACGAGACATCCCACGAGTGAAAGCTGCCCTATGTGATATCCGTGACTGCTGTGGTGTTCTGCCTTGGAGGGCCTGCCTGCTACCGGGCCAATTACGAGGCAAACCACTGTGTGTGTCTACCCTGGTGCACTTCTACGCACGCACATACACTCACTTACATCTGCGGTGACACGCGGTTTCTTTCCGGCATCCAAAAAAAAACACTGCTGTCAATATGAGGATTCATTTGTGTCTTTGGTGGATTCTTCTATGCTCTACTGTCAGTGCCACTTCAGCACTAAAATATTCGGCAGCGGAGCTATTGCGTTTGAACTCAATGGATTTCAGGACTCCATTGGCTCTGTCTGCCCACCGTGACGTTCTTTCCCGGCCGAGATACATCCACCGTGGATCGGGACGATCATTTATATCCAGTAAGTCCTCCTCTGTTATTAGTTCGATTTGGTCTAAAGTTTGTTCCATTTCCTCCACCGGCCGTGGAGCAAATCCTAATCATTTGTTTCCGGTTACCAAGGCAACACCAAACGCTAGTTTTACTGACTGTTTTAAATGTGGACTTTTTAATGTTCGTTCTCTTACTAACAAAGGTCTACTGATAAGTGAGTTTATTAGTGATGGTAAACTGGACATAATGTGCCTCACTGAAACTTGGCAACAGCCTAATGATTATTTTCATCTAAATCAGACAATCTCAAATGGTTATTCTTACATCACCCAACCTCGCTCCAGTGGGCGTGGTGGTGGGGTTGCTTTTGTCTTTCGTGACACTATCAAAGTTAAAACAATCAGTACATCTCATTTTTCTTCTTTTGAATGCTTGGCTGTTAAACTCTCTGGCTTTCAACCATTGGTAATTTTAACTATTTATAGGCCACCTAAACCATGTGATCTGTTTATAACTGAATTCTCTGCATTAATGACTTCACTCTCTGTCTATTCTCCCAATATATTGCTTGTTGGTGATTTTAATATTCATGTTGATGCCACTACTACTTGTTCTTTTGCTGCTGATTTTTTGTCATTACTTGATGGTCTTGATGTCACCCAATATGTAAATTTTCCAACTCATAACAAAGGTCACACCCTTGATTTAGTTTGTTCAACTGGTATTATTCCTTGTAATTTAACACATGCTTATTTGCCCATCTCCGATCACAAAGTGGTTTTATTTGAAGTCTCTGTCCCAGTTTTTAGGTATAAACCTGTATGCACCATAACCAATAGAAACATAAAACACATAAATCCTCCTGACCTTATGAGTCTTATAAATACACGCTTGACTTTTGACTCCCTCTGTCCCCTCAGCCTCATCACTCATTACAATGACTGTCTATCTTCTTCTCTTGATGCCCTTGCTCCCACTCAAACTCGCTCTGTTTCCTTCAACCACTCGGCTCCGTGGTACACACCTGAGCTCCGTCAGTTAAAAAGATGTGTGAGACGCCTTGAGCGCCTATATAGACGGACTGGTCTGGTCTCTCATGTACAGGACTACAAAGATCACCTCCTGCTATATAATAACACCATTTCTGCTGCTAGAACTTCTTACTACTCGAACATTATAAACTCTGGGAATAATAATTCGAATCTCCTGTTTTCAACCATAAACCTGACCCCTCAACGGAACTCTGCAACTTTTTCCATGAAAAAATTCAAGAAATACACCACCATCTACTTACTACTACTAGCACTTCAGCTCATAACCTTACCTACATTACTGCCCTACAGGGCATTGCCTTTACCACCGCCCTCTCAAATTTCACCTTGGTCACTGAGAACCAGATCAAAGAAATTGTAAACATAGCACGGAAACAGCATTGGTAAAAATTACCAACGACCTACTCTGTGCTGCTGATGCTGGTCTATTGTCCATACTGATCTTGCTTGACTTGAGCGCTGCCTTCGACACCATCTCGCATCCTATCCTCATTGAGCGTCTGGCCAGTATTGGTATCACGGGGAATGCCTTCTCCTGGTTCTGCTCATACCTCACGGATCGTCAACAGTTTGTACAACTCAAACACTTTAAATCGGCCTGTGTGCTCTTGTCTCAGGGTGTCCCCCAGGGGTCAGTATTGGGTCCACTCCTCTTCATCATATATCTGCTTCCCCTGGGTAAGATCATGAGACACCATAAAATAAGCTTCCACTGTTATGCTGACGACACCCAGCTTTATATTTAATCTAAACCATCATCTCCCTTTCCATCCACCTCCCTCACCAACTGTCTTCGAGACATTCAAATTTGGATGAACAGAAACTTTTTGAAACTCAATGCAAATAAAACAGAAATCCTGCTTATCAGCTCCAAATCCACTCTCTCACAACAGCAAAACCTCAATATAAACATCAATGATATCTCGGCCCCCATTTCAACTCAAGTCAAAAGCCTTGGTGTTATTTTGGACAGTTCCCTATCTTTCAAATCTCAGATTAAATCATTGACACGGACCTCATTCTTTCACCTCCGAAACATCTCCAGGCTTAGACCATCATTGACACAAGCCAGCACTGAAACCCTAATACATGCCCTTGTCACGTCACGTCTGGATTATTGCAATTCCCTTTTTATTGGCCTCCCTGCTAAACTGATTAATAGACTCCAACTTATTCAGAACTCTGCCGCTCGAATCCTCACTGGTGCCAGATCATTTGAACACATCACACCTATCCTTATCACTTTACACTGGCTCCCTGTTCACTTCCGTATTGATTTCAAGACCCTCCTCATCACTTACAAAGCACTCCATAATCTCGTACCCAGCTACATCTCTGATCTTCTATCAGAATATGTTCCTGCACGCTCACTCCGCTCATCTTCGACTGGCCTCCTTGTTACCCCCAAATTCCACCTCTCCACCATGGGGGCCAGGGCCTTCAGTTGCGCTGCGCCAAGACTTTGGAATGCCCTTCCTTCCCACATTCGTCAGGCAGACTCAGTAAATTTATTAAAAAAATTGCTTAAGACCTATCTTTTTAAGAAAGCTTTTAATCTTTAGACATTTTAGCATTACATTGCCATAGTAACCCCCCGGATACTTTTTTTTTTTTTTTTTTTTTTATGCTTTCTTTTGACGCTCAGCACTTTCTCTCTGGATTTGTACTATTTGTAACATGTATTACTATGAATTTAATGTATTTTTATGTACTATCTTCTTTTATGCCCTCTGAAACATGTAAGATGTCCTTGAGTATTTAGAAAGGTTTCGGCCAAATAAAATGTATTATTATTATTAGGGCTGTCCGTTAAACGCGTTATTAACGGCGTTAACGCAAACCCATTTTAACGGCGTCAATTTTTTTATCGCGAGATTAACGCCTAGCAAACTTTGTAGTTTTTTTAACATGCTTTTGCAACAACTATAACGTTATTAAAACTACAACACCACACCGGATCTAGCTAGACCAGAAACAAAACAACAGACACGCCGCACACACTTGTTTGGGCTTGCGATCCGGTCAAACGAGAAGCCCAGCGCCGAGCCGCGTCTAGGACAACTGAGCGCGTCTAGCATATCGGACGCGCACTTTCTCAGTTTATGGCCAGCAATAAAAACGCTGAATGGCGCCACCGGTGTGTGTACACTCTTAGAGAATAATGTGTTCGAATTTTAAATACGAGGTGCTGTGCGACGCGGCGCTTCTCGTCTGAACGTTACGTTTTGAGTGGATGAATGATGAGCGCGAGACGCCGAAATGCCAATAAGATTCTGAATGGAAAGTTTACTTTTAAAAAGTTGCCAAATGGTTCAATTGACAAGACCAAAGTGATCTGTGTGTTTTGTCGTTGTGAACTGAGCTATCATCGCAGCACGTCCAGTCTGAACTTGATGGCCAAGCACACACACACACAGCTAATGCGTTTCTACATCAACGTTACCTCATCAGTATTTCTTTCACCCTTTTATTGATGGACAGTGTTACATTGTGTGAGAGATTATTTGCTCCAAGTGAGAATTGAACACAGTATATGCCAATGTTGTTTTCAAAAAAAAAAAAACATTTGCACAAAGCAAGCCGATCCACTTTTCCATGTTGATAAGAGCATTAAAATGAGAAAAAATAATTGGACAAAAAGAAATCAAGAGACATTTAGAATAGATAAAAATGTGTGATTAATCGCGAGTTAACTATGACAATAAAGGGATAGTTCACTTTAAAATTAAAATTCTGTCATCATTTACTCACCCTCAAGTTGTTTCAAACCTGTATTAATTTATTTCTTCTGCTGAACACAAAGAAAGATATTTTGAAGAATGTCAGTAACCAAACAGTAGTCTGTACCCATTGACTTCCATAGTAGGAAAAAAAAATACTATGGAAGTCAATGGGTACAGACTACTGTTTGGTTACTGACATTCTTCAAAATATCTTTCTTTGTGTTCAGCAGAAGAAATAAATTAATACAGGTTTGAAACAACTTGAGAGTGAGTAAATGATGACAGAATTTTAATTTTAAAGTGAACTATCCCTTTAATGCGATTAATCGCGATTAAATATTTTAATCGTTTGACAGCCCTAATTATTATTATTAATTATTATACGCGGTTTACATTTAGATATCCTGGCATCTCTCACACCAGCAATAGCGCAGTGATCACTCATATCATTTGCAAAAACAGCAGTAGCTTTGTATTTCTGCGGCACATTTGTTAAAAACAAATCAAGAAGCGTAGACTTGTCAGGATGTTTAGAATTTGGCCTAGTAGGTGAGTCTATAATTTGGGTCAGATTCGCTGAGTCACAAAAACTTTTAATTTGATCAGATGCAGATGTTAGCCAGTCCCAATTTAAGTCACCCATTAAAGCCAATTCAGTATATTTTATAGATGACAAACAATCAGACAATGAGGACAATGTGTCCTTTGGCGCAGAAGGAGGTCTATAGCATCCCGCAACTGTCAAAACATAATTCAATTTTTAACACTAGCAATTTAAATTGTCTAGGCACAGACTTGGATAATTGTACTAATGCCTGCAAACTATTTTTTACATAGATTGCCACTCCACCTTCAGCGCGACGATCAGTACGAAATAAATTATACCCCTCCATATAAATATAACTATCAGGAGTGGATCTACCCAGCCAAGTCTCAGATAACACCATAATATCAACATTTGTTGATTTGGCCCAAATTCTAACCATATCAATTTTTGTTAATAGACTTCTCACATTTATGTGCACAAAACCAATACCTGACCTCTTTAAAAACTCGGCAGGAGTTTGCAGTGATATCATGTCTGTCACAGGACCTGGGTTAGGTTGCACATTTCCTGACATCAGCAACATAAGTGTAATGATACATTTCAACATACAGTGCTTTCTGCAATTTTTAGAGCAGTTTTTAGAGTCCCCACTCATTGTGATTTTGGGCCAAGAGTTTTTTGAAAAAGTCACTTAAAAGGAGCAGGCTTAAAAGATGTTTCAAGTCTCCATGTTGTGAGAACAGGCTCATGTCATACATGCAGCTCACCTGACTGCCGACTAGATCCTGTGCATAGCCAGTAACCTTTGATCGTGATAACATGTAAAATGTATTTAAAGAAACGTTATAGTTACTCACTGGGACCTCCTGGTGCACTTCATACTCTGAGATTTTAGGCAGACAGAGCAAAGACAGAAAGGCAAGAATCATAATCGCCATGATGTAATTTGCACACCATAAAGCAGGGTAGCCGGAGTGTAGCTAGTAGAGATCCAAGGTTATAGCTGATAGCTAGTGAAGACCCAGGCTGCAGCTGGTAGCTGATGGAATGGAGGCCAGGCTGTAGATAAAACCAGTTTTCAGTTGGTAGAGACCAGGCTGTAATTAATGTAGACCCAGGCTGTAACTGGTGCAGGGAGAGTGATACAGGTTTACACCGAAAATAGATGAACACAGAGATCCAGGCAAACGCCTAACTCAGCAGCAGATGGTTTGTAGTTAAAAGGCCAAACTGATTAGGCACAGCACATGGAATAGTTCTCCTGTTAAAACTTTTCAGTTGGGTTGCACCTAGGGATGGGACGATACACTTAAACTCACGATACGATGCACCTCGATATGCCAGGGTCACGATACGATACGTCACGATACGATATCAAAAAAGGAAAAAAAAGGAAAAAATATTACTGTATAACAACAACTTTATTTATTTTTGTTTCAGCTGCACACAGGGAAACACAAGGCCTAACTGGCCAAACACAAACAAGAACAGTCCCTTAGTGCTGCTCTAATCCTAGGTTAAGTTATCTCAGGACTGGTTCTTCTTCAAAAAAACTAGCATATCAACATGTTCTGGTGTAATCAGTGATCTTTTAGCAGACACAATGTCTCCTGCTGTGGAAAAGACACGCTCACTGGGCACTGACGTAGCAGGAATGCAAAGGTAGGCTTTGGCAAGGGGGGCAAGTATGGGGTAAGCATATGCATTAACTTTCCACCACTCAAGTGGACTACTGTTGAGTGGGATAGGAATCCCATTTCTGTAGGAGAGTATCTCCATTTCAATCCCTCTGCTGGACTGCACTGTCTCAACAACAGTAGTGTAGGAGCTCCCAAGGAGATCTTCTAACGCTGTCTTTGTTGGTGGGGGAGGCTGTGTCACGTCCTGCATCTGCCTTTCTCCTTCCACTGGCTCTTCCTGGCTCTGCTCTGCTCCCTGTGCTGCCTCAACCATGACCCTGGCCTGCTCTGCTGCTGCCCCTGATGTTGAAGCACTGGCCCTAGTGGTTCTTTCATCTATATCACTGGTCTGAAAAAAATAAAATAAAACTAGCTCAAACATTTCTGTCTTTAAATCCTTCACTCCCTCCCTCTCTTACAGACACACGCACACAGAGTCAGTCTCTCTCTCTCTCTCTCTCTCTCTCTCTCTCTCTCTCTCTCTCTCTCATCGACTAATAAAAAAACAAAAAAAACAATATGATAAAATAAGTTTTCGGGCTCTGGCCTACAGTGTTACACACACGCGCAGGGCACCTCGTTTTTTTTTTCAATAAAAGTTAGCCTACCTGGTTGCGTTGCTCATGAAGTGCTGAAGCTTTTTCACGTATTCGGGCATAGACGGACTCGCGTTGTTCATCATTCAGATGGGACAGGCTTCGGAATCGTGGGTCAAGCGCAGTGCACTCCTGCAGCATGTCATTACAGTCCCCAGAGTACCGGTCCGAGATGTCGAGTAGAATAGCGCTTTTCATGTTGGCGATGGTCTGTCTGTCATTTTCGTCTGGTGACATGCTTTGCTCGATCATGAACTTCAGTGGCATTATCAGTGAAACAGTGGGCTCTTTTTCATCACAGACAACTGTTGTGGCTGTCTTCAGTGGCTTAAGCAGTTTCACTATGTCCTCGACATCTGATATATCAGTGTTATCCAGAGTGTCAATTTCACTCGCATTCCTTCGGATTCCTGGGCAGCTCAGCGCTGCTGAGACAGCTGCTTGTTGCTCCAGGTAGCGCGCCAGCATGTCGTAAGTGCTATTCCACCTGGTCTGGACATCGGTGATGAGTTTATGCCGAGGCAGCTCTAACTGGGTTTGCTTGTTGGTCAGGACGGCGGTGGCCGTGGTGCTCCTGTGAAAGAATGTAGTTATTCTTCGCACACGACCAAGAAGGCGCGCGACGCGGGATACAGCCAAGCCTCGCTTACTGGCCAGATTCACAACATGCGCTAAGCACTTGATGTGAGGATGGAGACCGCTCTCTCTCACAGCAATGTCCATGTTGCTTGCGTTGTCTGTGACACAAGCAATGGTTGTTTGTGGCCTCGTTAGCTCCCACTCACTCAGAGCATTTCTCAACACGTGAGCTATGTTAAAACCAGTATGACTTTCACTCAGCTCACGAGTTTGCAACACAAAGCTTTTTCTCTCCCATTTCTCGTTGATGACTTCTGCCGTGATGGTTACATAACTCTGTGTTGCACGCGAGGTCCAGCTGTCGGTGGTCAGGGCGACACAGTCGGCATTTTTTAGATACTCTTTCACGCTTTGTTTGGTTTCATTGTAAATTTCTGGGATTACCTTCTCTGAAAAATGTCCTCGACATGGCATCTTAAACTTAGGCTCCAGCACATTGAACATTTGGATGAATTTTCTGTTCTCTACCATGTTAAATGGAGCCATATAGTCCGCTATGAATTCGCCAATGAGCCTGGTTATCTGTTTTGCACGCGGACTTGACGGAGGTAGAGTTGGTGTCAGCGCTTGTTTCATGGTCAGCTGTCCCTTCGGTAGGCTCGTTTTCTCCGGGGCCGTCTTCACATTTTTATGGTGACGTTGAAGGTGGTGGTTCATGTTTGATGTGTTGGATGTGGTGTACGGAATGACAGCATGGCATAGCTTACACACAGTCTTAGTCTTGTCAGTTACTCTATTGCCGTCTTTGTCTTTTTTAATGAGAAAGCCAAAAAACCGCCAGACATATGACTTGTATCCAGGCGGTGCATCCTCAATTTCGACCTCATTTAACTCCATGGTCGGCTGTTTGGGGGCAAGGCAGTTGGTGCTAATGATAATATTTGTTAGCTCGCTGTAGACTGCAGTATTGTTGTTGCAAGATGCGCTGTCTTGACGTGATGACGTACCGCACCGTACCCCGGATATAATTTTTTTTAATTTCGCGATCCATTTTTTTCGACCTCGATGCATTTCGTCACGTTTTGTATCGCGATATTTTGTCAAACGATATTTCGTCCCATCCCTAGTTGCACCAAACGTTGTTTTAAGGCAAAAATAAATTGTTTGAGAGGATGTTAAAATCCATTAAAAAACAAATTAAAACAATTTAAAACAAACAAACACTAAACAGAACAAAGGATAAGCTGCCATCTTGGAAAGTGGGCTTTGAGGGTGGAGTGGGGTGGTGCGGGACTTGTTGATTCCCAAACGCTCACACATGGAAGAGAATACCTTGGACTCTTGAGTTTCTGCTTTGATCGCTATGGATACACTGGGGAACCCCAAAACCTACTAAACATACCCTTGACCATGACATTGGCAACAGTCTCAGCCTCCTGGTTAGGCAGTGCAAAGGCCTCAGGGCATTTCGTGAAGTAATCCATAGCGGTCAAGACATATCGATTTCCCTGCGTGGTGCGAGGAAATGGCCCCATAACGTCCACCCCCACCCGCTGCATTTGCTCCCCCACCAGAAACTGCTGCACCTGGGCCCTAGACTTCCCCTGCAGTCGTTTGCATGCTGTGCAAAGATCACAATGCTTGCAGAAGTCCTCTACATCACGCCTCAGTCGTCCCCAGTAGAAGGCCTGACACAGACGCCAAAGTGTTTTCGTCACCCCAAAATGGCCAGACCCAGCAAAGCCATGCATGGCCTTCAACACTGCCTCTTGCATGTCCCCAGGCACCACGATTTGTTTAATGAATTAACTCTATGAAATATTAATAATCAATAATAACTGGTTATAATTGATGTAAACCTTATGCCTTATGCTTCGGACTCCTGGGTCCGTATGAATTAGCTCAAATGATCCATAGGGAATTTTAATAACTAATCATGAATATGATTAGTATTTTGCATACTTCAGTTACATTAAATTGTCGAAAGTGAAGGTGGATTATATGCATATATGAATAATCAATCACAACGAATTATAATTCCTCATTCATATATCAATAATCTTACTTAACTTCGATTGCGAGATAATCTTTAAGGGAAATCAATGTAATTATCAAATCGTTGTTCGTCCAGCGACCAACGATTAGATTAAGTGATTAATCTCTCAATAAAGTTATCCTTCCTTATAAACTCCAAGAAACACCAACCTCCTGGCTGTGAACATTAATATTTCTGGTGTTTATGAAATTAAAACTACTTAATGTAGTGAACAGGGAGCGCGGTAGCTATAATCTACCTCATTGACGTTTGTGGTTTTACGAGCGTTTTTCACAGACACAGTCTTGAATACATTGTTTTAATAAATGCAAACTACAGAGTATAACGGATTACACATAGTGATTATAGGTTTTATACGTCTATGTACAGTTACTTACATTAAACAGACAAGACAAAAACGGGTAACAGATGATGAGAGAAAGAAAGAGATAAAGAGAGAGAGAGATTATTCTGCTTTAAGCTGGTGCTATTTAGCAGTAGTAACGCACACCTCGCACGCGCGGGAAGCGATTTACAGAGGTTTTTGGTCGTGCGTTGTAGAGAGAGAGATAAAGAGGGGATGAGAGAGAGAGAGAAAATGGTCACGTGTGACCATAGAACAGCAAACATCACAGACCTTTGAGAGAGACATCAATCAAACACCTTAAAACATTAAAACTCGTTAGAGCTTGATACTTGCAAAAGGTTCGTTTGCGTGCACGAGCTGTGTCCAGCCTGCGCGTGTTCTTGGAGCAGAGCGCGTTCTCTCGGGAAGCTTCGAAAGCAGGGCGCGTGCTCGTTGCCAGAGCACGTTTTCGCGGGAGCTTTGAAGGCTGGTTGCAAGTGGAGTTGCTGAAGGAATTCAGGCTTCGTTCGTTCGACTCGTAGGTGGAAACGAACAAAGGAGAATTTAAAAAGGAAACAAAAGACTGAGATAAAGAAAATAAAAAGAGTGGAGGGAACTCCTGGAAGGAGTTCCAGGATCGGAGACTTTACATGCTGACGACGGCAGGAAGAGCAGGGGACAAGAGAACGTGCAGGAAGAGCGTTTTTGCTTTTAATGAATGTAAGGATACGCCTCCTTCTGGTGGATTGTCCAATCACCTTCAGTGATTCAAGAGCGGGAACTCTCTTTGTGTTGTCAGAAGAGACCCCCTGCTGTATAATTTATGATAGAGCTTTGGAACTAGTCATTTCTGTGACTAGAAAGAATTCATATCGAAATAATCATACCATTGCAGTCTATTATCGAGATTCAACTCCGTTAGGTTTGGAGATTTGAAATGATATGAAACACATTCCGGTTACGTTTAGGAATAACAAAGTTACATAAAATATACAGATTAGAAGCATTTACATTTTGATTAGTACACATTAAAACTTACATTAAATCCCAAAACTGTCATGACATATAAATGGCAACACATAATACATTTGGTAATGTTTTAAATATGATTCGTTTAAGGAAACGTTTGTGTGTGTGTGTGTGTGTGTGTGTGTGTGCATACATTCCAGAGGGACTATGGTGGAAGCCCTTTCCTTTGTGCCTTTGTGGAATGTGGTGTCACGTTACATGTCTCTTCGTGTGTGTGTGTGTGTGTTGTAATGGAGAAAGAGACAACGCTCTCATCTGGTCACACAACGAATGAAGTGTATTAGAGAGTCATTGTTGCTACATTGATTATGAATATTTGGATCAGTTAATATAATTAACTTACAATAAACCCACCTGTTTGTTCTGTGAACACTCAGCGTTAATTGTTTATTAATTCTAAGAAATATTAACCTGTTAACCTTTGCCAGTGCTAACTGACACTGAACCATTCCAGCGATTCCAGCGATACCCGGGAAGTTTACGTTTCTCACAGGAACCATGTGTTTTTTTATTTATTTGAATCAGTCACTCTCCGTTCCGCTTGAGGAGCTAACCTGCTACGTAGGCTGTGACCACACCCCTGTCATTTGACAGGCCAGCTAACAAGCTAGTAAAAAGCCGGTTCCCTAGTTAACAACACACATCTGTTTTTACTGACTGGACTGATTATTTCATCAAATGGATCGTAAAAAGAAGTTTTTTTCTGCTGAAGAGGTTTTATTCGAGCTCACTCGAAGCAGCGACGATGAATTTGAGGAGAGAAAAGACAGCGACGAGGGTCATATGCTTGAGGACGGAAAAGATGATCCAATTTTATTTCGGTGAGTTGCTATCATAGACTGTAAAAAAACATGGACGTAGTGTCCGTGACGTCACCCGTAGGTTTCTGAAGAGCATTTTTGAAGCCTAAAGTGGGCGCTCCGCCATCGCCATCTTGGCCTCGCGTCACCGCTCGTCACTCCCGGATAACAGAATACGGGCAAAGAGGCGGAGCTAAGGAGCCTGGCTATCTGAAACCCCGCCCACCTAGCGCAACGTTATCGAGTTATAGCTCAGGCTTGGGAGCTAATGCTATATGCTACTCACAGTACCAAGTCTGTGACTGCACAGGGCCTCGCGCTAAAGTTGATTAAAATCAGAATGCCAATTAAAAGGTCCTGTTTTTGCCCTTCGAAATATTATAATAGTTAAAAGACAGCTACAAGTGAGACTGTGTATCGTGATTCTGTACAGCTATTCTGCTAGTTGAAAATGTATTATGCAGGAACTTTACAATATTATTCTGAGAGTGTGTGTGTGTGTGTGTGAACGTGATTATGTGCATACATGTCAGTCACTCTTGTTTACAGTCTCTGGTCCGTCAGCGCGGCATCGCTCGTCATGTTCGTAGAGAGCTTTATTATTCAGTCCATTTTAAATTCTGATTTTGGCCGCATCTCAATTCTCAAATGGGTCAAAACATAGATATATTACCTATGAAGTTCAAGTAAATGCGCTAGAAATACGCGCTCATTCAAGGATGTGCATTTATTGCATGAACGGAGAAACACAGACACCTGCAGGATCTCATCTGACGGCACATAAGCATGTTATAATCTGTTCCAGAGCAACGGCACTGCAGAACGAGTGTAGCCTTATATCTATAGACGTTTTTAAATCTGAAAACTCCAAAAAGCTACGAAATTGTCATACATCCAGTAGTGCATGTTCACAGAGGAGAACAACTGGAATACAGCGCTGGTTGTCCTCTCGAACGATACTCGACGTCAACGGCGGAATCCAAAACCGTGGGCGAGGTAATGGGTGTATTAAATTATATTAAATAATCCCGAAAAAAAACACAAACACGGCAGAGATGGCAAGATCAGCAGCTGGAATTTGCCGAGGTGAAGTGACGGCTAACCGGCTAGCATTTACATCAGCGGGAATCCACCTGTCACTCAAAAGTGGACACACCCTTAATTTTGCAGAACTTTAAATATTAATCAACTAAACGGGTGAGTTATAAAAAAATGCACCCCCCTCACAGTTGTTATGAAGGGCAAAATGAGCTGTATAGACCAAAGCCACGTAGAGAACCAGGCTGTAAACATGTTTCTTTCTGCTGTAAAGTTGGGCATTTTAACATGGGGGAGATACAGATTTGACTCCCTTCTGCAGCCAGCCTCAAGCGGCCAGTCGATGAACTGCCGTTTAATTCACTTCCGTGTTGGTTTCAAGAGAGAGACAGGGAGGTTGCCGCTTGGTTGCTATACATATGTAACATGCACACATTATACGCGTGTGTGTGTGTGTGTGTGTGTTTGGTTTACCATTTGTTTCATAAGGTAAATATGCATTGTGGTCTGAAAAGATTATGCTACTTTATATGCATATTTATTTGTATCTATATGTGTTGGACGGTTTTGCAGTTGTTTGGTTGCTTGTTGTTTTTCCTGGCACACACACACACGATCTATGTGGTGTGTGTGTGTGTGCTGGGAAAAAATGATGGAGGTGGCTGGACACCTGTGCAGTTGTCTTGTGCAGTATAGATGTGAATAGACTCAAATTTTCTGTGTTTTTTCCTAGCACACATACTATGTGTTTTCTGTATGTACAGATGGTACTCAACCAGAATACGACTGCGGGTGTGTATTTGCTGCCTTTGACCGCTAAGAGGCGCTACAATCACAGACTTTGAAAAGTGTCAGTTTATTCTCTCTATTGCGTAATCTGCCGCTGCACCGCGGCTCATTGAGAGTGATTGAAATGTAGTAACAGATCAATTCAAGTGAAACATGTAGTTAAACGAATTCATAATCACAAGACTGAAATTAAATGTAATACATTTAATAAATAATGAAAACATTTCAACACACAAAACATTGCAATAGAAAAATATTAGGCTACATCAATAAGGGTTTAGAACAGCATAAGACGACGTGATGTTAACAGCGGTCCGACGATAGCGCAGTGGACAACGCAACAGCACGAGCTTCACGGATCTTCAAGCGATGAGATCGAATCTCACTAGCTTTGGCTGACAGCGTTAAATGTTTTACCATTCTTGATGCTTAGATAGGTAACTAACTGTTCATTGAAGTCAAGCGTTGTGTTTAATTATCAATGGCACATTACAACATAAATTTGCTGCATTCCAGTAGAGCCGCTGCACAGACGACAAAACTGATGAAGGAAGATTATCAGCCGATCGCGTCAGAAAATGAAAATGATGAAGATAGTCTTTAATCTGCTAAATTATTGTTTTGTGAATCATTCACGAAATTGAGATGACTGACATTGATACCCGCCATAGCAAAGGAAGACATTTTTTAAACAGATCCTGGACATTTCAAGGTTTAAATAAAGTGTCGGGGGCAGTTTATTTATTCAAAACATTGCATAGAGTTTATTTTCTAAGTAAGAAACAGAATATTATTCTTGCGACATTTTAAATCTGTATTGCCAAAGAAATTGCAGCTAAATAAACAAATAAAACAGTACGCTAGTCAACAAAACGAAAATAGTTCAAAGCAACATAAATTAAGATAATGCGTTTTTCTTTGCTTCTCTCTCGCGCTGGATCTCTTTTATTTTATTTTATTTAGTCTCCCTGCACTGCGCGCCGGGTCTCTCTCGACCCATCATACAGCTGATAATACTGTATCGCTGTGTGTCATCCAGACAAATCACGAAAAAACCCTGTAACAAATGATTTAGCCTTTGTTGCTTCAAAGAAACAGAATGCCTGGTTGAATTCACCGTACAATAAAACGAGGTGGATCGCGAATAAAAAGCTCTGTATCTGCTGCTCACTTGCATTCGTTTAGTTGGCAAGAACGCGTTTCGTCGATAGTTCATGTTTAGATAATGCCAGATTATTGACAAACACACTGCTCAAACATGTTAAAATTCTACAAAACTAGTTGAAACGAATGGATTGAACACTTCAACTGAAAGTGTGTGTGAAACCTCTTTAAATACAATACATAAAACTACAATATTTATAATTTAAGGGCCTACATTTGGACACATCGAGATAGGGCTGGGCGATAAAACGTTAACGATAATTATCGCGATATAATTTCTCGATAAAACGATATCAAGAGCTCGATAAATGTTCGATAATGTTTTTGCGCCAAAAGCGGAACGAATCTCATTTGAAACGCGCGCGCCACACGGACCGTTTATCCGCTCGGCTCAAAGTCCAAACGGCAGCGCAGCGCGAGTTCACTAACGTTAGAGCAGACGCGTTTACTCTGATCGGCCTCGGTCACGGGATCCAGTGAGAAGCGCTTGTATTCAGCGAGGAACACAAATGTCTCAGTGATTTAAACCAGGGATATATATATATATATATATATATATTGAATTGTATAATATTATTATTGTAGACAATGTATTAAAGGACTAATGGAATATAATTACAGTTTTTAATAATGTATTTAGGCTAACATTACTGGTTTTCATAAATACCATAGAAACCATAAAGTTACATTTGATCTGTGGTTATCATGATCTAAATGCATGATGCTGGATGACCAATGGTTAATTTTAATAAAACTAAAGAATATTACATTTTACCAAATAAAAATAATGTTGTTACTTTTTTTTAACAGATGTTACTGTTTTTGTTAATGAACATAAATTGTATAAAGTAAATCTGCATCCTAACTCAAGCTAATACTACTGAAATAAAGATATTTATTTTGTTAAGGAAAAATGTCAAATGTTTGAATGTTCTACCTCGGATTTGTGAATGTTCCCCTGTTTGGCAAGTGTTTGTCATGATATGTTCTGACAATAAAGAGTAGTTTAAAAACACAACGCTCTGGTTTCTACAGCTTTCACTTAGGAGTACAAATCTGTCTTTAAACTTGAAATAAATAAAGATTTGACATTTATCGATAATTATCGATATCGACTGATATAAAAAAAAATATCGTGATATTTTTTTTGGGCCATATCGCCCAGCCCTACTTTGAGCGGCTGGTCTTGGCACACCTAAAAGACTCTCTACCATCCACATTGGACTCACATCAGTTTGCCTACCGCAGCAATAGGAGCACAGAGGATGCAGTCTCCATGGCACTGCACTCTGTACTCACACATCTGGAAAATAAGAATACCTATGCTCGTATGCTGTTTGTTGACTTCAGTTCAGCATTTAACACTGTCATTCCAACAAAGTTAATAACTAAACTTGGAGACCTGGGCATCAACACCTCCATGTGCAACTGGATCTTGGACTTCTTGACCAACAGACCCCAGAATGTTCAATCCGGCTCCAGTTGCTCCAAGTCCATCACACTTAACACTGGTGTACCACAGGGCTGTGTGCTAAGTCCGTTTTTCTACTCCCTCTTCACCTCCGACTGCAAACCTGTATACGGATCTAATTCCATTGTCAAGTTTGCGGACGACACTACGGTGATTGGTCTCATCAGCAACAATGATGAGACTGCCTATAGGGAGGAGATTAAGCACCTGGCCACATGGTGCACTGAAAATAACCAGCTCCTCAACACCACCAAAACGAAGGAGCTCATTGTGGACTTCAGGAGAGAGTCAAAAGGCACACATGACACCATTTACATCAATGGAATGGCTGTTGAGCGGGTCTCCAGTTTCAAGTTCCTGGGGATCCACATCTCGGCGGACATGTCCTGGACAACCAACACCTCCTGTCTGGTCAAGAAGGCTCACCGGCGCCTTTTCTTCCTGAGGACACTGAAGAAGAATCGGCTTTCCTCGACTATCCTGGTGAACTTCTATCGCTGTACAATAGAAAGCATCCTCACCAACTGTGTTAACGTGTGGTATGGGAGCTGCTCTGTTGCGGAGCGCAAGGCACTGCAGCGGGTGGTGAAAACCGCCCAGCGCATTACTGGGACTCCACTACCTGCCATTGAGCACATCCAGAGGAAACGCTGTCTGCATCGAGCTCGCAGCATCCTTAAAGACTCCTCTCACCCAGCCCATACAACCCAGACTGTTTTCTCTCCTGCCCTCTGGTAGGCGTTTCAGGTGCCTCCGGACTAGGACCAGCAGACTAAAGAACAGTTTCTTTCCTAGAGCTGTTTCTTTATTGACCTCTAAGCCTTGCTAACCTCACTCTCCTCATATACTGTTGACTCTCCTCTCCCTCTTCACATCTGCCTTCATTGTATTTGCAATACTGGATTGTTAATTTGCACTGCTGACTGTTTTTGACATTAACAGCTGTCTACATATGCATTTGCACTTTATCTTGATAGGATTATGCTCAATTACACTGCTGACTGTTTATTACAGTAACAACTGTTTACATATGCATTTTGCACTTTATCTTAACGGGATCATGTCAATTGCACTGACGAATGTTTATTTTTAGTACCAACTGTTTATATATGCATTTTGCAATATTGTATTTTAACTGTAATATGTAATCACTTTTCACTGCACTTTATTCGGATAGCTTGTGTCCATACTTTATCTGTACTATTTTAAATGTATTGTTATACTGTTATACTGCTCATCTTAGCCTAATTATCATTGTATATCTATCTGTAAAATTCTATTTATAGTAATAGTCATCTGTTTACTATATTAATTGTACATATCTATCTGTAAAAATCTATGCAACCATTATATCTTGCACTTGCCGCTATTGCACTTCTGGTCAGACCTAAACTGCATTTCGTTGCCTTGTACCTGTACTTGTGTAATGACAATAAAGTTGAATCTGAATCTGAATCTGATAAGCTCGCCTTGCTTAGGGATTCAATATCGTTGTCTAGAACCCGCAGTGGTTCTCCTGGAATTCTTTGACAACTGTGTAATTCAGACCGCAGAAGCTCAGATCGGAAACACTATCCAAAGCGGCGTCTCAATGCACCGACCAATGCGCCATTATCAGCCTTCTCACTAGTATCAAGCAGCAACAGACACGAAAGTGCATCATTAAAGTGCAGCTTTCTGTTCCTCTGACCAAACACATGCATTAGCTAATAGTTCAAATTGGGCATGGAAAGCCTCCCAATCCGATTTGCCGGCATATTCAATTCATGGAATTCATTATTGTTTACCTTCGGTTTCCTCACATCATGCGAGATTGACGCGCCGACGTCTGACGTCATCATGGCATTCTGCCGCGGCTGGTAATGGCGGCTCATGACGTTCGGCAGCGGTGGGTAATGGCGGCTCACTTTCTCGCCCGCAGCCACGGCTTCACACGGCTAATTTTTCACTGAATTTGCCTTGAAATGACTGGCGTGGTGTGCACACCAAACATATTCGCTGACCCAGCTCCAGCATAGCCATCATCTTCCTCCTCTATCTTAAAACGAACTGGATTATCCATTCTCACCAGCGGAAGACAGCAGCTGCTTGGCCAATGCACGCTCAATCAGGACTCAAATCAACGGTTGTACCTCCAGCTGTTTTCAATTCTTTTTACTTCTGACACCAGTTGTAGCGTTCTCAGGCAAGGACGAGACGTTTTTAATAACAAAGGGTGTTTATTAGAGGCTGTTGTCGGCCACAGCCCACGCCGTACACAGCCGACTTATGAGAGAATTGCACTTGAACCAGCTAGGCTCTCTCCAACTCCCCCCTATCTCTCAGTTTCCTACATAACTCCCCAAGGGGTGGAGCCTCTTTCCACATTCAACTTGAACATCGAATCAATCGAATCACATAAAATGAATAAAGTTCAACATTAACATTAAATGCAACCTTATTTGTAACAGCATTTTGAACACGTTACAATACTAATGCGTCACAAAGTTAGCAAAATGTAATGTAAATGAACAAATGTGGGACGAAGATTGGAGTTGGAGAGACCAAACATGCCACACATATGATTTTGGTTTACCATAGTATGCAAAGTCTGAAACATTAACACATTAGAGTTTACAGGAGTACATAGGCCAAACCACATAAAAGGAAAATCATGATGGGGAAATTAGATACATGTTCATACATTTCTCAAGTGGTTATATTTAGAATATATAGGATTAACAGGGTTTATTTCTCTTTCTTAGTAAGAATTAAGTGACAGTCACAACTCTCTGGAAATTCCTTTTGGGGTCGTACAACTTTTTATAAGTCTTAATGTGTCCTGTAACAAGACACCGAGTTTTGCCAGTGTGTTAGCTTCATTTGTGATGTTAGTTTTGGGGCTATTTCATAGACCTTTGTTGGGAGAGTGAGTTAGCTGGATTATTCATTAAATATAATGAATAATTTGTGTGTCTGATTGGTCCAGATGTACATTACTTTTAAGATGGCTCTACTATTTGCACTGACATTGCTCAAAAGAGTAGGAGATCTCCAGGCCCTGTCCATCCCCAAGCTTCCTCCTGCTAACACTTTTCCCCAGGTATGATCACAGCTATTTTGCACACCTTCTGTGACCGGCCACCCCATCGTACTTTCTTTTGCCGCATGAATCGCCGTAGCAATAGAGAGGCTGCATCTACTATATCCAGTCCAGGCTCTTAGAATTTATGTAAGGCCAGTGGCGAACATTCTCCCAGTTTTTTTGCAAGTGTGGATATATGCAGGTTGGAGAAATGAGCATGACGAAAGGTTGGGGCATGCCGAATGGTAGGTGCGCGGAGAAGGGTCTTTATTATTGGTAGTGAAAGCTGTTGGCCAATCTGTGGGGTAGGGTTACATTTACATTTAGTCACTTAGCAGACGCTTTTATCAAAAGCTACTTACAACTGAGGAATAAAGCAATCAAGTCAACGTGTAGAGGCAAAAACTACGCTAGAAGTGCTCAAAATACAAAGTTCAGGCATTGCTCAGAGTAGCATGAGCCGGACAAGGGAGGATTAAAGGAAATGGATAGAGTCTTTTTATTTATTTTTATTTTAATGTTAAGTGCTCACGGATGAGATGAGTTCTCTTACGAGAGATACTCTCGTACTGCGTAGTAAGACTACGCTTTGGGGAAAATCCTTTTCCACGAGAATACTGAAGCCAAAAATTATCCTTAATTTTATATAAATGTAAAACGCGTTGCCGCAACATACAGACATAGGCGAGGCAACTCGCGCGCCGATTGGCTGCTGTGCGGGCAGCTGCTTGAGCCTATCGAGCGAGACCTAGAGTGACATCACACCCAATGAGGGCGCTTTGCGCCCTTCTGCGTCTATAAATTGCTATAGGGCTATAAATTGCTATAAATTGCGCTCGCAGGCTCATTTCTCTGATTTTTAATCCTTCAGCGAAGACATCACATCGCTGGATCCGAGGAGAAGCTGCGCCGTCGAAGAAGCATCTCAGCGGAACGAGTCGAGAAGCTGCTGGCCACGCCGCCTTCATCGCCTTCCTGCTGCGCTATTCGGCGCCTATATCCTTTTCTCAATTGCTAGTGTGTGCTCGCCGGCACGACACACTCAGCGACGGGGACCGCCATTTTACCTGCGTTTCCTGCCTGGGTGAGCAACACGCGGCTCTCACGCTCGCTGACGGCGGCTGCCCTCACTGCGAGCTGTTGCCTTTAGCGACTCTGCGGACTCGCTTGGCATCATTCCAAGAGCCTGTGTTCACCGCTGTAGTGCCGCGCCGTAATAAGCGCCGTGCTCAGCGGATCCCAGAACCATCTCCCAGCCGTCAAAGCTTACCGGTGCGCCCGCGAGCTACGTCACCGGCTTCTTCATCGTCGATCTCCGATGGACAGCGGCCGCAGCTTGCCCACTGCAGCTCTGGCTCAAAGGGAGGGTGCCTCACAGTGCGTGGGCCACCGGTCGGCTTCGCCTCAAGGTCAATCAAGCATGCGTTGCAGCTTTGAATCCTTGGAGGTCGAAAGACTGGTACCATTCAGGTGTAAGCCTGGGGACTTCCTCGAGACTGAGGGTGGTGTCTACGGATGCATCCAACGCAGGATGGGGAGCGCTGCTCGAGGGCAGACCGCTGTTTGGCCTATGGGCCTATGGTCCAAGTTATATGAAACTCCTTCATATAAACTGCCTCGAGATGTTATCAGTGACCAAAGCGCTCACGCGCTTTCGTCCCCTGATAACGGGGTGCCACGTCCTGGTACGTTCAGACAACATATCAGTGGTATCCTACATAAATCACCAGGGCGGCCTCAGGTCCCTGTTTCTGTACAGGCTAACGAGACGCCTCCTGATATGGGCACGCAGCAACCTGCTCTCACTGAAAGCAGCGCACGTGCCAGGGCTCCTGAATGTTGGACCAGACAGACTGTCCAGGAACCACGTTCCGACAGGAGAAGGGTCTTTGCAACCACAGACAATACGGCTGCTGTGGAAGAAATTCGGCAGAGGGGATGTAGACCTGTTTGCGTCTCAGGAAAACGCTCACTGTCCAGAATTTTTCTCGAAAAGCGAGGACGCCCTGGCCCACTCGTGGCCTCGTTGTCCTCTTTATGCTTTTCCCCCTGTCTCCCTCCTAACCCAGGTGGTGGAACGGATCAGGGAGGAAGGAAGCTCAGTGCTGCTGGTAGCGCCACTCTGGTTGAACCAACCCTGGTTCCCAGTTCTGATGCAGTTAGCAAGCACCGCCCCATGGCCAGTGCCTCTGAGGAGGGATCTCCTTTCTCAAGCCAATGGTTCGATTTGGCATCCTCACCCGGAACTATGGTCCCTTCACGTGTGGGCCATCAACGGGTATCCGCTGACCTCCCACAGGGAGTGTTAAACACGATCATGCAGGCCAGAGCTCCGTCTACGCGACGTCTCTTTCATCATCATCATCATCACTTTATTTATAAAGCGCTTTCACATCAGCAGCAGCTGAACAAAGTGCTGTACATAAAGGCAACAAAACATCAACCAAGACAAAAATAACAGTCACAATATCATAAAATAATAAACTAGGGGTGAAAATCTACCCAATGAAACTATATCAAAAATAAAACAATTAAGAGCAAATACTAGCAAATATGATCAAGTCTCAGTTTGGGTTGAAGGCCAAAGTGTAGAAGTGAGTTTTAAGAAGAGTTTTAAAAATCTGTATTGAGGACGCCTGACGAATGGTCTCTATGCCTCTAAGTGGTCAGTATTTTCTGGTTGGTGCACGACTCGTGGCGTGTCACCCCCAGATTGCGGAGTGATAGAGGTTCTATCTTTCCTACAAGAGCTGTTGGATAAGGGAAGGTCCCCTTCCACGCTCAAAGTGTATGTGGCGGCCATAGCGGCGTTCTCTGAAACAGCCCTTGGCCAGTCTATAGGAAGGAACGATTTAGTCATTCGGTTCCTTAAAGGAGCTACGGACTGAATCCCCCCAGACCTCCCACAGTTCCCATTTGGGAGCTTTCCACGGTGCTGGACGCCATGAAGGGTCATCCTTTTGAGCCTCTTCAGGAGATTGATATTAAACACCTGTCGTTCAAGACGGTGTTTCTTCTCACTGCAGTGAAGCGCATTGGGGACCTACACACGCTCTCAGTGAGTGCTACGTGCATGGAGTTTGGGCCTAATGACTCTAGGGTTATACTCAAACCTAAGCATGGGTATGTCCCAAAATCCCTAAATACACCGTTTAGGGCACAGGTTATTTCCCTGTCTGCCCTACTGGTCACTGGGGAAAATGAGGACGAGCGTTTTCTCTGCATTAAGAGCATTAAGAGCTTATTTACATTTACATTTACATTTATTCATTTAGCAGACGCTTTTATCCAAAGCGACTTACAAATGAGAAACAATAGAAGCAATTAAACTAGCAGTAGGACAACAGTATGTAAGTGCTATGACCCTTCACAGTACAATGCAACGCATTTTTTTTTTCATTTTTTTTTTTTTAGAATAGATAAGAAAATAAAGTGTTAGTAGTGCTGAATCAAGTGCTTAAGTGCTGCCGAAAAAGATACGTCTTCAGCAGTTTCTTAAAGATGGCTACAGACTCAGCAGCTCTGGCTGAGTTAGGCAGATCATTCCACCAGCAGGAACAGTCATGGTAAAGGTCCGAGAGAGAGATTTCGTGCCTCTTTGAGATGGCACCACAAGACGCCGCTCACTTGCAGAGCGCAAGTTTCTGGATGGCACATAAGTCTGAAGTAATGAGTTCAGGTACAGGGGAGCAGTGCCAGTGGTTGTTCTGTAGGCAAACGTCAGTGACTTGAATTTGATGCGAGCGGCAACCGGCAACCAGTGCAATTTCGTGAGGAGAGGAGTGACGTGTGCTCTCTTCGGCTCGTTGAAGACCACTCTAGCTGCAGCATTCTGGATCAGTTGCAGAGGTTTGACAGTGCAAGCTTATGTGTCTCGCTCGTCTGCCTTCAGACAGACGGAGCAGCTCTTTGTTTCGTTCAGCGGGCATTCTAAGGGACTAGCCACTTCGAAACAGAGCCTATTCAGATGGATTGTGGACGCTATAGCTCTAGCTTACACAACCAAGGGCATACAATGGAACGCCCTTGGTTTGTACTGCGAGGAACGAGTACTGCGTATCCTGCCATGCATGCACTCTGGTTGCTTCACTGTTAAAAATCAGAGAAATGAGCCTGCGAGCGCAATTTATAGCCCTAAGCCACGCCCGTTTCGGCGGGACGTGGCGCAGAAGGGCCCGAAGCGCCCTCATTGGGTGTGACGTCACTCTAGGTCTCGCTCGATAGGCTCAAGCAGTTGCCCGCACAGCAGCCAATCGGCACGCGAGCTGCCTCGCCTATGTCTGTATGCTTGTTTTACATTTATAGAAAATTAAGGATAATTTTTGGCTTCAGTATTCTTGTGGAAAAGGATTTTCCCCAAAGCGTAGTCTTACTACGCAGTACTCGTTCCTCTCTCTAGAGAGAACCGAGGTTACGTTAGTAACCGAGTACGTTTTCAGTTGTCTTTTGAATGTGGTCAGGGATTCTGCATTCCGGATGAGGGTAGGGAGATCATTCCACCAGCATGGAGCCGTGAATGAGAATGTTCTGGAGAGTGATTTTGTGGCTCTCTGTGATGGACCACGAGCCGTCGCTCATTGACCGATCGCAGGCTTCTGGTAGGGATGTAGACTCGTAGGAGCGAGTGAAATTAGGAGGAGCTGAGCCTGTGGTCGATCTGTAAGCAAGCGTCAATGCCTTGAACTTGATGTGAGCAGCGAGTGATAGCCAGTGCAGAGAGATGAACAGAGGAGTGACGTGGGCCCTTTTGGGTTAGTTTCTGTTGTAGCAATTCATTTCTCATTTCATTTCTCATCTCATTTCGGCATGCCTATTGCTCCGACCTGCAGTTACCCCTGTCTTGTTTTCTGGTCTGCTTTAGTAACACAGTCACCAAGCAGTGTCTTTTCCATTGGATTATAGATGCTATGTCCTATGAGGCGCTCGTAATGGCTTTGCCATTAAGGAAATTTTCCTCAGTGTGGCAGCATTGGTAATGACATTCCCATAGTGTCAATGCCATGACAGCGTTGAGTTCCCTTTCGAAAGGGAACGCCTCAGGTTACGCATGTAACCTGGTTCCCTGAAAGGGGAACGAGAGGCTGTTATGGCATTGACACTATGGGAATGTCATTACCCACCCCTCGTAGGGATCCAGGTTACATACGTAACCTGAGACAATTTTTTCTTCAAATGATATTGAATCTTTCCAGTGATATTTTTGATAGCACATTCACATTTTGTAACAACATTTATATCTTACCTGGATGTTGGATGTACCTGGAGAAATTAAGCCCTTTGGTGTCTCTATTTAAAATCTGAAGTTCATCAGGTTTGGGTTGTAACACTTCCTATTTTTGAAGGAATGGTTCATAAAATCTTTTTCTAAAAAAATTAAAAGTAACAAATAAATGTAAAAATATTTTGAAATATATCTGGTTACACTTCCACATTTTGTTTGAGGGAGTGCACTTACCTCTGCATTCACCGCAGCTAGGGTTGCCAACCATAGATATGTACAGTAGATGCAGCTCGTCTGCTTCAGGTACGTCAATAGTGCTGCCATCTTGGAATCATCAACAATGAGACCTGTTTGAATGTCAATGTGAAGGAGATGCCTGTCATGACCTTGTCTTGTTTAGTTTCACTGTCATATTATTGCTAACTTTTCCCTGTCACCATTTGTTCTTGTTCTTTGTTTGTTGTTTATTAAGTGTTCCTTTCTAATTATTTATAGTTATAGGCTGCCTGCATTTTTCTTATAAAATAAAGGTACAATTATTATTATTATATTAATAACTAGATTATATTTATTCTTAAATACTGTATTTTTATAATAATGAAAGTTATTACTATAGTTTTCATTATTTTTTTAATATTTTTATTTAGCATTACTACTAATATTATTTATAAGAATTATTATTGGTCATATTGATCTATAAGCACCCTTTTTTGGGGGGCCAAATTGTGCAACCCTACAAGTAGGCACAACAAACCTGGTGTTCTTTATCATATTTTGTGAATGTCAAATCACAATTTTAACCAGAATTTAACCTGATTTCAGTATGTTCGATTTTTTTTTTACCGGGACCAGATGCCACTGATGAGTCCTGCTGACTCAAAGTTTCACACGAGTCTCTTTAAACAGTTTTCTCTGATCAAGTCAAGTCAACCTTTATTTTTATAGCATTTCTATCAGCTTAAAAAACCCATTTCATGATCTATTCAATGCCAGATATGTTTTTAAAGAAGACCGAAAAGGCACGGTCACCCTTAGATTTATAACCGCAACAAAGAACCGTCAATAGCAATTGGTCAGAAGACCTGAGTGCTCTAGTTATAGAATAAGGCTGGGCATACACTGCGATTTTCGTCTGATTTTGAGCCAAAATCTGACTCGTGCGACTCTTTTTCAGGTCAGGGCGATTTTTAGTTTTGTAGTGGGTCGTTTGTCGTGCAGTGTACAGGGGGAAACGAGAGGTGATTAACCTCTCCCGACCGGCAATCGGATGTCAGAAATGTTGGTCGCTCCTCGTGACTATATCGCACAGTTAAGGCAGAGCAACGAACCGATTGCCCTAAACTCAGTGTTTTTCCCCTCACTGCGCCTGCGCCAAAACACAAGTTTAACCATTTCATCTTTAAAGGGTCATGAAACCCCCCACTTTCAGCTCAAGTCTAGCTCACAATATTTTTGAAAAATGCAACTTAACCCTCTGGGGTCTAAGGTGTTTTTGGGGTCCTTGAGAAGTTTTGACATGCCCTGATATTTGTATTTTTTTCAGTTGCTTATAAACATATTAATGACAAAGGTGTAATTACACTAGAGTTCTCAACGGGCCTGAAAATTACAACCCGACCCGACCCGGCCCGTGGCTTTTAAAGCCCGAACCCGATCTAACCCGACACATCAACATGAATTATTACCGACGGCCGTGTCTTTTTTTTTCTCATACACGTTTTGACCAGCAGACGGGAATTCAAATCAACCTTTAATGTTCACGCCTTTTAACAATACAAACAACTGAAACGATAAACTTTAAATATATAAATAGGCTATATAAATATGCCTTAGTCTAAATAAAAATCTTCACACAATAATAAATAAAAAGAACTCAAACATGTACCCAGCCAGCGGGCGGGCTGTACATAACCTGTAGAATTCCCATCAGAATCCAGCACCAGTCCAAACACTTTCCAGACCTCTGATTTCCCACTCCTGTAGTAGCGATGGTGAATTCACCTGCGGCAAGTTTACTTTTCACCAACTCCATCTTCTTCTCCAGGCTAAAGCGCGCAGCGGCGTCAGGTCTGCCCCACCCCTCTCCATGTTGCACGCAGCAGCCAGACTTTCTTTACGGTGAACAGCAGCGATGATTAGCCTAATAAATCTTTTTTTTTTTTTTTTTCACTGAGCGGAAAAGATTAAGCCCGAGGTCCGACCCGACCCGAGTCATTTGCGTATATTTTCGACCCGAGCCCGGCCCGACCCCGCGGGTCCCGGTTCTTTCGGGGCAGGTCCTTTGGGCGGCCATGGTGGAGATGACCAGGGCGAAGACGACCACTTGGGCGACCACGGCAGAAGAACAGAACCCGGCTCAGGAACAGCAACAGACACCGGCTTAGGAACAGCAACAGACACCACCGGCTCAGGAACAGCAACAGACACCACGGCTCAGGAACAGCAACAGGCACCACCGGCTCAGGAACAGCAACAGGCACCACCGGCTCAGGAACAGCAACAGACACCACCGGCTCAGGAACAGCAACAGACACCACCGGCTCAGGAACTGGAACAGACACCACCGGCTTAGGCACAGACTCAGGCTCGGCAGACGTGACGTGAAGCTCAGGCTCGGCAGACGTGACTTGAAGCTCAGGCTCGGCAGACGTGACGTGAAGCTCAGGCTCGGCAGACGTGACGTGAAGCTCAGGCTCGGCAGACGTGACGTGAAGCTCAGGCTCAGCAGACGTGACGTGAAGCTCAGGCTCGGCAGACGTGACGTGAACAGTCTCTGGATCGGCCGACGTGAACTGAACAGTCTCTGGATCGGCAGATGTGACGTGTCTCCTCCACGCATACAGTACTGCCACTGCATAAAAGAGGTAGACAGCCCTCTTGGCTGTGGCAGAACTGATGGTGGGCAGCTCCGAGACGATCTCAGGGCTGACAGCGGGCTCCAAGACCAACGGACTCGGGACCACCGGACTCAGGACCACCGGACCTGGGACCACCGGACCCGGGACCACCGGACCTGGGACCACCGGACCTGGGACCACCGGAACTGGGACCACCGGGGCAGTCACGGAGGAAGTCTTCCTTCTCCTCCTCCGTTTCGGTACCACCGGAACTGGAACCACCGGAACAGGGACCACCGGAACCAGCGGTGAAGGATGCTCGGGGCTGAACATCACCGGCCCATGGTCAGAGAATGACCGAAATGGAGAATGCTGTCGGTGCTCACCTCTAGTCTCTCCTGCCCTGCGACCTCCACGGGTCCCAGAAAACCTGGCCAGACGGGTTCCCTCAAACGATCGTCCGTGTTCGATAGATGGGGGCTCGGGAGATTCTACCGCCACGGTCTCCTCAGTGATGCGAGCCCATAATGCGAAGCACTCGAAAATATTCATCCGAGGCGGCACCTCCCCAGATTGCGAACTCCCTTTCTGCTGCTTCCTCTCCCTCTCGGTGGCTGGGAAAGAGGCACGAAAACCCATACCGCTGGATCTATTCATGCTGGAATCCTTCTGTCACGACACGCATACAAAAAGGGTGATAGTCCAAATGCAGTTTATTGGGTAATCCGTAATCGTAAATACAAGCCAGGCAAAAGGTCATAATCATGAGAATCAGTCCAAAACAAGAAACAAACACTAAGACAAACCAAGACAGATTCTGGGAAGCGGGTGACATGAAACAAGGATTCCAGAACAAGTGATTAAACAGACAGGGTATAAATAGACAGACACTAACAAGGTGAGTGGGAACAGCTGAGTGTGATAATGAATAATGAGTCCGACAAGGGTGATGGGGATTGTAGTCCAATAGTGACTGACACCTGTGGGGGAAGAGGACCTCTAGTGGCTACCTAGTGGATCACCCAGACATTGTGACAGAAACGCGATTCAAATTTAAACAGTCTTTTGCTGTTTACAGACACCATTTCATATCGCGATTAGAACAAAGCACTTACTGATGATCTGCAGCTGGATCCGTTGTTAGGCTACTCCAGCACGTTTGAGGTAAAATTTCCAGGATTATCACGATATTATTATTCCTCACAGCGAGTGTGTTGTCCAGCTGTTGTGGGCGTTGACTGGTTTGCATGTGTTGCTTCAGATTATCTGCGTTTGAATAGCGCGCGCTCTCGATGGGCGTGTCACATTAGCAGAGTAATGAGGTGCCAGAACGATAATGAGAACGGCTGATCTCTCGCTCTTTATATATAGATTACATAAACAGAGAATATTTGTTTTAGTTTTGAATTAGATAATTTAAAACTACACACTTAAATGATTATAGAGATATATAGCTCATGTCTGAGTGAATAGTATTCGCTGAGTTTTGTTTAAGTTTACAGACGTGCACTAGAAAAAAAGTTCACGGAGACGGAGAGGCAGAAAGCACACCCTGTATATTTTCTTTACTTTACAAAAGCACAATGTTTTATTTCGATTGTAAGTGGACACATAAAAAAGTAGACATTCAACAGCTTATTTTTTCATATTTCTTCAGTCTGTATGACCAAAACTAACGGAGTATTTAATGTCTATTTTGCTACTATGTAAAAAAAAATGAGCAAAACTGTTTAAAGACAGTTACTCGAAAAACAAAACAAAAATTTGTTTAAAACCACAACCAAGTGGATCAATGAAAAGCAAGAAAAAAAAAGCAAGAGAAGCTCAATTGCTACGCGAGTCGCGACGATTACGATAACCGAACTTCTCATCTGGGCTGCTTCCGCATTCAAACACCTGACTGAGTGAACAGATGACCAAACAAATCACAGTAGGCCAGCTTTATGTTCAGTTTATGTGGTGATCAATCGGAGATCGATTGCTCCTGTCTGCCTCGCTGTGACTGCTGCTGCTATGAGTTTTTTTGCTGCGTCTAAGCCTCGTATTAGCTTCGTATTTCTTTCTGTTTTGAACCATCATTTATTATAAATTCTAGTTGTTTATACTACTAAATACAGCTTACTCAACATCTCAGATTAACCTGACATTGCTAGCTTCCGTTATTGTCAGCACAACACGCTAACTCGCTAGCCTTTTAACGCACCACCCGTGCGCTCAGTTATTTATTTTTCTCTCGCGCGCCCGCGCCTTTGAGTTCATAAAAGCCCAGGTGAGTAAGAATCAGTCAACAAACACGGTGAGTAATGTCTTCTCCTGTTATTGTCACCTGCACTTCATGTCACATGTTTACCATAGCCTTCTCTGTCGGCAATATAGGATTTATATTTTTTCTGACAGACCGGCCCATGAAACACGTAGATTGGCCCATTGGTTATTTTCTTGATTGACACTGGACTGGCCCAATCACATCTTTAAATGCCTCCCCCTTTGGGCTTTGAGCGAGCGTGCAGTGTCAGTGTATCTGTCAAAATCTCTTATATACGGTCTATGGTCAAAATACAGATGGAGAAGAAAGTTTCAGTTTTGCAGTTTCCGTCAAAATAAAATATAATGTTTATCTCTGTCCAGCCCTGATCATGTGTCTACCACCACGGACATAATCCTGTTGTTTGTAGATTTTACAGTGAGGCATATTTCTTTGTGTAGACAGGGATATTGTTATTTTATATGGTTTTACATGCCATTTTTATCGGCTACATTTATAAACACTATGCGGACATGCAGGCTAAATTATGATAGGGCTATGATGTTTGTCCATGTATCTACACGGTAAATTAAGAAACGGGAAAGTAAAGTAATAAGTAGTGAAGTTACTTTTCAAATGCAGTAACTAGTAAAGTAATCTCATTACAATTTACAGAAGTAACTAGTAACTAGTTACTTTTTTTGAGTAACTACCCCAACACTGTTGCCGATACCGATACCTGTATTTTTATTTTCAATTAATTTAATTCATGCATTTGTCATTTTTAAATGTATTGGTAGAGAAACCAAAAGAATGTCAAATCATATTTGTTTATTAAATGTAAACTTAATTTGTTCATCAAATATATTTAATGCACTGCATATTCATTACTGTATAAATTAAATATAGATGGATCTTTTTGTGATGTTACAAAAAAGGTAGCCTATTTGTCAAGAGATAATCCTTTGTCTGGTTAACATTAAAACACAGCAGCAGATTAATTCAACTGCTGCCCCTTTAAGACCGAACGCACGGACCCCATTTGAATTATACTGTCTACGTTCACTTGACATATAATATACTTTGTTTACTAGGATACTCGCCAAGACGGGCGTTTTTACATAGTTTTGTGTGAATTCATCCGTACAAGCGCAATAGTGAAAGAATTCCACTCAGTGTTCGCGCGCTGTCTGAGGCGATGGTTTTCGGGGCGCGCGCTTTGGATGTTTGAAGTTCATGTAACTTCTTGACCTGCAAATGTCCTGTAATAATGTCGTTAAACATAAATAAGGTAACAGTTCATGTTTTACTTACATATACGATTTAGTTGTAATCCAAATATACGTGCCGAGTGAACGATCAGCAATCCAGAGCATTCAACAGAAGTGCGCGCTCTCTCTCTCTCTCTCTCTCTCTCTCTCTCTCTCTGGTCAGTTAATGTTAATAATAAGCTACATGCCTCGTTTTACTTTCTTTGCCATTGACATCCGACTGAACTACAAACTTTCCACTGACGTCTGATGCGCTCGACCAGCTCGCGCTTCGGTGCCGCGGCGCGCTCAATCCACTGCGCGTTTTTCTCTTATCAGCTCGCGCACCACAGCTATATAGGCGTTACTATATTTTGTTTAATATTTCACTAATATGATACATTTACTTCATAGACAGCCTTCTTTTTTATCCCCATTATACTTTCTGTTGTCAGTGCTTCTTTGTCTGGACACAAACACTGTACACACGCTGCCTGGTATCGGTTGTTGGTATCGGGAAGCTTTTACGAGTACGAGTACATGAGCTCAGTATCGGGCCGATACCCGATACTGGTATCGGTATCGGGCCATCCCTACTTTAGACACAGTTGCTCCGCTGCGCTTGAAGAAGATTAAAGAACATAGTCCAACGCCGTGGCACAACGAGCACACTCAGGCCCTTAAGAGAGCAGCCAGAAAAATGGAGCGCAACTGGAAGAAAACAAAACTAGAGGTGTTTCGGATTTCATGGAAGGAGAGCTCGATTGCTTACAGAGAGGCTTTAAAAGCTGCTAGATCTGCTTATTTTTCAACCCTATTAGAAGAAAATAAACATAATCCTAGGTATTTATTTGAAACAGTGGCTAAACTAACGAAAAAGAAAGCTTCAAGCTCAGAAGTTTCCGAGAAACACAGCAGTAATGACTTTATGAACTTCTTCACTTATAAGATCGATAATATCAGGGACAAAATTATAACTATGCAACCGTCTAATACAGTATCACATCAGGAAGTGCATTGTAGTCTCCCTGAGGGAAAATTTGATTCATTCATTGCTATAGGAGAGGAAGAATTTTGCAAACTCGTCAAATCATCTAAATCGACAACGTGCATGTTAGACCCTATACCGACTAAGCTGCTGAAAGAGATGCTTCCAGATGTCATAGATCCTCTTCTTAATATCATTAATTCATCTTTGTCTCTAGGATACGTACCAAAAACCTTTAAGCTAGCTATGATTAAACCGCTAGCAACTTGATCCTACAAAACTAGTCAATTACAGGCCGATCTCTAATCTGCCATTTCTGTCAAAGATATTAGAAAAAGCAGTATCCTCACAACTGTGTTCTTTTCTTGAAAGAAATTATATCTGCGAGGATTTTCAGTCCGGATTTAGACCGTACCATAGTACCGAGACAGCTCTCGTTAGAGTCACAAATGATTTGCTCTTATCATCCGATCGTGGTTGTATCTCTCTATTAGTATTACTGGATCTTAGTGCTGCATTTGACACCATTGACCACAACATCCTTTTAAATAGACTCGAACATTATGTTGGCATTAGTGGAATTGCACTAGCATGGTTTAAATCATACTTATCTGACCGTTATCAGTTTGTAGCAGTAAATGAAGAGATGTCTTATCAATCACAAGTTCAGTATGGCGTACCACAAGGCTCAGTACTAGGACCGCTGCTGTTCACTCTGTATATGCTACCATTAGGAGATATCATTAGGAAACATGGAATTAGCTTTCACTCTTATGCCGACGATACTCAGCTGTATATTTCTTCAAAACCTAACGAAACCTACCAATTCACAAAATTAACAGAATGCATAGCTGATATAAAAAATTGGATGACTAGTAATTTCCTACTACTAAATTCAGAAAAAACAGAGATTCTAATTATTGGACAAAAAACTTCCACACGTAATAACCTAGAGTACTATCTAACACTTGATGGCTGCTCTGTTAAGTCTTCATCGTCGGTTAGGAACCTGGGTGTGTGTGTGTGTGTGTGTGTGTGTGTGTGTGTGTGTTCTTTGATACCAATCTTTCATTTGAAAGTCATGTGTCTAGTATCTGTAAAACCGCTTTCTTCCATCTTAAAAATATATCTAAATTACGTCATATGCTCTCAATGAATAATGCGGAACAGTTAGTTGATGCGTTCATGACCTCAAGGCTAGATTATTGTAATGCTCTACTGGGTGGTTGCCCTGCACGCTTAATAAACAAACTACAGCTAGTTCAAAACGCAGCAGCTCGAGTTCTTACTAGAACCAGGAAGTATGACCATATTAGCCCTGTTCTGTCAACACTGCATTGGCTGCCTATTAAACATCGTATAAATTTTAAAATATTGCTGATCACTTACAAAGCACTAAATGGTTTAGCTCCGCAGTACTTGAGCGAGCTCTTAACGCATTATAGTCCTTCACGTCTACTGCGATCTCAAAATTCCGGCCAGTTAATAATACCTAGAATATCAGAATCGACTGCTGGCGGTAGATCCTTTTCCTACTTAGCACCAAAACTTTGGAACAGTCTTCCTAACATTGTCCGGGAAGCAGACACACTCTGTCAGTTCAAATCTAGACTAAAAACACATCTCTTCGGCCTAGCATATGTAACGGGTGAAGGACACTAACTGTTTGATAACCTGTGGGGGTGGGGTGTACGTGTTTCTGTTCGCAGGTGTATCCAATGTTACTGATGAGCGAGAGCCAGCAATGCGATTGGCAGATCCACCGCATAAGAGACTCAACATGCTGTCGTTTGGTGCAGAGAAAGGTTTTGTGACGAGACCGCGCCCAATCGCCTCTGAGCCGATTTTATTGGATAGGATTCCACGTAGTGACCACGATCGTGATCTACACCTGGCGCCGAGAGGTGTAAGAGATATCAACGCATTCGATCGTCCATATTAAGGTAAGTGGGAATTTCTATCACCTATGCACGAGTGGGCATTCACGTGTGGTTGTCTGTTTTGAATTGATTGCCCTCCCCTTTCACGCAGTTCGAGTCTATGGTTCCGGTTTTCCCCGTTGGGCATTGGGAACGTCTCGAGGGTTGCCTGAAGCCGGGTCGTACGTGTGTGCAACTACAGACGGACACTATCTCGCCTTCAGCGTCCCGTTTCTGTTTATACGCTCCCCTGATGAATGAGAGTACCGAGTGGGCGGGGTCGTGAGTGGATTTGCATTGACTGTGTTCTAAGAAACTTTAATAAGAGCTATTTTGTCTCTGGTTTAGTATTTTCTTAGTTTAGTGAGAGTGGCTGCTCGCCTAGACTGTAATCTACCTGTGTTAACAATTCAGTATGGATTGAATTATTTTTAAGGCTGCTACCTCTGATCTAACTAATCTAGTTATGTCCTGATGTGGGTTTGATTTGAAGTGTTCACACCTGTACCGTATATTCTCTAAATTTACGATCTACTCTTGCTGTGTAAATCTCACGTGAGTTGTGTGTTGTTACATGTGACTATATTGGTGTGATTTGTGTTAGCCTCCTTTCTTATTCATAACCAGGGGTGCTAGACTGTGATAATCTTCCTGGCTTTGAATTGAAACAGTATTTTTACAGTTCACTCTCTGGAGTATGTGTGTAATAAGGTATAGTTTTTAAATTGTATAAATACATTTTGTATTTTTATACGATTTATGTTGTGCATGACTGTTACTTGTGTATAACAGGGGTAAAATTCCTGCGTATGGTGAAATTGAACTTTACACATACACATAACACATTATAGACTTCTATAAATCAATGTTAGGCTGCATAGATTAGGTCAGCCGGGACCGGGAACACTTCCCGTAATCCTGATGTACTTGGTACATCATAAGAAGGATGGCGTCTACGCTAATATTAGTCTCTCTGTCTATCCCGAGGTTTACCGCTGTCCACCAGAACCAGGCCGTATCCAGATCTGATGAAGGACCAGCGCCAGGACACGACGACGCCGCCGACCTGAAGTGTCAACCAGTCTCTCCTCCTCTCCACTCTGACTACAACCAACCGGAACTGGACAAATACTCTGATTCATTCTGACTTCTGACCTGTAATGCTCCTGAATCATAATCATACACTGTTCACTCATTGGCCAGAGGAGAACTGGCCCCCGACTGAGCCTGGGTTCTCCCAAGGTTTTTTTCTCCATTCTGTCACCTGATGGAGTTTTGGTTCCTTGCCGCTGTTGCCTTACCTTCTGGCTTGCTTAGTTGGGGACATTTAATAATCAACAATATTATAGATCTGCCTTAAAGGTGGACGATGATGAAATTGTTTTTTGTATTATTTTCATGTTATCACTGTGAAGCTGCTTTGATACAATCTGTATTGTAAAAAGCGCTATATAAATAAAGGTGACTTGACTTGACTTGAACTTGTAAAATATGAACGATTTAGCAAAAAAAAAAAAAAAAAAATCGCAACGTGGTGAAGGGGGCCTTTGAGACATCTGTGCCCAGGGCACATCATTGCCATAATCCGTCCCTGGGTTCAGACTCATACCATCGAGAATTGGCTATATACTATTCACTAAGTTGGAATGCTGCGCTAACACAGTCATTTTTATGGATTATAAAAACAAAGGACATTTAGGAAGGTATACCTCTCAGAGAACCTCAAATTTGACCAAAATGTACATTTCTCCTGCAGCTCGTAATTAACATTCTGACTCATTCTGCCAGCACAGGACACACACACACACACACACACACACACACACACAAGCTGAACAAGCTTATATATATATTACTGTTTTATATATATATATCAGTAAAATAAAAGTTATACAATAGTTCAATAAAACTTTGCACTTTCTAGTCTATCCAGTTTCAACTTCATGGTTTCACAATTTATTGTGTCTATCCTCTGAAAAACTTGCATTAACTTTTCCTATCAGTCAAACTTTACTCCAACACATTCACACTGCCACTGCCTGTTGATATTGTATTAAAATCACATCTTACCTGGAGTCTCTGTTCTTGATATGGTAAGAAGTCTGAAGCTGTGGTGATATTTAAAGTTCTGTTACTGAGGAAATGTCTCATGAAAAAGTGTGTAATCAGTAAAAAAGTATTCTCAGAAATGTTGATAAAGGTTGGAGGGGAGGTGGCCCAGTGGTCATTGCCCCTTTGACCGTGAAATGCTTTCTGGCTGTATACAATCATTTTGTGTGAGGTACAGAGTAGAATTTATTAAAATGTTAATTTCTGAAAATTGTATCCAGATCCAATCAGGGAAGTCACACATATCTCATTCAAACGCATACATCACGCCCTGTCCCAAACGACACACTTCTGCCGGATTCACAGACGAGGCTTAAGGATTAAAATGCATGTTTAAACTGTTTTAAATGAAAGCATATCTTTTTCTAAGGCAGGTTTAAAAAAAACGATTAACCCCCTGGGGTCGGCGGTATCGCCGGCGATACCAGCTCGCTTTTTTTCTTATCAGTGCAAAAGAGATTCAAAATACTCTGTTGATTTTGATCTTACATATAAGTGTTGTACATCATTCGATCCTGTTGAGTGTCAAATTGTTTTGTGTATACTCACAATAAAAACAAAGTGTTGTGCTTTTCGCCAATTAAAGAAAAGTAAACATAATGCGAGTTCTGCCTTCTCACTTCGAGGAACAACAGATCTAGCTGAGGAATAGGTAGGCTAAGTTCTTTATTCTTATATCTTATATGTTCTAATCGCAATATGGAATAGTGTCTGTAAACCACTAAAAGACTGTTTAAATATGAATTGCGTGTCTGTGTGTGAATGAAGGGCACAGACGCGCGCCGTTTACTACAGATGTACAGTGCGTGTCTATGCCGTTCATTCACACTCTTCCATTAGTAAGTGTAACTAGGGCTGGGTACCGAGTCTCGTTACTTTTTAGGTACTGACCGAATTGCCTCGATACTATCGAGTATCGAAAAATGACATGTTGTTCGGTTCCAGATTTCGATACCTAAGGAGTTCACTCGTCAACATCAGCGCTCAAACAAATACATATGAAATGCACACACATAAACGCGACACACAAAGTCGATTACGCACATACACACAAACTCTACACACACGAGTCTCATATGACATACAGTTCATATGAGGCGCGTGCGCGCATGCACAAACTCTTGACGCTCATACTTGTATTATACGCGACCACACACACACACAAACTCTCCGCGCACATATTCATTTGAGACGCGAGCACACACACATAATACCTTAAAGATGTGGAAAAGTCGATCAAAAGTGTGGGTAGATTTCTCCAGGCTCGATGCCAACAGCGCGCGATGCAGTATTTGCGGTAAAATAATTGCTGCAAAGACCGGTACCACGACAAACATGATGAAGATCTTGACAGTGCACGGAGTAAACATAAGAGCAGAAAGTTGCTCCGTCTTCGACTGGTATATAAAGAGATACCTTGTTGATCACTCTGACAGTGTTTATATTGTGAAGAAGCTATATTGGACAGCAGAAGAGAGCGTCAGTCTGTGAGTGTTAGTCCCACTCATATACGAGGACATACATTAGATTTGGTTTTGACTTATGGCTTGCCTATTAATAACCTCGACGTCTGTGATGCCACTTTCTCTGATCATTTGCCTGTACTATTTGAGATATCTACTTCTCGTGACTCTAAAGTGACTGCTCCAAAACGTTGTTGCCGGATGATAAATTCCTCAACTTCTCATTTATTTTCTGAGGCTTTTAATTTAATTGAGTTAGACTATCGGATGCCATCATGTGGGCAAACTACTGAAGAATTAACTTCATCGTTCTTTTCAACTTGTAATAGCATTTTGGACACTGTTGCCCCTTTCAGGAGGATTCGAGATAAATGTAAAGTCCAACCGTGGCTAAACGCTACAACTAGAGCTATAAGGCTGGAATGCAGAAGGGCTGAACGCCGCTGGAAGAAGGATAAGTTGCAGATCTCACTTGATATCCTACGCTATAACTTGTCTAAATATCAAAAGTGTGTGAGACAGGAGAAATCAAACTACTTATCGAATATAATTAGTAGTAACTCCCTTAAGCCAGCTGTACTGTTTAGTACCATTAATGCGGTTTTAAATACTCCCCAAGCTGCTAGTTTAGAACATTCTACCGAACTGTGTGAACAATTTTTACATTTCTTTATTGACAAGATTGATGCTATTAGATTGAATATATCATCTTCGCTGATTTTCCAACCTATTAGTTTTGAGCGCTCTGCTGTCTTAAATCAGTTTGAGCCAGTGTCCCTTGTCTCATTGAGGGAGACTTTTGTCAAAATGAAATTGTCTACATGTCACACTGACATTGTTCCTCCACGTCTCCTAAAGGATGTATTTGATGCCGTTAGCTTTTCGGTTCTTGCTATTATTAACAGTAGCCTGGCTACGGGAGTTGTACCTAAATCTTTTAAACACGCAGTGGTGGAACCGGTTATTAAGCAAAGGAATCTGGTTCCATCAGTTTTTGATCATTTTAGGCCCATCTCTAAGCTTTCGTTCCTGTCTAAATTACTCGAAAAAGTTGTATTTGAACAGTTGAATGTATTTTTATGTTTAAATGGTATCCACGAAGTGTTTCAGTCTGGTTTTAAGTCGCTACACAGTACAGAAACTGCATTGTTGAGAGTTTCAAATGATTTGTTACTTACCACTGACTCAGGGAATTGTGCGATTTTATTATTATTGGATCTTTCAGCTGCATTTGACACCTTAGACCATAGGATTTTAATCTCACGTTTAGAAGAATGTGTTGGTGTTGAGGGTACTGCGTTGGCATGGTTTAAGTCGTATTTGTCAGAAAGAACTTTTGCAATTCGCCTTGGAGAATTTGTCTCTTCTACGGCGTCTCTCACATCTGGTGTCCCTCAGGGCTCCATTTTGGGGCCAATGTTGTTTGCCTTGTATTTACTGCACCTAGGTCATATCTTTAGGAAATTTGGAGTTTCGTTTCATGTCTATGCAGATGATACCCAAATTTACCTGCCTCTGAAAAGAAAAGACACCTGCACTTTAGCGCCTTTACTCCAATGTCTCGAGGAAATTAAAGCTTGGATGGCACAGAACTTCTTATGTTTTAATGAAAGCAAAACAGAGGTTATACTTTTTACTCCCGGTGGCACTTATGACTCGCTAAATTTTGATCTTGGTGAGCTGAATCCACTAGTGAAACCATATGTCAAAAATCTAGGTTTCACTATGGATTGTGATTTTAAATTGGATAAACAGATTAACTTGGTAGTTAAATCGAGCTTTTTTCAATTGAGACAACTCACCAAGGTAAAATCATTTTTGTCTTCTAGAGACTTTGAAAGACTTCTCCACATTTTTATTTCATCGCGTTTAGATTATTGCAATGGCCTCTATATAGGCATTAGTCAGGCCTCTCTCTCTAGACTACAGAGGGTTCAGAATGCTGCAGCTCGCTTGTTGACAGGGACACGAAAGCGCGAACATATTACACCTGTTCTTTCCTCTCTTCACTGGCTGCCAATCTATTTTAGAATTAACTTCAAAATTTTGATGTTTGTTTTTAAATCGCTTCATGGCCTTGCTCCTAAGTATATGTCAGAACTGATTAGGCAATACGCTCCGTCAAGAGCGCTTAGGTCTGCTGACCATTTGTTGTTGGTTGTCCCTCGGGTGAAAAAAAAAAAGTAGAGGTGAAAGAGCATTTGCAGTAGCTGGACCAAAGCTCTGGAATAGTTTGCCCCTGCATATCAGACAGGCCCAAACCCTTGCTATTTTTAAATCAAACCTAAAAACTCACTACTATAGTTTGGCATTTGATACTATGTGAGAGTATTGTTTTATGCTTGCTGTTTTTATTATTTTTTACTCCTTTTATTTTTCATGTTGGTTGATTGCATTATTGATATAGCATATATGTGTACAGCACTTTGTTAAACACCTGTTGTTTTTAAAAAGTGCTATATAAATAAACTTTGACTTTGACTTTGACTTTGAGTGTTTACTTTTGTCAGTAGATTTCAGCGCAGTTATTTGTTGCTAGGATACTTTGTTTTGTTTACTGTGTTTTACTCTGGTAAAACGCACGCGCGGCCTTTGTTTGTTTGTGTCGTGACTTGAGTTTCGCTCGGCTCAAGACGAGGGCGTGGCCTGCTGTATTCAACAACGAGGTATTAGGCGTGTATAAATAGGTTAGTGCACCGCGGCAGCTGTGGTGTGAAGCCCTCATCGTGTGAAGACCGAAGAGTGTAAAGACCAACGACTCTACCTGTGCGACTCCACCGAGCAAGGACACCGGCAAGGCACTTGAGTATTAATTTCGATCTCTGTTATATCTTTTATTGTCATTTGGTTTTTCTACTCAACTGTCAACTGATCTTTCTGTTTGTGAGCTCTTACACCATGTGTTTTATAATCCCTACTATTGCTAACATTCGTAAATCCTATGTCACACGTCGGAGGCGGCGCAATCCTAACAACCTGTGTACCCTTCCCATGTCTTCTAGTACTATCTTCTCTTTTCCTATTGGTCTCTGGAATTGCCAGTCTGAAGTTAACAAAGCTGATTTCATTACATCTATTTCTAGTCATTCAGGTCTCAGCCTTCTGGGCCTGACTGAGACCTGGATCAGACCAGAGGACACAGCCACACCAGCTGCGCTCTCCACTAACTTCACTTTCTCACACACCCCTCGTCTGACTGGAAGGGGTGGAGGTACTGGTCTGCTCATCTCAAACGATTGGAAATTTACTCATTTACCACCTCCGTGTAACAACAACTCATTTGAATCACATTCTATTACCATCACTAGTCCTATTAAAATCCATTGTGTAGTTGTATATCGTCCCCCAGGTCAGCTTGGCAGTTTCTTAGAGGAGCTAGATGTGCTACTCTCTTCCTTCCCTGAGGATGGCACTCCTCTCATAGTTCTTGGAGACTTCAACATCCACCTTGAAAAACCTCAAGCTACTGATTTCCACACTCTGCTTGCCTCATTCGACCTCAAACGAGTATCGACTGCGTCTACTCACATATCGGGTAACAAATTGGACCTTATTTACACACGCTACTGCTCCACTGACCATACTCTTGTCACTCCACTGCACACCTCAGATCACTTCCTCCTCACTCTCAACCTCAACCTGCCCCAGAACACAACACACACTCCTCCACAGGTCACCTTTCGGCGGAACCTACGCTCACTCTCACCCTCTCGCCTATCCTCTTTGGTCTCATCCACACTTCCTCCACCAGACCAGCTCTCAGCACTAGATACTAACAGTGCCACTGATACTCTTTTCTCCACTCTAACATCCTGCTTGGACAACTTCTGCCCCCTTTCCTCCAGGCCAGCCCGCGCCTCTCCCTCTGCCCCCTGGCTATCTGATGTTCTCCGTGAACATCGTGCTAAACTCAGGGGTGCAGAGAGGAAGTGGCGCAAATCCAAAGATCATTCTGACCTTGATCTTTATCAATCCCTCCTCTCTTCCTTCTCAGCTAACATATCTACTGCTAAAATTACTTACTATCACAACAAAATTAACAATTCTTCTGACTCTCGCATGCTTTTCAAAACCTTCTCCTCCCTTCTTAACCCTCCTCCTCCTCCTCCTTCATCTACCCAAACAGCTGATGATTTTGCCTCATTCTTCATAAACAAAACTACCACCATCAGCGGCCAATTTACCAATCCACAAACTAACACACACATTTTACCAGCTAACACACACATTCTACCTTCCTTCTCCTTGCTTTCAGAGACAGAAGTCTCCAAACTCCTTTCTAATCGCCCTACTACCTGTCCGCTTGATCCCATTCCCACTAACCTACTTCAAGGTATTTCTTCCTCTGTTATACCCACACTCACACACATCATAAACACATCTCTTCACACTGGTACATTTCCCACAGCATTCAAGCAGGCTCGGGTAACCCCACTGCTTAAGAAACCCACTCTAAATCCAGCACATCTGGAGAATTACAGACCGGTATCTCTTCTTCCTTTCGTCGCAAAAACACTTGAACGAGTTGTTTTCAACCAGATCTCCTCCTTTCTTACGCAGAACAACCTCTTGGACAGCAATCAGTCTGGCTTCAAAAGCGGACACTCGATTGAGACTGCTCTGCTCTCAGTAATTGAAGCTCTGAGACTGGCAAGAGCTGCTTCCAAGTCCTCAGTTCTCATCCTGCTGGATCTGCTGCCTTTGACACAGTTAACCACCAGATCCTCCTGTCAATCCTAAAGATGAAGGGAATCAGAGATGCTCACAAGTCTCTGAGCTCGAGTCCAAGTCAAGTCTCAAGTCTCTGAGCTCGAGTCCAAGTCAAGTCTCAAGTCTCTGAGCTCGAGTCCAAGTCAAGTCTCAAGTCTCTGAGCTCGAGTCCAAGTCAAGTCTCAAGTCTCTGAGCTCGAGTCCAAGTCAAGTCTCAAGTCTTTTGTGGTTAAATAAGTGTTGCATCACATACAGCGACCCATCCAGGCTGCTTAGAACACTGTATAGCTATATATAAGGATCAAAGTAATATGCAGTGTTGGGAGTAAGCCGTTACAAAAGTAATGCATAACAGTAACATATTACTTTTTGCTGTAACGCAGTAGTCTAAGCCGGCATTACTAATCAATTTTCAGTAATATTTTACTCGTTAAATATTCAGTAACGCTTGCGTTACAACACACTTTTAGTTTTACTTGTTCAAAAAAAATTAAATAAAAAAAAGACCGCGAGACAAATGAAGAATGCAACTAGGCTAAGTTACCTGTTTGTGGTTTTTAAATAAAGACTAAATGGCAGCGTCTGATATATTTGTATGGCGATTTATTTTTGACAGGAGTTTCGGCCTCTGTGCTCGCGGTGGCCAGTGGAAAAGCGTCTATATGGGTGATGATGGCATGAAGAAGACTGTACATTCGCGAGATGGACGTATGCGCATTAGGCTACTCTATTTGTTCTGTGTTTTCTTTCTAAGCAGTTAGGCTATATATTTAGGTGGTGTTTTTCATCATGTTTTCATCACGCAGTCATGTTTTTAATGCAGTGGCGCTACCGATAAAGCACCAGAGCTCAAAGAACCAGCAAAAGCAATGATTATGAATATGTCAAATATAGCAAGGATACATTTTAATTGTTTATTAATAAAGATGAAGTTGACGATGCTGACTCGCGATCTTCGCAGTAGGCTAGTGAATGCGCCAGAGAGAAATAGGCTACGGATTACATAAGCAGAGAGCAGTCTGTTTTCTTTCGTTTTGAATTGTTCTGTATAAAAGTATACATTTCAATATAGATATATTTTTCAGGTCTGTGAAGTAGACTAGCCTACCTTATACGCAGAGTTTCGGTTAATTTATGAGACGCGCTCCAGTTCACACGCAGGCACCTCCGTGTCGTGATTATATTGTCTGCTATATTTACTTCTTATTTATTAAATCCAGGCAATTGGTTGGTGAAACATTGATTAAAATTAAGATACAATTAATACAAAACGAAATTCACTTTAAAGAAAGGATTTGTGCCTTCTGTTTGAAGTGAAAATTCTGTTTGAGGTGAAAGTTTTTAAACCCAAGCTTACGATGAATGGCACAGCAGCGGCCGGTGCAATCGATGTTTGATGTCCTCTCATGTGTGGCCGCGCGCAGCAGATATAGTGTTATGTAGGCAGGTTATAGATAACGGAAGGAGGGGAATAACAGCGAGCTCATCAGACGTTTCCTAAAAATAAACATTGTTCACGAGTCCCGGAGCTCGAGTCCGAGTCGAGTCTGAAGTCTTTCGAGGACGAGTCTCAAGTCGAGTCTGAAGTCACTGTGTGTGCGACTTAAGTCGCACTCGAGTCCGAGTCTCAAACTCGAGTCCCCATCTCTGAAGGGAATCTCGGGAACTGCACTCCAGTGGTTCAAGTCTTATCTCTCGGGTAGGTCCTTTAGGGTGTCGTGGAGGGGTGAGGCGTCTAAGACCCAACATCTAGCTACTGGTGTGCCTCAGGGCTCAGTGCTTGGACCACTTCTCTTCTCCATCTACATGACATCACTAGGATTTGTGATTCAGAAACATGGCTTTTCCTACCACTGCTACGCTGATGACACACAACTCTACCTCTCATTCCAGCCTGATGATCCGACGGTAGCCGCTCGCATCTCAGCCTGCCTGACAGACATTTCTGGCTGGATGAAGGACCACCACCTTCAACTAAACCTTGCGAAGACAGAGCTACTCGTAATCCCGGCTAACCCATCACTTAATTACAACTTCACCATTCAGCTAGGCTCGTCATCCATAACTCCATCAAGATCAGCCAGGAACCTTGGAGTTGTAAATGACGACCAATTGAATTTCACAGATCACATTGCTAGCACTGCCCGGTCATGCAGATTTGCCTTTGATTTGATTTGATTTATTTATGGATTAACAAACATACATAATCCAAAGGATAACATGTTAAAGTGTAAACACTTATTTCCAACATGGTCCTTGGTGATAAAACACAAAGACAAAAACATTTACACAAATCATCTGAATTTCAACAACATGCTAAAATCAAAAAATCATAAACCACATAAATTAATTAATCTATGCTAGTTAAAAAGATCAGCTACTCTACTCCATAAAAGGGCCTTAACCTGATATCTAAAAGTCCCTCTGGTATTTACCATTTTGAGGGAAATTGGCAAATTATTCCACAGCATGATACCAGTATAAAAAAAAGAAGAACTTCCAGCTGCATTGTTGACTCTGGGTACTCTACAAGAACGGACACTGGCCCTAGTATTATGGTAATGCTGTGTATGAACCATTTTTATATTGGAGTGTAAATATTTGGGAGCAGAACCATTTATGACATTATACATATGATTCAGCTTTAACTGCTCCACTCTAACCTGTACTGGCAATAGTCCTACTCTTTTAAAAGCATCTCTGCCAATATGAGTCCTAGGGGGTGCATTTAACAGATAGCGGATAACATTATTTTGCAACACTTGCAGTCTGTTTTTAAGTTTAACTGATAATCCACAATACCAAGCTGAGCATGCATAATCGAAATGACATTGAATTAACGATACAACCAGTAATTTCTTGATAGAAAAATCTAAAAGCCTTGTTCTGCGATATAAAAATTTCAATTTACCTGCACACTTGGATAATATTTTGTCAGCAATAGATGAACAGGTTAATGACTGGTCTAATGTTAACCCCAAGTATGTAACACTTTTCTGAGACACTATTTCAGTGCCATTACATTCGATCTTAAGCAATTTTACTTTAGACAACTTTTTTGTTCCAAATAAAATGGACTCAGTTTTTCCCAGATGTATTGAAAGCCTGTTGTCTATAAGCCACTTGCTGACACTATTTAATTCGTTACCCAGTGTCTTCTCAATCTTGCTGATGTCATCCCCAGAGACCAACAATGCAGAATCATCAGCATATAAAAGCATCTTACATTTCACAGCAGCTGGCATGTCATTAATATAAACCAAAAATAAAAGAGGGCCAAGGATTGAACCTTGAGGAACCCCACAAGTAATATCTCGAGAATCTGATATGGTCCCCTCAACATCACAAAATTGAGTTCTTCCAGTGAGGTAAGAGGTGAACCATTGTACCACGCGCCTTGTACAACATCAGAAGCAATCCTTGCCTTTGCCATAATCAGGGTGGATTGAGCTTCACCATTTGCAGTGCGTAGCAGTAGGTAGCTTGTTGTTCCGTATGCATTTTCACTAGCATCAGCAAAATGATGTAACTGTGCAAAAACTGGCGCACCAAACTGTTTTGACTTAACACATCGGTCGACTCCAAAAGCCTCAAGCTGTTGCAAACCAGACATCCACTTTTTCCAACTCTTAATGACGTTATCAGGCAGGTCTTCATCCCAGCTATACTTCTGCCGGCATAAGTCTTGCAAGATTATTTTGGCAGGCAGTACCACTGGAGCGAGAAAACCCAACGGATCAAAAATGGAACAAACGAGGGAAAGCAGACCTCTCCTAGTGTGTGGTCGAACTTTGAGGTTGATTTTGAACTTGAACTGATCCGTTTCGGCACACCACTGGATTCCCAATGCTCTCTCCATTGGCAAGTTATCTTCATCAATGTCCAAATCCTGAAAACCCTGGGCCTTTTCCTCTTCAGGAATGGAGTTGAGCAACCTTCGGCTGTTACTCGACCATTTCGTTAGTCGAAATCCACCTTTTGCCAACATGCTCCTCAAGTCAGCGCAAAGGGTGATTGCTGTGTCCTCGTCTGTAACTGACTTAAGACAATCGTCTACATAAAAAAATTTCTTCACTGTTTTGGCAGCTTCTTGACCAAATTCATCCTCAAAATCTGTAGCATATTTCTGAAGTGCAAAGGTTGCAACACTTGGCGAAGACGTCGCGCCGAAAATGTGGACCAACATCTTGTGTTCGACAAGTGCCTGCTCACAGTTCCCATCGGGCCACCAAAGAAACCTGAAGAAATCCGTGTCTTCATTGCTGACTCTGACCTGGTGGAACATAGCCTCCACATCAGCCATGACCGCCACGGTCTCTTGACGGAACCTTAAAGAGGACCCCCACCAGCGAGCTTGTTAGGTCTGGTCCCTGCAGGAGCTGTTGGTTCAACGATGTTCCTTGAAAGCTCGCTCCACAATCAAAAACAACACGCAGTTTTTGCTTAACTGGATGTCTAACTCCGTGATGAGGCAGATACCATGTTCGTCCCTCAGTTGGCTGACGTTCAACGCTATCCAGCTTCACTGCGTAGCCTTTCTTGAGGATGTCATCCATATATGCAATGTATTCTGCATGAAACTTGACATCTCTGGAGAATCTTTTCTGTAAATTCAGCGCACGTTGCTCTGCAACTGATCTCTTGTTTGGCATGCACAATGACTTGTTCTTCACCGGCAGGCAAACACTGTAATGACCATCCACAAGTTTTGAGGACTGAGACACCATGTCAATAAACTGGTGATCATCTTTGGACATTTCAATGTCTTCGTTTTGTCCAGCATCAGGAAAGTCCTGCTTGAACTGCAGTTGCCATAGTTTTTCTAGTCAAGTCAAGTCAAGTCAAAATTTATTTATATAGCACTATTTATACAGACAAGCTGACCAATGTGCTTTACACAGCAATGAAATATCACACAACAGACGGGACAAGTAAGATTAGAAACAACATTAAACACTGTTAAAAGCAATTGAATAAAAGTGTGTTTTCAGGAGTGACTTAAAAACCTGTACCGTGGTATGGATAAAAGTTTCTGTGTGCCTGACCTGAGATCCCTGGAAGTAGTATATTGCTCTAAAAGCTCTGATAAATAAGGGGGAGCTTGATTGTTAAGACACTTATAAACAAATAAAAGAATTTTAAAATCAACCCTGAAACGAACCGGCAACCAGTGAAGGGAAGCTAAAATTGGAGTAATGTGTTCGTATTTTCGAATACCTTTTAGAAGTCTCGCTGCCGCATTCTGGACTATTTGAAGACGTTTTAAAGTTGTAGAATTTATTCCGTAATATAAAGCATTACAATAGTCCAGTCGGGATGACAAAAAAGCATGTATAACCCATTCAAAAGCTTGGGGACATAAAAACGGCTTAACTTTAGTCAGCATACGTAATTGGAAGAAACACGAACTGACAACAGAGTTAATTTGTTTATCCAGTTTCAAAGAACTATCTATTGAAACACCAAGATTTTTCACACAAGTATTTATAGGTAAAGAGAGTGTATACGCTTCAGGGATAAGATTTAGGCTACTTTTAGGAGGACCAAAAAGTATAAGTTCCGTTTTGTTATCATTTAATTTTAAGAAATTTGCAGTCATCCACATCCTTATTTCGTCTAGACAAGCCAACAGGAGCTCAGGTGAATTTTTTCCTACCCGTTTAATGGGAACATAAATCTGAATGTCATCTGCATAGCAGTGAAACGACACATCATATTTTTTAAATATGGAACCCAAAGGGAGCAAATAAAGAGAAAAAAGTGTAGGGGCCAAAATTGAGCCCTGAGGGACCCCCCATTGAAGATGAGCAACAGAGGATATAGTAGAGCCAAAACTAACAGAAAATTTTCGATCAGTCAAGTATGAACTAAACCAATTCAAAACAGTTCCCTTTAGACCAACATCAAACTCGAGTCTAGACAGAAGAATATCATGGTCCACCATATCAAAAGCAGAGCTAAGATCTAATAGCATTAAAATCATGGAATCTCCAACATCTGTTGTCAGATAGATGTCATTAAAAACCTTCAGCAGTGCAGATTCAGTACTGTGGAGTGCCCGAAACCCGGATTGAAACTTCTCATATATAGAATGTACACTTAAATAGGAGTGTAATTGATTTAATACAACTTTTTCTAAAATTTTTGAAATAAAAGGCAGATTAGAGATAGGCCTATAATTATTCAGATCAGAGGGATCAAGATTTGGTTTCTTAATTGATGGAAATACTAAGGCACTTTTGAGAGCAGCTGGAAAGATGCCTAGGCTAAGTGATTTATTTACAATGGTAAGTAAACTGTGTCCTAGAGTATCGAAGAGTTCTATTAAACTTTTAGGTGGGATAATGTCCAAAGAGCAAATTGTAGGCCTGAGATGGGTGACTATTTCTTGAAGATATGAAATGGAAACATCCTCAAATTCATAAAAACCTGTGGAGAGTGAAGACAGCATAAACGGAGTACTTTCAAAATCATTACTATTCTGACGTTCATCAGTAGCTTGGCTACTGAAATACGATTGGTGGTGACTCCTGTCAATGTGTTTGTCTCCCTTATACCGCTTCCACCGCTGAGTGGCCCATTTACTGTCCAGTCTAATATTGTTCTCACGGCGTATGGGCCATCATCCACGCTGCTAACCACCTGCAGTGGCTCCATCGCTTTGGGAACATTTGCTCCTATGAGTAATCCAACCTCTGCTTGAATAGTGGGGAGTTTCACCTCCTTTAAATGAGGCCAACTGTCAACATCCTCTTGGCGGGGAATATTGTCTTTGGTTACAGGGATGTTTTTCTGTGAAAACACCTCTGAAAGTTCAATATAGTGGTTGCCATCTAAGCTACTGATTTCCATTCCATTCACAATGCAAGTGTTAACAATAGATTCATTCCCCATTGTTTGCAACAAGATGCTTGTATTGCGGCCGTTCATACTCAGTTGGTTTATTAATGACTCCGTAGCGAAAGTAGCTGAGCTACCTGGATCCAAAAATGCGTACGTTGTCACTGCCTTGGTTCCCTTTTGTGCTTTGACACACACTGGAATGATCGAAAGAGCACAGTTTTCCTTACCGGCCCCGGTGACAGCAAAAGTTTCTTTCATGTGTACAAGGGCACTTGAAACAGATTGCTGCTCACAACGCTCACTTTCTGTTTCTTCTCGCAAGCCTTAAGTGTTCATGTGCAGCAGTGTGGGATGCAGTCAAGAGCATTCTTGACATTGAGCTTTCTCTTTACAACTGCTGCTCATATGACCATGTTTCAAACATGCAAAACACAGACCCTTGCTTCGCAGGAAGTCAATCTTTTCTTTGTGCGGCTTACTCTTGAGTTTTCTGCAGACTGTGAGACTGTGTTGCTCTCCTTTGCAATAAACACAAGGCTTGCTGTTTGCATCCACTGAAACATTTTGTGTTTTTGGCGTTGGTTGTTTGTCATTTTCAGTCTTGAATTTGTTTTCAGTTTGGGAGGAGACAATGGCCGCTGTGAATACTTTCTTTGGTTTGAGTGTCTCTGCATATCGTAGGTTTGCTTTCTGTTGTACTGGTTGTTTTGGCCTGGTGGTGGTTTCTTGTATGTTCCCATAGAGTGGGTGTAGTTTATATCTAACTTGCTTGTTGACAAATTCGACAAAATCCTTGAACTTCACCCTTTTTCTTGTTTTTTCTTGTAGGTCGCATGCTGACTTTCTCCAAGCTTCTTTGAGTTTGTATGGCAGCTTGTTAGCCAGTGCCTTTTTGTTAGCTGTGTTGTCCAAGTCTTCCATGTAGCTTATATCAGTCATTGTGTTGCAGCAGCCTGTGAGGAACAATGTGAAAGACTGCAGTGCAGCGCCATCTTCTGGCTTGATTGTCTGCCAATCCATAGCCTCCTTTATGTAGGCTTCTGCAATCTTGTAGTCATCACCCAAAAACTCCTTCAGCATTTCTTTCACTTTAGCATAACCTGCTGAGGGTTCCATGTGAATGCAGCTTTTTACCAACTCATGTGGTTGTCCACTTGTGTACTGCAACAAAAACTGTAAGCGATCACGACTGTCACCAGTGCGATCTTCAACTCCATGTTCAATAGATCTAATAAAGGATTTATACTCAAGCGGATCACCCTTGAATGTTGGAGTGGTGAGCTCAGGGAGTAATGTGGCTTTGTGATTCTTCACAAGATACTCAGTGACGTCAACTTGCTGAGAGATAGCTTTGCATAGACCATCAAGCACTGGTCCATCCTTGAGGTCCATGTTCGATGCAGGCAGGGCTGTTTGCGGCCTTGTTAGCTGAACCTTGTTTTCCAGGTTGGACGTAGGCGGGGTGTGCTGTATTGGTTGCTGGTAGCTGGTGTTCACCTTTGTTTCAGCGATCGGTTCATTGGCTTCTATACTGCTCTCGGCTGCTTGTGTGCACTTATATTTTTGCAAAACTTCAATTTTTGCATCTGACTCTGCAAGAGCAGTCTGCATTGCATGCATCTCCTTTTTAGCCTTTATCGCAGTCTCAATTCTTTTTTGCTCAGGCTCAAACTCCGCCTCTCGCCGCTTTTCTTCTGCTGGCAGCTGAGCTTCCCTGCATCTTTTTTCTGCATGCCAATCTGCTTCTTCCTTTTCTATGGATAGCTTCTCTCTTAAAGCTGCAGCCTTTGCCTTTAATGAAGCACGCTCCATTTCTGCCTTTATTCTGACTGAAGATGATGATGACACTTCCACATTGTGATCCGGGTCTGCTTGAGCGTTTAGTGGTGGTTTTTGATGATGTAGACCTACTATCTGTGGGCATTACGTGTTTATCGCACTCTTCAGCCTGCTCAGAGCGTTTCATGACATCTTTCATCCATTCCTCACATTTCCAGAAGAAATCATTTATCGACTTATTTTTAAGATCAAACCAATTCTTTTGATTATCCAGGAATTCTTCATCAGACATAAATCTTCTCAAACCAGAATTTAAGTCGGAAAATTCTTGCTGCAAACCACTGAAGTCCACACGCAATTTATTTTTAGCAATGTCGGCATTTGCATCATCTTCCATTAATTGCTCAATATGCTTTACCATGCTCGTTAGCTGGGATAGCTTATACCTGCGTGCATTGAGTTGTTTAGACTTGTGTTCTTCCACAGCCTTCTCGGTCATTTTTACTGTCCGTTTTTCACTGTCTTGTTCATCCATAACAAGCGAATGTTTCCACACTTAATTAGTGCAAATGTCAAAAACCGTAGGGTGAGCTTAACACACACACACTGCGTTCCACTTCGTCGTTCAGCCGAACGGCGTCCTTTTATTTATTTATTTCTCTCTTACGGCGATGCGCACACACCAACCGCACTCCTCGTGATTTCAATTGACGATCCGCAGCAGCAGAGCAAGGAAAGCTACAACTTACAGTTTCACCGCGAAAAGTTTCCTCATTCCGTCCTTTGTCTCGAGTCAGGCCGTTCCAAAGTCCAATAATCCGTGCAGAGCAAGTTTTTTGACTAAAAATGTAGGTTTCCACTGAATGAAGCCCAAGCTTGACGCTTTGTTCACCCTCTTCGTCTCAATCCACATCAATAAATCCACAGGACCACTCGTGAAAAAATGTATCCGTTTACTCTTGATAGCAACAAAAACATCAGCACAGGAATATTACAGAAAATAAAAATGATTAATTAACAACAAAAAAGGGAAGAAAGAAAGGTAAAAAAACTTTGAGGCTCCACTCTCTGCTTGCCTGACTGTTCACTCAGAAAACTTCACCCAATCTCGCGAGAGTATTCTCCCCAAATAAAGGTGAATGCGATAACAGTCCTCTAATCCCCAAATATCACCAATATAATATAAATGCACTCTAAATTATCCACACACATTTTAGATAATTACACAATTAACTACTTGCATTACTGTAAATATGAACTGCATTAACCTGTAAATACTATATAATAATACTCCCTTCAATTTCCCCCACATAAATGAATCATGTAAATTACTAAACGCATAAATTAAAATTATTTATCAGTTAACTGCATTTAGGCTCCTACACATTTTGCTCGTATTAGATCTTCTATTCAGCCCTCTGATCATGATCCTTCAATTCCGCGTGCGACTGTCTCTGCTGTTTTTCATCAGTTCGAGCCTGTTTCTATTTCGACTCTGGCGAAGATATTTAAACATTTGAAGCCTTCTACTAGTTCTCAAGATATTATTCTGACCCATATTTTTAAACAGACTTTTAATGTCATTGGCCCTAGTATTTTGATCCTAATAAATTCCTGTCTGGCTACGGGTTCCGTCCCAGCCTATCTAAAACACGCTATAGTGCAACCTTTAATTAAAAAATCTAACTGGGATCCTATAGATTTATCTAATTTTAGACCAATTTCAAAATTACCGTTTCTCTCAAAGGTTTTAGAGAAGGTAGTTTTTAGTCAATTACAATCTTTTTTAGAGAAGAATTCTGTGTTTGAAACCTTTCAATCAGGATTCAGGGAAAAACACAGCACAGAATCTGCTCTTTTAAAGGTTCATAATGATATTCTATTAAGTGCTGATTCAGGATCCTTAACAATTTTGGTGCTATTAGATCTTAGTGCAGCATTTGATACAGTGGATCATAACATCTTGGTCTCTTGTTTAGAACACCATGTTGGAGTGCGAGGAATGGTCCTTCAGTGGTTTAAGTCCTATCTAACAAATCGTAGTTTTGCAGTTAAACTTGGCGAATGTTTATCAACGTCAGCTCCACTTACATGTGGTGTACCTCAAGGGTTCATTCTTGCTCCTCTTTTGTTTTTGTTATATATGCTCTCTTTGGGTTCTTATGCCGACGACACGCAGATTTATTTGCCATTCAACAAGAATGCTTTAAATCTGCTTTTGGACTGTCTAAATGACGTGAAAAGCTGGATGGCTTTAAATTATCTGAAACTAAATGATAATAAGACAGAAATAATTTTATTTGGACAAAATGAAAAAACAGTTTCTCTCAGTTCCAATATTGATCCCTTGGCTATGTACAATACGGCACTTGTGAAGAACTTGCTTTTTTAATCTTAGACTTCTATCCAAGGTAAAGAGCTTTCTTTCTTTTAATGACCTTGAGAAAGTTATTCATGCTTTTATCTTTTCACGACTCGATTATTGTAACACTCTCTACAGGAGTTAGCAAGACAGCGTTGGTGCGTTCGCAGACAGTCCAAAATGCGGCCGCTAGGCTATTGACAGGTACAAGAAAGCGTGAGCACATTACTCCAATTTTGTACTCTCTTCAATGGTTGCCGATCCGTTTCCGTATAGAATATAAACCTTTAATGTTTGTTTTTAAATCCTTAAATGGTCTGGCACCTACATACTTTGATTCTTTAGTGAAACGTTATACATCAAATAGATCCCTGCGGTCCTCCGATCAGTCTCTCTTAACGATTCCCAGATCTAGATTTAAACATAGGGGGGATCGTGCTTTCTCGATCGCTGCCCCGAAACTTTGGAATCTGTTACCCGTTCACATTAGATTGGCTCAGACTATTTCTAGTTTTAAATTATTATTAAAAACCCACCTATTAACTCAGGCTTTTAATTCCTCTGGGCGTTGAGACTAAATTCTCTGTGGTTGTTCTATGTTGGTCTTTTGTGATGTCTATGTATTTTTATTTTCTATCTCTGGAAAGCACATTGGTGCAACTGTAGTTGCAATAAATTGTGCTATATAAATACAATAAAGAAAGAAAGAAAGACGAAGAAAGGTGGAGGGGTGCTAATCTATGTGCGCAACTCTTTGTAATGTATAGAAGTAACAATTGACTGTGAGGTCCAAATAGAATACCTATGTGTTGATATTTCTCTCTCTCCTAGAATGCATTTTCTTATTCTGCTGTTGTATAATCCGCCATCCACTAATGATGAGCAATTTTGTAATGAATTAGAGAAACTGCTGAAGGTAATATCACATAAATCCGAAATTATTGTCATGGGTGATTTTAACATTGACTGGTTTAACAAAAGTAAAAAGAGAAAATTAAAAATGTTAATGACCAAATTTGATTTTACGCAGCATGTGAAAGGGGCTACAAGAATTACAAAATCGAGTAAGACTCAAATTGATTTAATTTTTACAAACCAAGAACGCATTCTGAAATCTTATAACCTTTTGACTGGAATGTCAGATCATAATATGACCCTGATGGTGAGAAAATTATCTAATAAACGCTTTGTAAAACTCAAAAAGCCTAACTATAAGTCACTAAAAATTCCAAAAAATGATGTTCCCAAATTGGACAATGAGTTAAAAGAAATAAATTGGATTAACATGGAGTGGGATGAGGTGGACAGTAGCTGTAGGCAAGTCATGAATAAAATAGATGGAATTGTGTCTAAATACCTAAAAAAGAGGAAAAGTGGTAAACTGAGATCCCTACCCTGGATAAATGAATCTATTAAAAAACTTATGAAGCAGCGAGACCAAATCCTAAAACAAGCAATTAAAAGCAAGCTTAACATTGACATGGTTCTATATAAAAGCCTAAGAAATCACGTGATAAAGGATATGAGACTTGCTAAAAACGCAACTTCTATATCACAGCAATTACTGAGGCAAGAGGAAATCCATCAGTAATATGGAATACAATTAAGAACATTGTGAAACCTAAAGGAAAGCAACCCCACCTGTGTGAACTTAAAAGGGTTAGGGTTAGGTTGTAAATGATAGTAAGCGTATCGCCCAGGAACTCAATGATTACTTTATTTCGTCGGTTCAAGAAGTGTCGGATTGCTATGATTTGAACAACAGGGTAGAACATCACCAACCAAATAATTTAATTGACGCATTTTTCCTTGAACAAACAACTGAGCAAGAGGTGCTAGCTGTCATTGAAAAACTAAAAAATAGTCATGCCAAAGATCTTTTTAACATTGACACTTCATTTCTAAAAAGAGATAAAGAAATACTGGTAAAACCTTTAACTAAACTGGTAAATCTCTCTTTTAAAAATGGAGAGTTTCCAAATGATTGGAAACAATCTGTGGTTATGCCTATATATAAATCCGGGAAGGTAGATCTAGCATGCAATTATAGACCAATTAGCATTTTACCAATTTTTTCTAAGGTTCTGGAAAAGATTGTAGCCAATCAACTAATGTCTTTCTTACAGTTCAATGACATACTGCATCCTCTACAATTTGGATTCCGGCCACAATATTCGACGGAAACGGCCAATTGCTATTTTATTGAACAACTTAAACTAGCAATTGACAAAGGTCAAATAGTTGGAGCAGTTTTCATGGATATAAAAAAAGCCTTCGACGCACTTAATCATAATGTACTTTTACAGAAATGATCCCAGTTGAACTTTGACAAAACAACTTTACAGTGGTTCAAGATATATTTGGAACATAGACAACATTGTGTAATAATTAATAATGAAAAGTCATCATTTACAACACTGAAAACAGGTGTCCCCCAGGGATCAATTCTTGGGCCTTTGCTTTTCACATTGTACATAAATGATTTACCAAACATCTGTCCGGGTGCAGGTTTCCAAATGTATGCGGACGATACAGTTGTTTTTGTGAGTGGCAAAAGTGTTGAGGCCATCACTGCGCAGCTGCAGCAACACATTAACTCTGTGTCAGTTTGGTTTCAAAACTCAGGCCTAACTCTAAATCTGAGTAAGACAGTGTCAGTTTGTTTTGACTCCAGATCACAGCCCTTGGAAGAACTGCATCTGACAATTAATGGTCAAAATATTACACAGGTTAAAGAAGTAAAATATCTGGGACTAACTCCCATTTATCACTTGAAAGTCATGTTAAAAAGATCACTAGAACAGCCAGGGCAAACTTGTATAGTTTCAGAAGCATACGGCACTGTTTTCTTTTTCATGCGGCAAATACATTTATGCACGCAATGATTTTCTCTCACCTCAGTTATTGTATAACCTCCTGGTCACAGGCAACTGCCACAACAATCAGGCCTTTAAGACTGATTTACAACAGAGCATTAAAAATATTAGATAAAATATCTGTCAGAACACACCATTGTGGAGTATAGCAGAGGTTGAACCTTTTTAACTTAAATTTTATTAAATTTTGTCACTTGAAATTAATGTATAAATGTCTGCTCAATCAAGCCCCTGATGCAGTGTTGTATAAAGTACTAGAAAGCAATACTTGAGTAAAAGTACAAGCAGGGGCGGACTGGCCATCGGGAGCACCGGGACATTTCCCGGTGGCCTGACGGTCGTTCTGGCCTGCCGGCTGCCAAAAAAAAAAAAAAAGTGCAGACGATCAGCCTGGCATGTGATAGGCTGGTGTGCAACTACGAATTAATTGACGGATCTCTCAATCGACGAATCATAATGGCGGAGTGAAAATGACAATCCCACCCAACGTCACGAAGCACTGCCTAATATCTGACTAAATAGTTCAAAAAATGGAGCGTAAACGCAAAGGAGGAGCAGAGAGGGAGCGTTTAAAAAGGAAAAAAGCCCTGGCCACAGACGCAGCAAGCTGCAAAATCTCAGCCATGTTCGCCAGTAAGGGAACAGGTCGGTCAAGATTACATTTACATTATATTTGTAATAATTTGGCAGACGAACGCTTTCATCCAAATAGTGTTAATTTCGTCAGACGAGACGAGACTAAAAATGTTCGTCAACGACCTTTTTTTCCATGACTAAGACGAGACGATGACGAGACTGCACCAATGTCCAAAAACGCTGACTAAGACTAAATTAACATGCATTATTGTTGACGAAAAAAGACGAGAATGTTTTGCATAAAATAAAAACTAAGATAAAATCTCTCTTCATTTTCGTCTCCAATCGTCTCTACTTGCCATCATCAGGAGATATTCATCTGTTATGAACAGATTAATGTTAAAAACTAGTTGCCTTAAAAAAATCTATTACATTTTTTTCAGGTAATTATGACATTTAACCAATATTTGAGATGTGTGAAACACTATTTGACTGAAATGGTTATCAGAAATAATCTCAGAAATAATTTGTTATTTAAAAAAAAGACTAAAATGTTTTAACTAAAACTTAGAAATATTGAGTTTCTTTTGACTAAAATTAGAAGACTAATTAAAATTTGACTAAAATAACGAGACTTTTAGTCGACTAAAACTTGACTAAGATACCTTGAGTTTCTTTTGACTAAAACTAGACTAAAATGACGAGACTTTTAGTTGACTAAAACTAAGACTAACTAAGACATTTGGCACAAGACTAAGACTAAATTAAAAATAGGTGACAAAATTAACACTACATACAAATCACTTAGATAATCACAATAGATAAAATTAAACCAACAAACGAGCAACAATATGTAAGTGGTGCTGTGTCAAGTCTCGTTTCGTCTACATGTAGCATATTTCTTATATAATAAATAAAAATGTATAAAAAGTAGACAGAATAGTGTTAGTGGGTCAAATTGTTTAAATAATAAATAAATCAAGTAGATGGTATGGAAAAGAATACAGTGTTAGTTATTTAGATTTTTCATTTCTAGTCTACAATATGTAGCCTACAATGTTTGTTTGTTTACTTATTTATTTTGAAAAGGTGACGAAGGAAGCAACAGTAGCACTAGAGCTGCCAATGCTCCTGCTGTTGAGCTAGAGGTGGTGGACAGTGAGTTTTTAAGGGTTATTTTTTTATTCATTTGTATTGCATCTGGTAGTCTACCTGTTACATTAATAGGGTTAGCCTACAAGTTTATCAGTCCAGTAGATTACATGAATAGGGTGGTGGTGACTGCAGCAGCAGAGGTGGCCTGGCAGTGGAGTCAAATTCCCGGCCTGAATTATTGTCCCAGTCCGCCACTGAGTACAAGTATGGTACTAGAAAAAGACTTTGGTAGAAGTAAAAGTTACCTTTTAGAATATTACTTAAGTAAAAGTTTTAAAGTATCTGATTTATTCTGTACTTAAGTATAAAAAGTAATTTTCTGATATTTAATGTACTTAAGTATTTTAAGTAAAAGTAAAAAAAAATTACTATTAACTATATACTATTAACTGGTACAACCTGCTGTTGTTTGTGTTTTGTAGCCATACTGTACTTGTGTTATCGTTTATCTCCCACTGCATGTACCTTAAGTTAGCTGCTCTACTAAGAAAAAAATCTATTTTCAGCCCTGGAGTTTCATACCTTAGTCCGGCCCACTTTAGTTCCCGACTGACTATATTATAATAATATAATTAAACCCTCAGTAGGCTATATAAGTCTATATAAGGCAGGGGCCTTCGTCTTAAATCACATGGACCACGGCCATCTTTGATTTGATTCGCATGGACCACAGCCCATCTTTGGAACTGGCACATGGGCCACAGGCCATCTTTTGATAAGTCACATGGACCACAGGCCATCTTTTGATATCTGACACGTGGACGACAGGCCATCTTTTGATATCTGACACATGGACAACAGGCCATCTTTTGATTTGACGCGAGAACCACAGCCGTCTCTGATTGACACATGGACCATGGCCATCGTTTGGTTCTGTCGTATGGACCACTGTCTATTTTATGGTTACGGTCATGTGGGCCACAGCCACCTTTGATTGATTGATTGATTTTATTTGACCCTTTTTGTTTAAAATACGATACATCTTTGCACCATACATTAAAAAGAAACAAAACAAAGTCAGGATAACACAATAAAGCCCTAGGGCTTATTTCCATTGTGGTTCCGGGGGGAGGGGGGGCAGAGCAAGTGGCAACAAATCAAGCATCAAGCATCAATCATTACATCCATATATATATATTAAATAGAACCATCAAGACAAAACCGTAAAATATTGTCATACTAAGATTGGCATCTGAGCCATTTTTTCAGTGCCAGCTTAAAACCTACTAAACTTCTGGTCATCTTTAGATTTCCTGGCAACCTGTTCCACAAGCTTGTTGCTACATATAAAAAGGACTCTTTGCCTAAATTACTCTTAACTCTAGGAGGTACAAAATCAGTAGAGCTGCCCCTGTTGGAGTAGCTGTGAACATCTCTCACTCTATTAAAATAATTAATCAAATATTTGGGGACAGTCCCATGCACAGTCCTATGTACCATGCACAGGTGAATCTGAGAGACTCGATCTTCTACTTTTAACCACCCAATAGTCTCAAAATGAGAGATATCAAGATGAGATCTCATGGGGAGGTTCAAAATAAGCCTTATAACCCCATTTTGAGCAGTCTGAAGCCTATGTTTCAGGTGCTTTAAGACACCTTTGGACCTGTCACATGGGCCACGGGCCATCTTTTTGTGCTGTCACGTGGGTCTCAGCCACTCACGGATCACGCCATTTAATTTGCTATGTGGACGCTGGCCGTCTTTAAGTTCAGTAGATGGTACGCGGCCGTCATAATACATGCAAAGCCACTTGGCCGAACATCACCACCAGTGTTTAAATAGAAATTTACCTGGACCGTTAATGGAGAGCTTGCTGAGCTTCAAGGATAGTTTTTAAATCTGGTCTTATGTAGGACTCGAATGCTGAGAAGGACCATCTGTCCAGGATCTTGATGGCCGGAGTAGAAACGCCACGTTCAGCTACTGTAGTGGCTGCCCCGGTCCTGAAGGAATGCAGCTTTTGAGGACAGCAATGAGTCCTGAACCAGCTTAAGAAAGAGGTGCTCCGTTAGGTATGATAAATAGGGGGGAGTGATCTGAGAAACTAGGCGGATTTTGAGGGATTAAATCATAGATGAGAAGGAACAGAATTTATTGCTAATTTTAGAATTGTAATGTAATACCAGAAACTTGAGGGTCACACTTAGATGCTTAAGAAAGAGAGTAAAGAAATTAGGTAAGAACGTGAATCAGGAAAAGAAAACCACGGCGAGCTCTGAGTGTTTAGATTCTGAAATAAATTCCACTGATGCTTGAGCCATGAAGGCTGTTAAAACACAGCTACAATCTGAATATGAAATAGGAAGAGAAAAGACCGTTGTGGGCGGGAGGTAATTAAAGGGGTGGTTGAATGGATTTCACTTTTCTGTAATGATGTGGTTTAACCCTCTGGGGTCGGCAATCACGCCGGCGTGATTTGCATCGATTTTTTTCACATAGCAGCTGAATAAACTTAAAATACTCCGTCATTTATGGTCATACAGACTTAATAAGTATGAAAGAAGAATCTGTGAGATGTCTACTTTTGTATGTGTCCACTTACAATCAAAACAAAACGTTGTGCTTTTGTAAAATAAAGAAATTAAACAGGGTGTGCTTTCTGCCTCTCCGTCTCGTGAACTTTTTTTTCTTGAGGACGTCTCTAAACATAAACAAAACACAGTGAATACTTGTCACACATTTGTGAGCTCTATATATTTATAAACATTTAAGTGTATAGTTTTAAATTATCTGATTCAAAACAAAAACCAACAAGATATCCAGTTTCTCAAACCCTTGCTCATTAGTTTTAATGTGACCACACCCACACGCGCAAAATATATTGATATGTAAATCTTCCTCGCGTCACGCAAACGCGCTCATTACCTCAAAACAAAACTTCATCAATCCTCTGCTGTTTGTCGAGTTTGGGAGACACGCTGTGAGATTATTGGATTTACATCAGAAGAAGAAGAACACTTTTTGAAGACAAGAAAGATTTTAAGGTAAGAAATAATTCTGAATTATATTAGTTAGTATTGTTGCATTGTAAAGTCCGTCTGAATTCGAACCAATGAAGGCAGTCGATCAGCGGGGAAGGTCTTTGCGCGTTACTGTCTTTCCTTTTACGCAACAAAACAAGATTAAATGGTGTAAGGACGACCCATTGGCCCAAAGACGGAATCCAACGGTGTGGTCGAAGGGATAATGCGTGTATATCTTTCCAGCACTCCAGTGAAGTTCACTTAATTTATTAGAATTTAGTTTGAATATTACTTTAGCTCTACGCTTAATCTGACTCCAGTTTCAAGTGATAATCAAATTTAGATTGTGTTTCTTATTAGAAAATAGTCATAAATATTGATTATGAATTAATTTAGATCTTTGGTTATTCTGAGTTTCTTATCTTTCATTTATTTATTCATTATGGACCCAATGCCGCACAGAGATCACGTCGTGTTTCTCACGGACACAAAACTTGTCACTTCTGAAGTTAGTCAGAGGATGTAGGGTTAACTAATACCTCTAAATACCTCTTAAGTCATATTGCCTACTGCTCAATCATAAAAGAGTGTAGTTGATTCTAGCCATTTCAATATAACTTTCTAAATCAGTAATAGACAGAAATCAAAAGGTCTTCAAGATGACGTGCCTACTGCTCCATTCATACATGCGCCTTTAGTTTGACCTATCCTGCAAGATTTGCGGTAGCACCAGCCTCCTATAATCTACTAAAATAATGATTTCAGAAAACTTCAGAATAAATCAAGATGTAACATTTATTTGTCAGGTAAAAATGTATCATGCCAATTACACAAGTAATTAAAAGCCAATTCAGAAATAATAAATACATGACAAATTACTCAATGATGACTCTAAAAGTAAGCAATGCATTCCTGACAGAGACACACAGCGGTGTGTGAGTGTTTTCCAACGGGAGAACACTGACACAGCACTGTATGGGGGTTTTCCTGGTTACAGGATCCCAAAGACAGCTCTGTTACCTAGCCTTAAATACCCAGACCAGAACAAAAGGGTTGTGCCAATATTTTTCAGAGTTTGTTTTGGGTCAGTTCCTGTACCCCAGGGGGTAGCACCTGGTCTCGGGGGAGTGGGGAGATATCTTGAAGAGACATCACCCAAAGAGGAACACAGGATTCTCCTAAGTTCGTAATCTTTCTAATATTACCAATGACTGCAATATAATTAAGACAATTTTACCAATCGCACTGAGACATCTAATATTATACCAAACATGAAAAGGAAAAACAATAGATTCACAAGATACATCATATGTGATATATAGGGATTCTTAGTGAACTTTTGGTTACTTGACTCAGGAGGAGAGGGGACGAGGGAGAGGGGGATGCAGAGATAAGGGAAAAGTGTTTGGACAGGACAATATCCTATGCTCTGTCTTTGTGATCTTCTGTCCAGGCTGCGTTTTATGGCTTAATTGCAGGGTGAGTTTTATTTTAACAGGAAAATCAGTTCTTACAATGGAACACAATTCTCATATGTATTTCATCTGACTCCATAAATGAAAGTGTTTTAATGATATCTGGGCATCATTAAAAAATGGGCATCACAAAAAAGTGACCGGCAAGCCACTCCGCTTGGCCTGCCGGTACCCATCAGCTGCCTCAGGAGTCCCACAAGCCAACCAGGCCCGATAGGACTCCTTCTTCAGCTTGACGGCATCCTTTACTTCCGGTGTCCACCACCGTGTTCGGGGATTGCCGCCTCGACAGGCACCAGAGACCTTACGGCCACAGCACAGGTGGAGGTGTAATTCAATTCAATTCAATTCAATTCAAATTTATTTGTATAGCGCTTTTCACAATACATATTGTTTCAAAGCAGCTTTACAGAAAATGCATTTCAAAAATGTACAAACAAAAATACAGTTAGTTAATCATAAATTTAGGGCATAACATATCGCCGGCGTTGGGTCGTCTCTTCACAGGCGTCGAGTCGTCTCATCACAGGCGTTGGGGCATCTGAAGTCTCCATGAGAGGCTGGATACATAACTGGAGCTGACGAACTCTATTTGAGTTATAGGGACAGGCGTCCCGAGATAACAACAAAAAAAGGCAGATGGGAAATAATTAGCGTAGCTGCTGTTCATAATATGAATGCATTTGATCTGATTTAACTGTAGTATAAAAGGTATGAGATGCATCATGTGAATGCTTGGCTAAAGAGATGCGTCTTTAATCTAGTTTTAAACTGGGAGAGCGAGTCTGAGCCTCGGACAGTATCAGGAAGGCTATTCCAGAGTTTAGGAGCTAGATGTGAAAACGCCCTCCCTCCTTTAGTGGACTTAGTTATCCTAGGTACGACCAGAAGCCTCGAATTTAGCGATCTTAAAGAGCGCGATGGATTATATGGCGATAGAAGATCTCTTAAATGCACAGGAGCTAAACCATTTAGGGCTTTATAGGTCAGTAACAATACTTTGTAATTGATACGGAACTTAATAGGTAACCAGTGTAGAGATGATAAAATTGGTGTTATATGATCATATTTTCTTGACCTAGTAAGAACTCTAGCGGCTGCATTTTGGACTAACTGTAGCTTGTTTACGGAGGATGCAGGACAACCAGCTAATAGAGCATTACAGTAATCTAGTCTCGAGGTCATGAATGCATGAACTAACTTTTCTGCATCAGAAACTGTCACAGTGTCTGGTGGTTCCCTGGGTTTAACAATAGAGGTCTCAGTTTTCACGGTGTCTAGGCATTTTCACTACATTTCCCACAATCCTGTCTGTCACTGATTGTTAATCTCCTTCAGCTGTTTCTCGTCACCTTGTTTGCACTTGTGTATATATACCCTGTCTGTTTCAGTGTTTGTCACGGAGTCCTTGTTTAATGTCCCCACACTTCCGTTCCTGTTTCTGCCTGTTCTTGTGTCTGTTGGATTGCTTTACTGGATTTTGACCCTTGCCTGGACTGTTTTGTGAGTACGGATTACCCCTAATAAACCACTGCAATTGGATCTACCTTTTTCTGTGTGTGGTTCGTGACAGAAACTGATAGCATGTTACGTAGCTTAGCAATGTTTCTAAGGTGGAAAAAGGCTGTTCTTGTGACATTTGAAATATGCTTTTCAAAAGACAAGTTGTGGTCTAGTATAACACCCAGGTCTTTTACTGTAGAGGAAGAAAATTACACGTCATCCAATATTTTATATCTTTAACACACTCTGTCATTTCAGATAATTTAGTGTTATCATCTGGTCGTGACGAAATATATAATTGAGTGTCATCAGCATAACAGTGGAAACTTATTCCATGTTTTCTTATAATATTACCAAGTGGCAGCATATAAATTGAGAATAGCAGAGGGCCTAACACAGATCCTTGCGGCACTCCATAATTTACTGACGTTATCTTTGATTTTTCCCCATTTAAATGGACAAAATGGTAACGGTCTGATAGGTACGATCTAAACCAGCTTAATGCCTGTCCCTGAACACCAGTGTAATTTTGAAGTCGATCTAAGAGTATTTTATGATCTATAGTGTCAAACGCAGCACTAAGATCGAGTAAAACTAGTATTGAGATACAGCCTTGGTCAGAAGCTAAAAGTAAATCATTTGTAATTTTAACGAGCGCAGTTTCTGTGCTATGATGTGGCCTGAATCCTGACTGAAATTTTTCATAAATATCGTTTTCTTGCAAGAAAGAGCACAGTTGAGCGGACACAACTTTTTCTAGTATTTTAGACATAAATGGAAGATTTGAAATGGGTCTGTAATTTGCTAGGTTATTTGGATCTAATTGTGGCTTCTTAATAAGAGGTTTTATAACTGCCAGCTTGAACATTTTTGGAACGTGACCTAAAGATAGAGACGAGTTAATAATATTGAGAAGAGGCTCTTCCACTACAGGTAACACTTCTTTCAGTAGTTTACTGGGTATTGGATCTAATAAACATGTTGTTGTTTTAGATGCAGTGATAAGTTTATTTAGCTCTTCCTGTCCTATAGTTGTAAAGCACTGTAGTTGTTCTTGAGGGGCGATAATTGAGGCTGAATCATAAGACGCTGTCAAAGATTGTACATTTACAATTGTGTTTCTGATGCTTTCTATTTTCTCAGTGAAGAAATTCATGAAATCATTACTATTAAAATGTAACGGAATATTTTGTTCAGGTGATGTCTGTTTATTTGTTAATCTAGCCACGGTGTTAAATAAAAACCTTGGATTATTTTGGTTGTTTTCTATTAGTTTGCGGAGATGCTCAGCCCTGGCTCCTTTTAGAGCCTTTTTATAACGTGACATACTGTCTTTCCACGCGATTCTAAAGACCTCTAAATTTGTTTGTTTCCATTTACGCTCTAATTTACGAGTTTCTCTCTTGATAACATGCATAGTATTGTTGTACCATGGTGCTTTAGTTTTCTCTCTGACCTTTTTAAATCTAATTGGTGCAACAATTTTGCAATATGGTGCATCATAACATTTTTACCCTATGTGTTGGGATTTATCTGTGACATGAAACAGCAGACGGTGTGTTTAGTCATTCTGTCTGCTTCCTGATCTGAGCCCTGGGCCTTAGGCAGGCTTTATTTATATACTAATACGTTTATTTAACTGGGACAAAACAGAAACATTGCTACAATTTCAAGCAGCCGATGCTCCACATACAGCCGTCTAGCCAAAGGCTATTATGCAGCCCCAGTCCCTGGTTAGGCTTTTATACAACAATTAAACAATAATCACACAAAAAAACTAAGCAAAAAGTGAAAAAATACAAGAATAATAACAGAAAGCTGAGACGGTGTACGACCATCAATGTTCACAAACCTGCTTTTGTTTGAACCACTTTTTTAGATTTCTTTTAAAGATGTTCAACTATGTTTGTATTTTCAGTCCAACTGATACGCTGTTCCAAAGCAGTGGACCTTGAACTGAAAATGTCGATTGTGCAAATTTAGTTTTTCTCTTCGGTTCTGTTCAATTCTGATTAGTTGCACCTCTTGTAGTGATCCCCTTACTATGTTTTTATATTCATTTGCAAATTATATCTAGAGCAAGATTATTTACACATTTTAATGAGAGATTTGAATTTTCACAACTAAGCAAACTATATTTTTGTAAAGTATTACAATGATGCCATCTGATTGGTTTCTTGTCCAAACTTTTTAGTGTTTGTTTATATAGAGATCTAACAGGTTTCATAGTCAGCTGAGAAACCTGACTCCAGACAGTCACACAATAAGATAAATGTGGAAGACCCTTGCATGTGTACAGTCTATGCCTGATGTTAACATTTCACACAACTTTCCTTACATGTCCAGTAAAATACCTTCCCTGATCAGATCCCATGTGAGCTGACGCTCCCAGAGAGGAGTTTGTTAACACTTGCACCACTTTGTGGGTTTGTTGCAATCATCATTTTAGTTGGTACATACTGGGCATTGCAATTTTTCTCATTAGAGATTGTTGCACAAATAGAAGGTAAAGAAGTTCTTTCTCACTCATTTTCCCTTTCAGTTTTTTTTCTTAAAAGTTCTTTCTCTAACCATCCATTTTCTCCTTCCGCCCATCTCAGCACTAGTAGTCCTCCTGCCTTCTTGCTCCATATAGCAGGACAAAATATAAACATAAGGGTCCAAAACTCTGGAATGATCTCCCGGTCTCAATTAGATCAGCCACATCTATAATTACTTTCCAATTTAAAGGGGTCATGACATGTTTTTTTTATTTTATTATTATGTTCCCTTAGGTGCAATTATAGTATTATTATAATTTTTTTTACAATTTTCTTTTTAAATGTAGTGATTTATGACCTTTTCCCACCCTGTTTCTCATCCTCTGATTCACACAGTCTGTTTTGGGGGTGTTTCCCCTTTAAGAGTTCAGTGTTAACGCCCACTGTTATGATTGGCTAACGTCAGTGCCTATGCATCAATTATTAACGCCCCCAGCCAGAACATTTGCGGATTCGGCGTATTTAAAAAGTAGTTTAAAGTTTAAATACATTACTTACAGTTTGCGTCGTCGTTGTTGAACCCAGAATAGTCGGCACGGACTTATCTTTGAGCAACAGTTTTCTTGCAAAGGCAGCATGATTTTGGGATTTGTTCTCAAAACAGTCATCCTTCAAATGTACAGAACAAACGCTTAAACTAACACTGCCGTGACTGAGACGTCCGCAAAGAATAAAGTGCATCCATTTTCCCCTGACGACTGGATCTTTCGCAGCGTATTCACAGATGTTGTTTGTCCACAGCCAGGAACAGCACATCTGCGTGGCATCGTAATTTCCCTGTACACAGACCCACTCGCTGTCCGTCGACTGAACACTTGTGAGGCGCGCGGGCGCGGCAACGATACGAAATGAGCGTAGTTGCCTTGCGCTTTAAGCGTAGCTGTCTTGTGCTGGAGGCGGTCATATGCAAACGCTGGTACGTCACTTCTTACCGTGACGTCACTTCTTACCATGGATCCAGAACGAGCTGTATTTAGAGCTTGATTAAATAAATGATTCGTTTATAATGGGGAGGACGTCTTAAGCTATGAAACTTGCAGGACATTTTAATGGTACAAAGACCTCTTATATACCAAAAGATCAAGGCAAATTTGGTTTCTCATGTCATGACCCCTTTAAGCTAAAAACACATCTGTTAAAGGAACACTCCGACTTTTTGGGACTTTAGCCTATTCAACTTATCCCCCAGAGTTAGATAAGTCCATACATACCTTTTTCATCTCCGTGCGTGCTATAAGTCTGTTTGACGCACCCACCGCTAGCCTAGCTTAGCAGACATATTTTAACCGTATAAATACTGGGAACTATATTCTCTGAAGGCGAAGCACTGCTACTTGTGCAGAGTGATAACCGCAGCATCTGAGACGCGCTCTGAACGAACTCTCTGCTCCTCACCACGGCGCGTCTCAGGTGCTGCGGTTATCACTCCGCCCAAGCAGCAGTGCTTCGCCTTCAGAGAATATAGTTCCCAGTATTTATACGGTTAAAATATGTCTGTCTCATCTGACTTTGTTTTTTGTACACTCTGTGACTATACAAATCACAACATGTAAATAGGAAAATGTTTGCGTTATTTTGTCACTTATTTGGATTAGTATGCTAGCTGCAACCATTTACATCCAGTCTTTGTGCTAAGCTAGGCTAGCGGTGGGTGCGTCAAACAGACTTATAGCACGCACGGAGATGAAAAAGGTATGTATGGACTTATCTAACTCTGGGGGACAAGGTGAATAGGCTTGTACTTTGTGAGACATGTTTTTACATTTGTGAGTGTTACAGTCAACTCCTACAACGCAGTATAATAGCACACATGTAAATCAGACAATCAAACATGAGGAGAAAGAGCTCATTTTGGTGAGTAGGCTAATGCCTTAAGCAGCAGGGCTAAGAAACGTGATTTGTGAAAGCACAGTTATAATTAAAATAATGGAAAGTGTTTATCTTTCCAAAATTACAGAACATAAAACTTAATTTCTATATTATCTCCATATGACAGTAGCTCGCACACAGCAGACCCGGTGCGACACCTACTGGTCTGTTTTTGAAATCGTTTTGAACTGCCCTTGATTTTAACCTTCGTTGGATAACTGACGTTACATGGAGGACTGAGAACCTTCACATATGTAAATGTACTTTATTTATATAGCACCTTACATCAACCACTAGGTGAACCAAAGTGCTTTACAACAGATTAAACAACAATTTAAAACAACCACACACCAAAAAACACAAGTACAAAAATAAATGAAAGAATAAATAAAATAAAATAAAATAAACAAATATAAACATGCCACCACACTACTAGGTACTAAAAGCCACTTTAAAAAGATGCGTTTTAAGTCTTGATTTAAAAAGGCCTAGATCAGTAACGATACGCATCTCACTGGGGAGCTTATTCCAGAGCTTAGGTCCAGAAACTGAAAAAGCGCGGTCTCCCCAGTGTTTAAGTTTTGACCTGGGCACTTCCAATATAAGCTGATTGGACGACCTCAACGTCCTACCATAATTACTAATGGTCAGCATGTCTGATATGTAAGATGGGGCGAGGCCGTTAAGAGCTTTAAAAACAAACAATAAGATTTTAAAATGAATTCTAAAATGTACCGGGAGCCAATGGTGAGAATAAAGATTCAGAGTTATGTGATCTCGTTTTTTAGTGCTCGTTAACAGACGGGCAGCTGCATTTTGGACAAGTTGAAGACGGCCAACAGAGGACTGGGAGACACCGATATACAGGACATTGCAGTAGTCCAGTCTGGAGCTAATTAGAGCGTGAATAGCCTTCTCAAGGTCATGACGGTTTAAAAATGATTTTACCTTTGCCAGAAGGCGCAGTTGAAAAAAGCTCAACTTAACAACATTGTCAATCTGTTTGTTGAATTTAAAAGAACTATCAAAAATGACTCCTAAGTTCTTAACCGTCTTCCTGGCAGTTGGAAACCAGGGACCAAACCCGTTAGACACAGATTCTCCAAACACAATATATTCAGTTTTATCCTCATTTAAGTGCATACAATTTTGGGCAAACCACTGCTTAATGTCCGCGATGCAGTCAACTAAGGTACCTTGTACATCACCAGGCTTCGATGGCAGATAGATTTGCAGATCATCTGCATAACAGTGAAAAGATAGGTTGTGCCTGGCTATAATTGACCCTAATAGTAACATGTATAATGAAAACAAAATAGGGCCAAGAATGGAGCCTTGCGGAACTCCACAATAGAGAGAAACAGAAGAAGACAAATCACCAATCATCACAGAGAAAGTTCTATTGGATAGATATGACATAAACCACTTAAAGGAGAACTCCGGTCAATTTTAACATTGAGCTCAATTTTTAGTAAATTTGGAGTGCTGTCAATACAGAGAAGAACGACAAAAATCGGTGTGTCATACAAGTGCCCAGCCATGTTGAGTGATTCCTTCAGAGTGAACACGAGTGAATCTGACTGCAGTAGATGTGAAAGATATGAATAAAAATGATGTTATATCAGCCAGCGCACAGACCTGTATTTAGTTCCTGTTTTCGGTCGAAGTCCAAAGTAGTCGATTGTCGAGTTCACGCGCGTGATCATAGTAACTAAACATATGCGCGTGAACTCGACAATCGACTACTTTGGACTTCGACCGAAAACAGGAACTAAATACAGGTATGTGCGCTGGCTGATATAACATCATTTTTATTCATATCTTTCACATCTACTGCAGTCAGATTCACTCGTGTTCACTCAGAAGGAATCACTCAACATGGCTGGGCACTTGTAATGACACATCAAGGATGATAAGAGAAATAAAAGCAGGTTTAAAATTAGACCCCATTCAAGTCAATAGGGTGCAAATTTTAAAAAGAGGATAACACAATGTAGGCAACACCGATTTTTGTCATTGTTCTCTGTATTGACAGCACTCCAAATTTACAAAAAATTGAGCTCAATGTTAAAATTGACCGGAGTTCTCCTTTAAGTGCAGTGCCATGAATGCCAACATAGTGCTTCAGGCGTGACAGGAGGATTGTATGGTCTATCGTGTCAAAGGCTGCTGTGAGGTCCAGCAGCACTAAGGCAACAGAACACTTGGTGTCAACAGAGAGGGCAATATCACATATGTCGTTTTTGATTGTATTATTTACAAACTACTATTACTATTACCTAACTAGCCTGTTCAATACATTTCTATTCACACTGTATAACGTGAGCGAGGTAATATTTAGTGTGTCCTTGGGGTTTTTGAAAATAGATATGATTAGGATAATTTGACTTTAATCAAATTATATTTGAAGACCAACACAAGTTTTATGAGGTTGTCAAACGAATGGCAAAGACGAAATAGGGACTGATATTTTGATGCAGGAATCCCAATCTCCCTCATTAGTACGTTAACCTTATTAGCCCTACGCATGACGTCACGTGGGAATTCACGTTGACAAGTATTCATTCAATCGCTGTCAGTTCGCTGTCCAAACAACTACGGGGGTCGGGAAAACTTATATGCTATTATAGAAAAATATGTAATTTATGTTGCAATAGGTTGCAATGACCCTGGTTGCGCGCGAATAGTTTTTGGTTGTCTAAGTTACTTAGTTTTCTGGGGGTCGGACCTTTTGATAACAGTCGGGCCCGGACCAGGGGAGAAGGAACATGCAGACAGAAGCTTTTCACCAACCCTTGGAAATATTCTTTAAAGGTAAGGCGGATAGTGTTGTGGACCAAAAGTGTCATGTTAACATCATTCAGAAGGTTCTCACTTCCTAATTTTAGGATCGTTTGCGCCAGCAAATGGACGTCTGCTGCTAGCTTGTTAGCCGCTAACGATAACTAATGCTAACATTAGCATTGATAATTCATCACACTGTAAAAAAAAATGTTGGTTTAACTTAAAAAAGCAAGTTACAATGGACATTCACAATGGTTAAAAAAAAGAAAGAAAGTTCTGCCTGTAACTATTGTTAATTATTATTATTTTTATGTTTAACTTGATTTGATTTGTGTACTTGATTTTATTTTTTGTCGCATGTTCTTTTTGCATAAATTCGAAAAAAAGAAAAAAAAAGAAAAAAAAAACTCAAAATAGTATGTTATCTTCACACATTAGTTATCGAAGTTGATTTGACAAAAGATAAAAAGTTGTGATAAATCATGAAAATATTTTTTTACAGTGCAGGATGTCTGTGTTTGTTGAGAACCCGCTACGAACGTTACCCACAACTCTCTTTTAATCCGCAACTTGTGGCCAGTAAGGTGAAAGCTAACATTAACTGCTAACGTTTGTGTCTAACGCCGCAATTTGTGCGTTAGTAGGTTAACTTTATTCTAATGTAAGTTAACGTTAGGTGTTTTTTCTTCTTTGATCTCCCAATCATTGCAGTAACGTTAACTTACATTAGGTTACATTTTCAATTCCAGGGTATGGTTAACGTTTGGGAGTTTTATTGGATACAATGTTATGTGACGGAGCGGTAAAGGATTTCAATAAGTTACTTTTGCTTATGGTGATAATTGTCGACTACGCCACCCTGAATAAATCAGGGAATATCTAAATAACCCAGCAGTTAGCATTAGGTCACACAGGTTCGTGTGTGTCTGGGAGGTTAGAGACAAGAGTACAACTTAATTACAAAAAAGGTATTTTATTGACATACAAAAAATAGTTAAAAACAGTATCTTCTTTTAAAACATAGGCGCACAGGGCTCAATGCACAAATGTCAAGGCACAAAAACAGGTGCTCACAGGGGGGGGCAATATGAGTGGCACACACCGACATAGTCCTCTACCCACGAGGGTAGGAGGAGTTTCAGTCAAACAAAAAGTAAAACAAAACAACCAGGCTGAGCCTACCGGCGGAAGGACCACTTAATGGCTTTTCCAAATGCGTAATTCTACTCACACACACACGTCACCGTGCACTTGGATCATACACGCAAGCACTCCAAAGGTGTCACCCACTGCAACACTACCACCACCACAAATGCACTCGAGGGTCCTCCCGCCTGGTCACCTCAGTTCCTGGGAGAAAACAAGATAAACAGCTGAATTTGTAAAACCCAAAAATAAATAGCCAAAATAAAATAATCAAGGTCCACAACGACACACAAAAGTAGTTACAGAAACAAAATCTAAACAAAATAAGCACAGCTGAACTAAAGAAACAGAAAAGAATCACAGCAGATAGAGCTGGTGCAGCACACACACACACACACACACACACACTGGTTCTCGTACAAATAACAGTCAATTATTATTGATCATAACATTTCTATCACACTAAAAACGAAAGGAAGTAGACGGTAGAAATCCTGTGCCCTTAAGAATTCCCGCCGGCACGATCAGCGCGACACGGAGGGCAGCGCAAGCACCGTGGTTATCCGGGTGGACTCAAGTTCATAGGAACACGGAAGAACGAGAGGGAGATTGTGCAGGTGTAACAGAGTTAGAATTGTATTTAGTTTTATTGTGAATCCTCCTGAATTCAACAGCAGTTATTCATTTCATGTTAAAATAGTGCCCTCATGTGGTTTGTTTGGGAACTGCAGACAAAAATGTGTGGTTTGCAGAATATAACGTAACACAGCAGTTGCTATGGGGAATGTGCGCTGTTGGTACGTATATTCATGCTCCGTCTCATTTTGATGATATTTGTGTGATTATAACGCAAAATGACAGCGATTTCAAGTATTTTTGTGATTTGGTTTAGCTAATGTCTAAATCATTTAATCTGAGTAGTAACGTATATTTGATTAGTTATGGCCTTTTGTGAACTTCCGTCTGATAGTGCTCTCGTTAGCGAGGCCACGAGGTTGTTAATTTTATCTCATATTTTATTTAGATGTGTAATGTCTGCAGTGAAACACCACTGAGAGGATGTTTTATTTCACTTTTCAGGTATGTTTTTATATATATTTTTGTGTTTATTATTGCTTTTGCTTTTATTATTGCATCATGTTTCATACGAAATGTGGTCGTGTGTTGCGGTTCTACTATTGGTTCTATACTGTTGTTGTGAAAACAAGAGTTGCTACGGGGAATGTGCGCTGTTGATGTGTAATGTCTGCAGCGAAACACCACTGAGAGGATGTTTTATTTCACTTTTCAGTAAACACAGATCAACAGAAATGATGTGTCCTTGCATTTATTGGAGAATTGGGTCCACTGACTCCTGTTCATCGGAGTGCATGAGGGATATGTGAACGAATTGGTCAAATCACAACGCAGAATACGATAGAGAGACCAGATCCAGTTACAGAAGCGACAAGATCCGTCACACAGAGAACCAGCACAATGGTCCTGAGGACGAAAGGGAGGACCTGCATCTCACGAACGCCTTAAAGAGAAGCACCGGGATGTTAGTGCCTCTCTTTCCACTACAACCTTCCAGACATCTTACATGAAGATGACATCACCCCACATATAATCCCCACAGGCTACTGTTTACCGCGATCATCACAACCACCGATTAACTGGGGTACAGGAAGCAACGCATTAACAGTGACATAGCGACTCAGTATACCACACGCCATCATAACCACCACTCAATACAGGGACAGTTTACATACCTGAAGGGTGGGCAGACACCTATTATGAGCTGATGAAATGCACCGTCGGAACGCTACAATTAGAAGATAACACATCAGTGGCGTTCTAAACACACGATTTAAACCACCTGCTACCAGCACATACCTGAGGCGATAGTGGATGACGCAGGAGGGGGAGGACAAGACGTGACGCATCTCAGAGTACAGCCAACCAGCGTTAAATAGACCGTACTCTTTCCTGATAGGACACCAGGACTGTCACTCACTTAACTAATTCTGCCACAATCAGATACATCAAAGCAATCCAATTAAGGTACTATTTCGGATCATTGTGACCTGAGTCCTGGGTGAAAAATAGTTTGAACGTATGTAAATGTAAATGTACTTTATTTATATAGCACCTTACATCGACCACTAGGTGAACCAAAGTGCTTTACAACAGATTAAACAACAATTTAAAACAACCACACATCAAAAACACAAGTACAAAAATAAATTAAAGAATAAATAAAATAAAAAATATGAACATGCCACCACACTACTAGGTACTAAAAGCCACTTTAAAAATCGATCATCTGCGATCGATTGTGTACGGTGTACTGCACTGTAATAAGGTTTACCAATGAAAAGCTTATGAAGTTTGGCTACTCGTTTGGTGACCAGCTAAGGTTCTCTCTCCACCACACTTATTACTCTGCGTGTTCGTGGTGTTATGTTGAATTGACCTGGCACAGTCTATGCCTGGCACATCAAAACATAAAGTGAGCTTTTTGGGGCAATGGTTTCACGATGGTAGCATGACCTCAGTGTGGCGATTCTGATCATACGGTGTTCGGATAAATGCATACACACACTTCACGTGACATCTTAAGATTAAGTGCAGCTGGTCATTGAGTAATACTGAACATTTAGAGCTAAGTTGGTACTGTATTCAGATGCTGAGTTAGACATACAATGGGGCTGAATGGGCCTCCATGGACATTCATCCATTATGTAATTCAGAAACTGTGAACGTCACCTTACCTCAAGTACAGCTGATTACTGTGCAACACAGAGTATGATGACATTTTTTATAGAATTTCCAACAAATACCAAGTTCATGATTTTTATTAATAAGTCTGTCCCCTCACATCTCACATCCTACAGTTTCCTGTGACTTCAGATGGAGCCCCCTGACCATCCCTGGAAGTTAAGGGCCAGCAATTTGCAGCAGAGCAGCAGGGGCCGTTCTGTCCAGAAAAAGCAGGTATGTACATACACTGTCCCATTCAAGAAGCAGTGATACCCCGTTACTGGTACACGCTGCCTGTTAACACTGGATGTTGCTGTAACCCAAATGTGTGTGAAAGCAGAAATTATTTTCCTGTTCTTGATCCTCTGTAAACATGTCTGCAGTATCTTACAGGTAATCAAGTTAGCGTACATGATGGCTAAGCATTTCTACTCCAACAATCCCCCGTGGGCCCGTTACCTGTTAAGTCACTTCTACAACCAAGTGGTCATCTGCCTACCAGCAGCTGTACGAATGTCCAAGTCTAAAAGCCGAGCCATGCAACAGGCGTACAACGTCCCCTAAAGATACGAACGCCTGAGGTTCAGGTGCTGGATGAGGTACCGTCTTCCCGTTAAGGCTGTGCGATTTCTGGTTGAGATGAAGAATCTGTAGATTTTGAAATATCTCTAGCTTGTAAAGAGTTAGCGAAAGCCCAAAAGTCCACTAAATAGTATTACTGAATACTAAATATTTCACTGTAAGTATACAGTACAATTTACGCCATAACAACAACATTGCAAACTTCAAGAGCCCGTGGCGGAGTCGAAACCCCGCAGCCTCTTTATGTGGACCAAGCTTCGTAATGTGCTGCGTGCTGCTCCAAGAAGGAACCCGCAGTTTCTGCCACAGCTGAGGATGATCGCAGACAATTGAGTACAGAAAAGGGTTGGCATAACCAGGGACATTTTTGCACCAGAAATGGTACTACTCATTTAGTTTTTTTAATACTTATGTTGTCTTTCCCTCATTGTATTTTTTTTTCTTTCTCTGCATCAGTACATGGGACATCAGTCACTGACACTGACTGCTGTAGTCATGTAGGTGCAGACAGCGGAAGTCAACAGCCATGACATGGGACAATCAAAAGACAACCACTGAAGTACAGGTAGTGACTCCCAAAAATTAGTCAGTGCAATGTAGGCGGATAGTTCCTGTGTTTACCTTCATTGTCAGACACAAATAACAAATCTGAGCCTGTCAGTGGACCAAAAAAACACTCCTAGTGTAAGTACATTGCCGATGACGGCTGAAGAGCTCTGGATCAATACTGGACCATTTGCAAATTAGGCGTGTCCCCCCAAAGATGGTGAAATGGTGTGCAGGTTGTCAAATACAAGAGTTTCCCTTTAGCATACATACTTATAATTCATTATAATAGTTTTGTAATTGTCTTATCATAGATTTCTAGAGTTAACAAACTTATCTTGTCTCTGTCCATCTGGCTATTCATGCCCAGAAGGATCCCGGAGTAGGCCCGGGCGGAGGTGAAAAAGATGGAGAGTGGCTGCAAAAAGGATCATGTAATGGAGACTTGATAGCTAGGACTGTAACTGTAGCTAGTTGGAAATAAGTGACCACTGCATCGGTAAGAATGCAATCGAATGCTCTAATGCTCTTCAATGGATTTTATTGGCAGCCAGCAGATGATTGTCTGTCTTCTTGAGTTACGGTTTTTCTCTTTTTTTTAAAAGTGCTGGTGTTAAAGTAACACTCCACTTTTTTTGGAAATACGTCATTTTCCAGCTCCCCTAGAGTTAATCAGTTTTACCGTTTTTGAATCAATTCAGCCGATCTCCGGGTCTGGCGATAGCACTTTTAGCTTAGCTTAGCTTAGCTTATATCATTGAATCTGATTAGACCGTTAGCATCTCTTTTGAAAAAAATACCAAAGAGTTTTGATATTTTTCCTATTTAAAACTGGACTCTTCTGTAGTTACATCGTGTACTAAGACCGACAGAAAATGAAAAGTTGCGATTTTCTAGGCCGATATAAATAGGAACTATACTCTCATTCCTGTGTAATAATCAAGCGGCAACCTCCCTGTCTCTCTCTTGAAACCAACACGGAAGTGAATTAAACGGCAATTCCTCGACTGGCCGCTTGAGGCTGGCTGCAGAAGCGAGTCAGGTCTGTATCTCCCGCATGTTAAAATGCCCAACTTTACAGCAGAAAAACACATGTTTACAGCCTGGTTCTCTCTGTGGCTTTGGTCTATACAGCTAATGTTGCCCTTCATAACAACTGTGAGGGGGGTGCATTTTTTTATAACTCACCCGTTTAGTTGATTAATATTTAAAGTTCTGCAAAATTAAGGGTGTGTCCACTTTTGAGTGACAGGTGGATTCCCGCTGATGTAAATGCTAGCCGGTTAGCCGTCACTTCACCTCAGCAAATTCCAGCTGCTGATCTTGCCATCTCTGCCGTGTTTGTGCTTTTTTCGGGATTATTTCATATAATTTAATACACCCATTACCTCGCCCACGGTTTTGGATTCCGCCGTTGTCGTCGAGTGTCGTTCGAGAGAAGAACCAGCGCTGTATTCCAGTTGTTCTCCTCTGTGAACATGCACTAATGGATGTCTGACAATTTCGTTGGTTTTTGGAGTTTTCAGATTTAAAAACGTCTATAGATATAAGGATACCATTGTTCTGCGGTGCCGTTGCTCTGGAACAGATTATAACATCATGCTTATGTTCCGTCAGATGAAATCCTGCAGGTGTCTGAGTTTCTCCGTCCATGCAATACATGCACATCCTTGAATGAGCGCGGATTTCTAGCGCATTTACTTGAACTTCATAGGTAATATATCTATGTTTTGACCCATTTGAGAATTGAGATGCGGCCAAAATCAGAATTTAAAATGGACTGAATAATAAAGCTCTCTACGAACTTGACGGACCATAGACTGTAAACAAGAGTGACTGACATGTATGCACATAATCATGGTAACACACACTCTAAGAGTAATATTGTAAAGTTACTGCATAATACATTTTCAACTAGCAGAATAGCTGTACAGTATCACGATACACAGTCTCACTTGTAGCTATGTCTTTTAACTATTATAATATTTCGAAGGGCAAAAACAGGACCTTTTAATTGCCATTCTGATTTTAATCATCAACTGTCACTTTAGCGCGAGGCCCTGTGCAGTCGCAGACTTGGTACTGTGAGTAGCATATAGCATTAGCTCCCAAGCCTGAGCTAACTCCATAACGTTGCGCTAGGTGGGCGTGGTTTCAGATAGCCAGGCTCCTTAGCTCCGCCTCTTTGCCTGTATTCTGTTATCCGGGAGTGACGAGCAGTGACGCGAGGCCAAGATGGCGATGGCGGAGCGCCCACTTTAGGCTTCAAAAATGCTCTTCAGAAACCTACGGTGACGTCACGGACACTACGTCCATATTTTTTTACAGTCTATGGTAATAATCCAGGAACTGCGCAATGATTGTGTTGGAGGTTACCGAGCTGGGGACTATTTTCAGGCGCTGCGTAATATCATTGAGTTGGGTTTTAACAACATTCCGCATTCCCTGGGTAAACCCAGTCAGGATTTAGCTGTTGTAGTAGGTCTACACCCGTCTACTCCCACAAAACTAGCATGGGATGTGCACGGCCCAGGGAGATCAAAACTGCTCAGAAGATCACTGGTACCCATCTCCCGCGCATCAGTGATGTCGGTGAGTTGAGGTGCCTACGCAGAGCCCAAAGGATCCTATAGGACAGTACCCACCCAGCCACAGCCTGTTCACCCTGCTGCCTTCTGGGAAGAGATGTAGAAGTTTCTGCTGCCGCACCACCAGACTGCAGAGCAGCTTTCCCCCCCCGAGCTATCAGACTCCTAAACTCTAGTTCATCCTCAGCACTGCTCCACTGATTAGAGTTTATTTCTGTTTACCATTTTTATAATTGCTTCTATATTAATGTATATTGTCTGCCATGTAGCAGAAGGGAGTAACAAACTCAATTTATACTTTATACTATATAACCTGTTATACTGTGACGAAATAAATCTACCCACCTACCTAAAAGAAGAATAAAGGGAATGTTTTGGAAAGGCCAAGTCAAAAGTTCTGACCTTAAAATGATTGAGATGTTGTGGAAGGAAGAGGAAGCAAGCAGCTCATGCGAGGGAACCCACCAACATCCAAGAGTTGAAGCTGTTCTGTACTGAGGAATGGGCAAAGATTCGTCCAAGTCAATAAGCAGGACTGGTCAAAAGTTACTGGAAACGTTTTGTTGCAGTTATTGCTGATGTACTCAGCGTTAACAGCCTGTTTTTAGTAATGTAATTATGTTTTTGGACATGTTCTTACCTTAGGGCTTCACAGTAAATGTTCTGCAGCCATAGATTGTACGTGCAATGCCTTTGAAAGCATGTATGTGCTATATATGTTGAATAAATGTTTAAGACTTGTGTGGATTATCTTCACTTGCATGACACAATGGGAGTGTTGTGTGTTATACACACTGGAATGTGTATAAAGAAGAAAGATTCACTCAGTATAGTATACAGCACACTGGTCAATCATTCTTCTGGCCAGATGGCCTACATTAGGACATGTCTGATGTGAGTTTGTTGTCTGAGCTGCTAAGAAGCTGATGGCAGTGTCAGAATCAGGTTAAAACAGAAGGGCATGCAGGGTTAACTCTGGGCTGGGGGTGAATGATTATGATGATGATGATGATGATGATGATAACTAGGTTGCAAATACAATCAAAATAAAAAACAAATGAAATGAACAACAATAAATACATCTGTATCAGTAATCTTGATTTAAAACAGTTACCAAAGACACAATACAGTCAGGCATTTAAATACTGCCACCTGCTGGTAGAAAGGGGGAACAGTTTGGTCCATTACGGTGGAAACCACATTAAATATTAATTTAATTATATAATATAGCGCTAACAGTAACAACTCTGCACACACAATAAGTTCTTAGGTTAACCTATATTACCAACTGTATTGAAGCAAACAATGCGCTCATTAAACGTGACTGGTGATGTGTACGTGGATAGGCACGATATTAAATCACTGTAATAAACTACTGTTGCTAACATATTTCTTTCGGTCCAGGTTTATATAAGCCTATTTATTGATTGATTTTTCTTCTTCCAACGTTACTCTGGTATAACGTTATTGCTGCATATTATGACCATAGACATCATATAGATAGACGCCCTATCGACCGCTACTGCCTATAGCGCGGTCGAGCCGTGGGGCCGCCATCTTAGGCCGGTCACCCGCTCCACTCAGTGTAATCTGTATGGCAGGAGCAATGAGCTGTCAGCGCATTTAATTAATCATATCTTACTGAACACCCAACTGATTTTCACGCGGGGTTTTTTCTGCAAATGTCATTCATGTAGCTATGATACAGGACACATGGTTCGGCATATTTTAATATTCATAGTAGGCTTAACAGTAATATAATATTCTGATATACGATATAAAGTGACCAGACGTCCAAAATCTAAATATGTGATGTAGGATATAAGGTATTTTATAAATCACACACTATAAATATGATAAAGAAGCAGAAACAGATAGTTGCAGTGAAGTAAGATATTTTAATAAGTTAAAGAAACAATTTATAATGATTTGTGACTCTCTCTCTCTCTCTCTCACACACACACACACACACACACACACACACACACTCTCTCTCTCTCTCTCTCTCTCTCTCTCTCTCTCTCTCTCTCTCTCTCTCTCTCTCTCTCACAATCGACCCCATTAATGTGAGCCATGACAGATTATTTTAGCATGATGTATTTCCCATTTATAAATACAGTGCAAATAGTGTCTGTATGGGACATGTGAATGTTTCTCATTTATTCCACAAGTTTTGACGCGTATCTTCTTGTCTTGTATTCATACTCAAAATCCGTATAGTTCCTTTATCACTGTTTATTTTCCCAAGTCAATAAAGAATTACATTTCTTAGATACAGCATAATCCTCTTGCCCAGCGATGTCTTCTCAACAACTTATTTGTAAAGATACTAGGCTATACTTATGAGGCAATGTATGCTATATTATAATAAACGGTCAAAAGCTTTGTGTTCTCCCAATGTGTTCTCCTCTTATTTTGTGTTACAAAAAAGACCTCACTGAACATGCGCGGTAAGAACAAATATAAACCAAAGACATATATTCCACAGTAAATGACTAATTAACAAAAATTATTATTATATCAAATTTACGCAATAAAAATATGAAAATATAAATAGTAAAATATGAAATATGGCTCTTACAGTGTCTTTGGATAAAAGGGAAGCGGAAATAAAAAGCAATAATAGGCTGAACTGTACCATGATAATATGTCCGTAACATTTACCACTCTCGTCTGTTATATACATCAAAAGGCAGGTAGGCGTGTGTGACACATGTATAAATAATAGTGAAAATTGAATAGAAATCAAGTTTATATTTATGAATATATGCCTACTCAGTTCACATGAAAAGAAAGAGACCGAATAGAGAGAAGCTAGAATCAGTGAACGTACATTAATAGGCTGTCAGAACCATCAGGGTTTGGGATTGATTAAAATCATGTCGGTTGAAGAGCACAGCATACCTTTAAAATGTTAATAACATTTTATTACATACTTAATTGGTCGATGTTTCTCTGAGATTTCTTTATTATGTTGGCTTGAGAAATTGAATTAATATTTAAACATTATTATTATTATGTATTATTATGAGAGATTGACTCCGCCTAGAACTTCTCAGCTCAGACCTCCAGACTGGTCTGACTCGCTTATGTCTTTTATAACTGGCCAGACTTACTTTCCCAAAACATCCATCGGCTTGCGTTATCTGAGCAACGGAGGCCGTAATACTTAATGTTGTCCACTAGAGCGGGCGACAGGATAATATGTTTTTTCTACTCTATCTATCAGACTGTCTGTCTGTCTGTCTGTCTGTCTGTCTGTCTATCTGTATACGAAAAACTTGAATGCAAACATTTATGCACAAAAACAACTTAAATAACAGTTTAAAAAAGGTGGTCTGCTAGGATATTTCAAAGGAAGCCCATGTGTGCGCTCGGTGGCGTTACACGAGGAGGACGTTCTGAATATTAGCCTAGGCTACTGTACGATTAGCTGGCTTAAAAATGCGGATTGATCATTGCAGTTATTCCAGACGCTTCCGGTGCTATTCATATTGGAATTGTTCAATCACAGATTATGAACGATGTTTTACACAACAAGGATATTCCGGTTGGGTTTTCATGTTTTATGGGAACTTTAGACATAATGATTTTTATACTGTACAGACTGTGTTATCCCCTAACTCTGTAACAGTTATGGTCATCTACGGACATAATGTTACGGACATCATGGTGCAGTTCAGCCCATTATTGCTTGTTATTTCTGCTTCCCTTTTATCCAAAGACACTATTTGCACTGTATTTATCAATGGGAAATACATCATGCTAAAATAATCTGACATGGCTCACATTAATGGGGTCGCAGCGCGAATTACGCGACCATATTTCTGCTTGAAGTATTGTGCGCAGTTAACAGTGAGTGGTTTCAGACTTTATTTTATTACAGTGCAATAATGTTAGTGGCTCGTACTGACTCTTATTCTGCCGACAGAAAGAAAAGCTCGTATTGGCGGAGCGGTTTGACCAATCAGAAGAAAGGGGCGTTTCGGCGCCGCCCACGTGTGCAAATGAAATATCGAACCCATAAACCGATTTGTAAACCACAAACGAAAAATGAAAAAACGAGCCAAAATCTAATGTTTCGTTTTTTTAAACTAAACAAAAATACAAATAAACGAGCTGGTTTTCATTTCTCATTATTCCATTTCAAACAGGAAATCAAATGACCAAAAGGGACCTACACGGACCCCGGCTGACAGATGCACAGACAGTGTATAAGACGGACACAGCGACCCCACAGGTTTCAGCGGAGGAAAGCCCGTTAGAAGCATCACTTCCTGATCGCCGGGCGAACTGCAGGCTCACACTGAGCTTGGTGACGTAGATGTGACGTGAGTCTGACAGCTGTCAGTCTTCTAGTCGCTGTGCCGACAGAAATCTGAGTCATTCCCTTCCGAATCTCAGAGACGGAGAGCGTGAGCATTAGCTGTCCATGAGCTAGCAGCGGGAGCAGCTTTATCACTCTCTGTGGGCTTCTCCCTTCACTTTATCAGACTTTATGCTCCACCTCCCCCCGATCGCCCGTGAGCTTCTCCGCCGGTCTATACGGTAATTTCTCTACAGTGCGACAGAGAGTCGCGCGGTTATGACGCAACCGTTAGCCTATTTTTACAAAAATGGCTTCTATGGGGCCATAACGTAAGATACAAGGTAATGGAGCCTTTTATACATTGTCGAGTTTCTTTAGAAATAAATAATGGACAAACGGTGTCTTTAAACGCCTCAGATGTAAAGTTATTCGATGTCAAAGTGACGCCATAATGAATGGGAGTCAATGGAATGCTGACAGCGGGCGGGGGTCCGCTCATAGACATGTATAAAGGCTAGATGGCTCAAGGCGGAGTCAGCTGTGTCGTCACTTGGCGGCCATCTTAGGTCAGGAGACTGCGCTGCTGCTCCCTGCTGCTGTGGACGGAAGGTGAGTGACAAATGCTCGTAACTTGCTGAATTCTTGACGGATTTACAAACGGTTTGGTTTATTACAAACCTTATTAACGTGGCTATGATTTGTGCTGATGCCGATGTTTAAATTGTAGCTTCACGTTTTGAGAAACGCTTAACATTGCAGCGTAGCTGTGTGTTTCATGGCATCCCTGACGTTTATGACACACCAAGCCGTTTGAAAATCGGTTGAAAATTGAGCAAAATATAGTTATTTCAGCACTACATGCACAATAGACTTTAATGTTATAACTGGACGAGCGGTCCTGTCCTAAGATGGCCGCCGTGTGACGTTGTCGACCCGACAACATTGGCTCTCAGCGCCGGTAAGCCATCTAGCCTTTATACATGTCTATGGGTCCGCTAGCCAATGGCGGCGCCCGGGGAGGCTTCAGTTTCCGGCGGATGGATTACCCGCTTGGACAAATCAGAGGAAACTTAGAAAACGAATATTCCAGCTGTTTATTAATTTTTCTACCTCAGAACAAAAAAAAAAAAAATCAAGCTGAATTCTTGTTTTTCGTTTTTTTGGAAAAAAATTAAAAGCGAAAAAGGAACAGTTTTCTAATTTTTCTACTTTCAATATTAATTAAATGGGAAAAAACGACTGAATGAATGATACACGGATTTGCAAGGCAATAGCTATTTTTATTTGAGAGAGTACAGAGAGATGAAGCAGGAGTCATCAGTTCATCTATAAAACGAGTAAGGGTGGGTGGTTAAAATGGGAGAGAAAAATAAGGACTTTTATGTTGCTCTGGTGTGTGACGTCATAATCCTGCGCCTCACTCCAGAGTGAAGAAAGGTTAGTCGTTTTTTACTTGTTTACTGTGTTGTAGTCGAGACAACGCGTTCTCTGTGTGTAATAGTTTTCAGAAACGGTGTAAAATGCATTACTGGATTTAACACTGCAGTGCTTTATCTAAGGCTAATGCTGGTATTATTGTGTTCAGTAACGTTACAGCTCACCCGCACATGAACGCGTCTCACATCGGGAATCAGTTTCGGTAAACATTAACAGTTATGGAGAACTGAACAGACGATTTACTGAGAAAACACACACACACACACTAACGTGGAATGACTGACACTATAGCTTTCACAAACACTTTCATTAGCGTCTAATCGATTTACCGAACATTAAATACAGGTCTAAATATTAATGTTCAGTATAAATACATATAACAAACAAATACTTTACAAATCAGGCCATTATTGTTCTGACTCCTGAACTAGAGCCGATGAAGGTTCAGAGATACTTTAACTGTGTGTATTTTGTCCAAACACACAGAGCAGCTCCCGCTGAAGCGACGGAGATCGGGCGAGCAGAGATGGCGTTCATTAAAGAGGAGAGAGAAGAAGAAGAGGAGATCGCAGAAGCGTTCAGAGTGAGGCATGAGGAAGCGGAGGCACAAACGGGTCAGTGTCACTCTTTCTGCAGGGCTGGGGTTCACACAGTTCCCCTTCACACATCTTCTGGACTGGGAACAGTCGGAGCGAGACGGATATTATTAATAATACATATCCATGACTTGACCATTTTTGTCCTTCACTTAAAACACAATGCTAGTACATTTTCACGTTTCTTCCGTCCAGTGATGATTTGGAAAGGAAACGTCTAATCTGACTATAGCAATGAATGAAACTGTACCTGCGTGGGAACGGGCAATTAAATAATAACACACAGATTGTTTTCCCATTGCATTGCGCTACTTTTCCATCGTTTTTAATGTGAACATCACCCATTGGGTGGAAAAATCCTGATTATGGCAGAAGACTAAAATTTACTGTTTAATGTTATTTTTAGTATTATTTTGTACTAACTCAAACAGTGGAATATTTCCATTTTACTAGAGGTCGACCGATTCGTCGGTTTTGCCGATATATATCGTAGCGATAGTTGATTGGTGGAACTATCGTTATCGGGACAAATCTACAGTTATAGCTGCATAAATGTCCTGCACGCTCACTGAAGCGCTAAACTAACCAAAAAGAAAGCTTCAAGCCCAGAAGTTTCCAAGCAACACAGCAGTAATGACTTTATGAACTTCTTCACTTATAAGATCGATAATATCAGGGACAAAATTATAACTATGCAACCGTCTAATACAGTATCGCATCAGGAAGTGCATTGTAGTCTCCCTGAGGGAAAATTTGATTCATTCATTGCTATAGGAGAGGAAGAATTTTGCAAACTCGTCAAATCATCTAAATCAGTGCTTCTCAAACTTTGTACACCAAGTACCACCTCAGAACATATTTGGCTCTCCAAGTACCACCATAATGACCAATATGAAAATACAGTGGCGTAGTAGCCGAACTATCCAGCTACAGTTATGCACAGCTCAAAAATGAGGCAGTTTCATTTATAATAAGAATATTTATTATTGTCAGCCACTTTAAACATTGTAACAACACAGTTTGAATATTAACACTGCACTGTGCTGCTTACATACAGGGAAATAAAAAACTTTAATAATTATTAAATTCAAATGTATTGCACCTAAAAGTGAAATAAAAACTGTACTGTACTTGAAATATTAAGTTAAAAAAAGTACTGTACTTAATAATAAAAAATAAAAAACGCAGGATGTGTATTCATATTTAACATTTTTACACGTACATTTAAAATATTCTGTCTGACCCCCGTGAGTTCTTCAAGGCGACCGTCATTTAGAACTTATGACTTTATTGTTTCCATGGTGACGCGTCATTGCTTGTCACGTGACACCGCAGCCACACTAGCGCTGAATGACTGATAATCTGCTTTTATTTCCTTTTTTATTCAAAATATTCACAAATGTGTTAGCTATGGCATGAACATCTGATATTCTGATTGTCAAAAATTTGCAAGTGGACGTGTTTTGTTGTTTAAACGCCTTTATAACGATCGCGTTAGTTGAGCTATATGCGCCACCATGTTGGTTTGTGCCACTGTTCAGAGAATCGGATCTGTTGGATTTACAACATGAATTTATAGCCTGGTTCTACCAGACTCTCCTACATTTCATTCGTACAGAGAGTCTGGCCTCTCTCCATTGACAAGCATTAACTTCCTTGAAGGCGGGTCCTCTGTAGAAGTTCAAAACTATTGGATCTGCCCAGAGCCACTCTGGATCTGCCATAACCAATCGCTGACGTTTGGTTGTGACGTAGTATGACCTATAAAGCTCTGGCTCAGCAGCGCCAGCCAACTGCGAAAGCACAGTTGAATTCAGCAGCTGATGATCACGTGATGCACTGACCGCTCTAGTCACCCCGGTGTAATCGCACACTCCAGGGACCAGCCAACCAGGCTAGGCCATTATAACTGTCATGAATATTTGTCTTGACCTCAACTACAGTGGTACAAATTTAATTTGTCATTAAAATGTTATAATGGCCTCATGACAGCCAATGTCAAAACCAACCACATGACAGTCTAATGTAATGTTAACCTATAAAGCTAAGGGGTTTCTGAAGTTTGATAATTAATCTGCTATGTCATGTTTATGGCATATTTATGACAGGTTGTGTTGTCTTAGTAAGTTGTCATGACAAAGACCCTGACAGGTTATGATGTATTGGTTTATGTCAAGTTGTCATAACAAAGACATCTCAAACAATGTAATATTTACATAAAAAATGTCATAATTGAGCGACTGTTGTCATAATGGCAGTTGTCATAAACATGCATAAACCCTCCTTCATATTCATGTCATGATCATGAATGTGTCGTGTCAGTCTTATGCACTACAAGCAGGGTCCGAAATTAACACCCGCCAAGCGCCAAATGCGGGTAGATTTTCCATTTGGCGAGTAAATCTCAAAAGGCTATCCGCCACACTGGCGGGTGAATGTTCATACCAAAATAGTAATGTAACAAAATGTTTGTCCCGCCATAGTCATATCTGATCGGTGAGTAGCCGAATGTAGACGAACTGCTGCGCGTGTGACAGGGCGCATGTTTAACTGAAGACCGAGCAGAGAAAGAGAGCGAGCCCCGGTCGCGCACGTGCGCTCTCTCTCTCTCAGTGGAGCCAGGCGAGAGTATAAAGGCTTCACCGTCTCCTAAGCGCTGTCTTCAGCATCCCACAATCTTCAGCTAATTAACACCCGCCAAGCGCCAAATGCTGGTAGATTTTCCGTTTAGCGAGTAAATAATAAAATAAAATGTTCGGACACTCGGGAGGTCGTGAGATATTGCACACGTTACGAGTCAGTTAAACTGATAATCGCGTCAAAGCAGCTGGTACACGGCACGACTGTCCGGCGGCAATCACGTAAGCTTTCGCGCTAAACACAAGAGACCGGAGTTTTCAATGTTGCAGGCAATAGCTTCAGATAGAAAATGACAGAAATGTGTGCGCAAATGAACAGTAGCCATTCCTTTCAACATGAGAGAGAGAGAGAGAGAGAGAGAGAGAGAGAGAGAGAGAGAGAGAGAGAGAGAGAGATAGATAGAGTGTGTGTGTGTGTGTGTGTGTGTGTGTGTGTGTGTGTGTAAAAAAATAAATAAAAAATGTTTGTTATAGCCTAAATTTCAAATTTTGCTCTGGACAATTTTTTATGTTTGTATTCAACATAATACCTTATTATCTCAATTAAATGTACTGAAATTAATGTATATGTGACACAAAAAGGCTGTTTATTATTTTGGCCGGTAAAAAATATGCTTGGCTGGTGGATTTTTTCATCTACCAGTCCCCGTGGCAGGTGAGCCAAAAAGTTAATTTCGGACCCTGACTACAAGTAAAGTGTTACTGGGTTTTCTCTTAGAACAGTGTCGTGTTAGCGGCCCATCATTTAATAACTAATGATCTTTGCAACGGAAGTCAATCAATCAAAACTAACTTTAGCTGGACATTAACTTTATTCTAGAGCTGCTGTAAAGCCCAAACTGTAAAGCTGCTTTGAAACAATCTATATTTTTAAAAGCGCTATCTAAATCAAGGTGACATGAGATTTGGACTCCAAGGAACGTGACCAGTTTATGACATGAAACCGTTCACCCAACCAAGCTTTGAAACACGGAGAGTCTGAAGATTTCCAGTGTAAAAGTTTTTTTTTTTTTTTGCAAGAGTCATGCGCATCAATAGTTGATGAGAGTTTGGACGAGTGTTTAATGTCTCGGAAGATTAGGGAATTGCAAGAGCGTGGTCTGGCTTAACCTCCTTTTGAAAAACCTTTGGGGAAAAAAGTCCTAAAGTCCTTAGCCCAGGCTTCTTTTATATTATTGAAACCAAATGTCTAGAGCTTGGATTTACCAAAAAGTTTTCAGGAAACACAGGACGAGATGTAATGCATCCTTTAAGTGCAAGCGCGTACCGGGAGAATGTACTTGACCTTGGCAGAGTATTTGTCACAGTGGAGTTTTCGGGTGGGCATCCTCCCTTGATGGGTGATCCGAGGGACACATCGTCAGTAGTACACCTCAGGCTTCATTGGATGTTTCGGCCATTATAACTAGACATCCTCGGTTGAGGAAGGCCCTACGGGGGTGATCAAGTCCCCGCAGTGCATCCCCCCAATCACCCAATCAAGCTGGAGCCCAGCAAGAGTTGTCTCTTCATCCACAGCCACTGGCTGCTTCTCTCAGCTGCCTCTGACATTGCTGTGATGGCCTGGCGCAGGCTCTGGCCTCTGATTCCCAGGTCTCCAAGCAGTCTGGTGGTAGACACTGCCACAAACCCCCTGCACCCCACCTCCACTGGACGGACTTCAGTTTTCCATCCGCGATCTTGTGCTTCAGCAGCTAGCTCAGCATAGCGTAGTTGTTTCCTCCACCACCAATTTCCTCTGTTCTAGTGCCGTGGCTGTATTCCAGGTTGGTAGCCTAGTTGTTAGCCCAAGGCCTCCCCTTCCCTGCTGGACATGTCCCATTATGTCCGCAAGTCTGAGAGCGGCTGCTGCCTCCTCCACCGCACTGGCTGGTCTCCATTTGCTTGGTTTGTCAATAAATTGTGGAATAACTGAATAACTGTTTGAACATAATGTCTCGCTTGTAGCATAATGCTACATAATGTAAAATAATTGCATAATGCTGATTGCAATTGATTAAAATATGCAAGTTTACCATCTATTTAAAGATACCCAAAAGACATCAGGCCTTTGCTTTTCCAATAATAGTTTAGCTACACATTTGATTATTCTATTAAACTTTTTACTCTTAATGTACTCGTTCATTCGGGTGTCACACAGGGTCCTCGCACCAGCCGTTAGTTTTTATGCAGGATCACAAACTCGCCAGTCTGATCGATAACCAGAGGTTATGGCTAAAGCCATTAACCAATGCTGCCCATGCTTGCTATTGTTAAAAGGTACCCATTTAGCCCCCTACAGGCGCCTATATAACAACCTATAATGCAATCATATTACAGTATTTTTCACAAATAAAGTAATTGTTTATTAAAAATATATAAATATGTGAATAAAAAGGAAGTAAACAGTGTAACAGGGCACTCAGTAATCTGGTCATTTGTGCGCACTGGTAATCATATTTGTTCAAATAAAGACAAGGTAACGCTAATTTTACATACAGCACACAGTGAAAACGATATAAATATGACACAGTGGGCAATTGGATATAGCACATTATCTTAAAATTAAGGATTTAAAGTTTTTTGATCGCATCTACTGTTCGCATTCACTCACTTCGCACGGACCGTCACTCGCAGTAACACGTTTATGCCGGCTACAAATGCACACTTCACAAGATATCACAGCTGCATTCGATTAAATCTGCAAGGTTTGTGAAATTAAATGTTTATTAGATATTCAGAGATTTGTTTAAATGTAGATGCACATTTGCTGAATGTTGACAGTAAATGAGAAAGTATTTTGGCCTGATTGTTTGCCTTTTCTGTGACAAATAATATAAAAGCAAACTTTTTCGCATACCACTTTCTTTGTTTACCAGTTCTGTCTAACAAAGATCTGCCTTGGTGATATATCGGTCGACCACTACTCGAATGGATACTTTGACAATTTTCAATCTGGTTTCCGATCACATCACAGCACAGAGACAGCGCTCATAAAGATAATTAACGATATTCGCTTAAATACTGATACAGGCAAATGATCAGTGCTGGTACTACTCGACCTCAGTGTTGCATTTGACACTGTCGATCACAACGTACTTCTTGACAGGCTGGAAAACTGGGTGGGGCTTTCTGGGATAGTCCTAAAATGGTTCAGGTCATACTTAGAAGCGAGAGGTTATTATGTGAGTATAGGAGACCATACGTCTGAGTGGACATCCATGACATGCGGAGTTCCTCAAGGCTCAATTCTTGCGCCACTCCTATTCAACCTGTACATGCTTTCAATGAGCCAAATAATGAGAAAGAACCAAATCTCTTACCACAGCTATGCAGACGACACACAGATCTACTTAGCCCTATCGCCTAACGATTACAGCCCCATTGACTCCCGGTTCCAATGCATTGATGAAGTAAACAGTTGGATGTGCCAAAACTTTCTTCAGTTAAACAAAGACAAAACTGAAGTCATTGCGTTTGGAAACAAAGATGAAGTTCTCAAGGTGAATGCATACCTTCACTCTAGAGGTCAAACAACTAAAAATCAGGTCAGGAATCTTGGTGTGTCTCTAGAGTCAGACCTTAGCTTCAGTAGTCATGTCAAAGCAATAACTAAATCAGCATACTATCATCTGAAAAATATTGCAAGAATTAGATGCTTTGTTTCCAGTCAAGACTTAGAGAAACTTGTGCATGCTTTCATCACCAGCAGAGTGGATTATTCTAATGGACTCCTCACTGGCCTTCCAAAAGACCATAAGACAGTTGCAGCTCGTACAGAACGCTGCCGCCAGGATCCTGAGCAGAACCAGAAAATATGAACACATCACACCAGTCCTCAGGTCTTTACACTGGCTCCCAGTCACATTTAGGATTGATTTTAAAGTATTATTAATGGTATATAAATCATTTAATGGCCTAGGTCCTCAATACATTGCAGATATGCTCACTGAATATAAACCCAACAGATCACTCAGATCATTAGGATCACATCAACTAGAAATACCAAGGGTTCACTCAAAGCACGGAGAGTCCGCTTTTAGCTATTATGCAGCCGCAGCTTAACCAGCTTCCAGAAGAGATCAGGTGTGCTCCTACAGTAGCCACATTCAAATCCAGACTCAAAACACATCTGTTTAGCTGTGCGTTTAATGAATGAGCACTGTGCCTCAGACTGTTTGCACTGTATTTTATTTCCTTTTTATTCTAAACTGTTCTTAGATCTTTTGATTATTTCTTTGTAAAGCACTTTGAATTACCATTGAGTATGAAATGTGCTATATAAATAAACTTGCCTTGCCTAATCATTTAACTATAACAACTTGAATAAGGCTGGTACCATACAAGTGAATTTTGCATAATAGACCCCCATTCCTTATCTTTCTCCAGTTGGAACTGTCTCTTATAAGTCTGGCTAGCACCATCTGATAGGTTCTCAATCTCTGCCAGTTATGGTCCTGAGTGTTGATTTGGGCCTCCCGTGGAATTCTGCTTCTTGGACAGTTTTGATCAAATCATTGTAGTCTAATTTGCTCCATGTTCCTTCAGATAGGGGTAGCTGCAGCTCGGAGTAATGGGCGTGCCGAAAGATGAATTGCCACAACAGAAACCACCCCTAACCCTACCCCCATACCCTAACCCAGACAGCTTTCTTGACTAAAAATAAAGACCTTTCTCCATGCCCCTAACTTTTGGCAAACCTCCACCTTTTGCCACACCCATTGCTCCAACCTGCATATGCCCACACTTGGTACTGTTTGGAACAAACTCGGTTTACTGGTTTGAAATGAAACCTTTTAACCTTTTGTAAGACATTGTACTTTATTTTTAATACACCTTTTTTGCCCCAAAACATTGACATACACATGGAACTTACTTACTTTGACTGGTTTTCTGTATAACATTTTAAATTTTGAGGGTTTCTAAACCCTCAAACTGTAATGACAACCCACTCATCGTTCTCTCCTGGATGCATATTCTAATCAGTGCAGCATGAAATCATTTAGAAATTTCAGCAACCCTTTATAATAGCTTTGAATAATGTATTACTTTTTTTGACCTTTTTTCCAAAGATGACAGAGTAAGTTCATATCGCTCCAAGAATGCAAGTAATCACAATGGTGCCTCCATTGACCCACAGGGGTTAAGCAAATATATTTGTTGCTTATTTGCTTTATGACATGCAAAACTGGCCTCAAATATCTGTAGCCAACAAAATTAGCACATGGACTGAATGAAAGTGCACATTCATTCTTGAATGAATTTGAATGCACTTCTAGAACAGCAGAGATCAATTATTTTCTCTGTTTACCGCTGATCACAAAGCAGCGCTGCACTTATAAATGCAGATTTTTTTTAGCCAGTTGACCAGTGCATCTTTATTTCAAAGCATAGTAGTTATAGAACAGGGGTGTCCAATCCTGTTCCTGGAGGGCCTCTCTCCTGCAAAGTTTACCTCTAACCCCAGTTAAACACACCTTAACCAGCTGATCAATGTCTTCTGACAACTTTAGAAACTTCCAGGCAGGTGTATTGGGCCAAGTTGTAGCTAAACATTGTAGGACACGGACCCTCAAGAGCAGGTTTGAACAACCCTGGTATATAGGATCTAGAATAGACGTTGATGGTTTTGATGTCTGTTGCCATTAATGCCATTAAACTGGGGTTAACATTTTGTTTTTCTTTCTTTTTTCACCTTAGACCTAATGGCACTGAAAGAGGAGAGGGAAGTACTCAATGAAATTGAAGAGGAATATCAGTATGAGAATCTTCTTGATTTCATAACTGGAGAAAAATATTTTAGTTCACAGCCTGAAAAGACTTCCATGCGAAAAACAGCAAGTTATTTAACTTGTTTTAAGTTGGGAAAGAATTTCAATCGACATGGAAAACCAAAAGTCATGAGAACTGGAAAGAGGCAATTCACCTGCCATCAATGTGAAATAAGTTTCACTCTAAAAGGAAGCTGGAACAGGCACATGAGAATTCACACCGGAGAAAAGCCTTACACATGCCACCAATGTGGAGAGAGTTTTGCTCTACATAGAAACCTTAAAATCCATATGAGAATTCACAACGGAGAGAAGCCTTACTCCTGCCTTCAGTGTGGAAAGAGTTTTAGTAATCAGGGAAGCCTTAAAGTCCACATGAGAATTCACACTGGAGAGAAGCCTTACACATGCCCTCAGTGTGGAAAGAGTTTCGCTCAAAAAGTACGCTTTGAAGCCCACATAAGAATTCACACCGGAGAGAAGCCGTTTACCTGCCAACAGTGTGGAAAGAGTTTTAATCAACATCGAACCTGGACAGACCACATGAGAATTCACACTGGAGAGAAGCCTTTCACCTGCCAACAGTGTGGAAGAAGTTTCACACAAAAAGGAACCTTTAACAGGCATATGAGAGTTCACACCGGAGAAAAGCCTTACACCTGCCAACAGTGTGGAAAGAGTTTCTGTCAACTTCGAACCATAAAGAACCACATGAGAGTTCACACCGGAGAAAAGCCGTTCACCTGCCAACAGTGTGGAAAGAGTTTCTGTCAACTTCGAACCATAAAGAACCACATGAGAATTCACACTGGAGAAAAGCCTTTCACCTGCCAACAGTGTGGAAAGAGTTTCTATCAGCATCGAACCTTAAAAAACCACATGAGAGTTCACACTGGAGAGAGCCTTTTTACCTGCCAACAGTGTGGAAAAAGTTTCAACAGAAAAGGAAGCCTTAATGTCCACATGAGAATTCACACTGGAGAAAACCCTTACACATGCCCTCAGTGTGGACAGAGTTTCACTCAAAAAGTACGCTTTGAAGCCCACATAAGAATTCACACAGGAGAGAAGCCATTCACCTGCCAACAGTGTGGAAAGAGTTTCAGTCAACATCAAACTTTGAAAGACCACATGAGAGTTCACACTGGAGAGAAGCCTTTCACCTGCCAACAGTGTGGAAAGAGTTTCAATCAAAATCGAACCTGGAAAGACCACATGAGAATTCACACAGGGGAGAAACCTTTCACCTGCCAACAGTGTGGAAGAAGTTTCACACAAAAAGGAACCTTTAACAGGCACATGAGAGTTCACACCGGAGAAAAGCCTTACACCTGCCAACAGTGTGGAAAGAGTTTCTGTCAACGACGATCCATAAAGAACCACATGAGAGTTCACACTGGAGAAAAGCCTTACACCTGCCAACAGTGTGGAAAGAGTTTCTATCAACCTCAAACCATAAAGAACCACATGAGAATTCACACTGGAGAGAAGCATTACACCTGCCAACAGTGTGGAAAGAGTTTCTATCAACATCGAACCTTAAAAAACCACATGAGAGTTCACACTGGAGAGAAGCCTTTCACCTGCCAACTGTGTGGAAAGAGTTTCACTCAAAAAGTACACTTTGAAGCCCACATGAGAGTTCACACTGGAGAGAAGCCGTTCACCTGCCAACAGTGTGGAAAGAGTTTCTATCAACGTCAAACCTTAGAAAACCATACAAGAATTCACACTGGAGAGAAGCCGTTCACCTGCCAACGGTGTGGAAAAAGTTTCATTCAAAAAGGAACCTTTAACAGGCATATGAGAGTTCACACCGAAGAAAAGCCTTACACCTGCCAACAGTGTGGAAAGAGTTTCTGTGAACGTCAAACCATAAGAGACCACATGAGAATTCACACTGGAGAGAAGCCTTTCCCCTGCCAACAGTGTGGAAAGAGTTTCAATCATGATAGAAACTTGAAAGCCCACATGAGAGTTCACACTGGAGAGAAGCCTTACACCTGCCTTCCGTGTGGAAAGAGTTTCAGTAGTCAAAGGAACCTTGAAGTCCACATAAGAATTCACACCGGAGAAAAGCCTTTCACCTGCCAACAGTGTGGAAAGAGTTTCGGTCAACATCGAACCTGGACAGACCACATGAGAATTCACACTGGAGAGAAGCCTTTCACCTGCCAACAGTGTGGAAGAAGTTTCACTCAAAAAGGAACCTTTAACAGGCATATGAGAGTTCACACCGGAGAAAAGCCTTACACCTGCCAACACTGTGGAAAGAGTTTCTGTCAACTTAGAACCATAAAGAACCACATGAGAGTTCACACCGGAGAGAAGCCGTTCACCTGCCAATAGTGTACAAAAAACCTTATAAGACCACATGAGAGTATACACGGGTGAGAAGCGATTTCACTTGCCTTCAGTGTGGATAGTTTCAGTAATCAGAGAAACCTTGAAGTCTACATGAATTCACACCGGAGAGAAGTTTCACTCAAAAGGGAACCTTTAACAGGCATATGAGACTTCACACCAGAGAGAGAGAGAAGCTGTTGACCTGCCAATAGTGTACAAAAAGAGTTTTGATTAATGTTAAACCTTATGAGACCACACAAGAATTCATACTGGAGAGAAGCTGTCAACATATGAGATATTAACATGAGAATCCACACCGGAGAAAAGCCTTAAGACCGGTCATCAGTGTTGTGAGAGTTTGGCCCAACATGGAAACCTTCATGGAAAACTAACTTTAGCTGGACAATAACTTTATTCTACAGCTGCTGTAAAACAATCTATATTGTTAAAAGCGCTATATAAATGAAGGTGACTTGACTTCAAGTCCACACGAGAATTCATACTGAAGAGAGTCTCTTCACCTGCCAACTGTTTCAACCAAAAAGGTCACATTAACCCTCTGGAGTCCGAGGAGGTTTTTGGGCCCTGGAGGAGTTTTGTCGTGCCCTGAAATTTGTGCTTATTTCAGTTACTTTTAATTTAACTGTTACAATAATGTGTGCAGCATGTGTGTAAAAGTTTATCTTTGGCTACATTCACACTGTGAGCATTAATGCTAAAAAAAATTGTATAGCTGTTCAATGTGGCCAATATCAGATTTCCAGTGTGAACAGATCATGGTTCTGAACTGACCTGCATGCGCAAAAGATCGATACAAACGGGGTTGCCAGGTTTTCACAACAAAATCCACCCAATTGCTTCTCAAAACTAGCCCAATCGCTTTCCGGGTTGGGGAAACCACGTACTTGGCAACACTGGAAGACGTCATACGGAGGACATTAACACTAGAACTACCAAGGCAGTCATTTTTTAATTTTGCAATGATTCTGCTTTGTTGAAATAAAACCCATTTCACTAAAGAACCCTGACTTTTCTTAAATGTTTGTATATTTTATTTTAAGATTATTTTATGAAAATTACAAAACACAAAAGAATTCTGAGTATTCTACCTTGGATGGCCATAACGGTCAAATCGACTGTATGCATTACAGACGGTGTATCATTTCAGTGTTTGCTACTTATTCCTGCCGTTGAAGGTACACATCACTGTTGCCTAGCAACTTTTCAAAGGGGCTGTAACCCCTATTGTATACAATAATTCTCTTTAGAAAGTATTAGGGTTATAGGTCTGGGAACAGGGAACAAGACACTGCGTCGATGACGCTTTGGGGAATGCCTCTGCGTTAACTGGTGCTTGAAACGCTTATCCAATCACTGCAATCGTATTGACCAGCGACAGCCTATGATGTCACTACTAGTGTGACCCAGAATTATATAAGGGTCTTGATGACACACAACTTGTGCGTTTACTGTTTGGGCTCAGAGCAAGCACGATCAGTTCTTGAAGGAACTGGTTGTTCCAACTATGAGCGTTTCCCTTGCGAAAACTCCTCCTTCGTCTGCCCTCTTCTCGAGGGACAGGCATCTGTGCCAGGCGATTCATGGAGTTTGAGAGACGTGGTAATCTCTCACGCCCCTCTGAGCTGCCAGATTAAGTGTTGTCACTTAACATCCTCTGATCCAGCAGCGAGTGCTCTGCTGGCACCCAGCCCAAGCTAATGAGGGTGAAGAGGGTGTACAACCCGAACCCTCACAGCCACCCTGCCCCGTGTTTGTTGAATTGTTGAGTGTTATGGAACGTGCTTCAGCGAGGCTTCAGCTGCTGTAGGAGTGTGTGAGGGAAGAGACAGCTTGGGACAGACTTGACGAACAGTTTCTTTCCAGCCATAATGCTCCAGCTCCCGTGAGCCTTCCATTCCTGCCCGATCTACACAATGAGATCGAAAAGGCATGGAAGAACCTGTGTTCAGTGCGCATCCATCGCCATCAGCGGACGAACTACGCTGATGTTGAGGGGATGCGCGAACACGGGTATGTGTCGATGCCCCAACTGACCATCTCGCAGCTGGAGAGGCACCGACACTGGGTGCTCCAGCCCTGCCTTTAAAGCCACCAAAAATGACATCACACTTAAGTGGCAGGGCATACGCGGCGGTGGGTCTGGCTGGTGATGCTTTGCACACAATGGCTGTGTTGTAAGCATACCAGGCTGAACGATTTGGACCAAGGTCGGGGTTTTTCCCTTGATGCACTGGAAACAAGCTGCACTGCATCACCGATTTAGCTCTCCGGGCCACCAAACAAACAGAGCTGCGATCAGGGCGCTCGATGGCGGAGATGGTGGCCAGGGAAAGGCATCTGTGGTTGAATTTGGATGACATCGGGGAGAAAGAAAAAAGCCTTTCTTCTTGTTGCACCAGTGTCGCCTTCTGAACTTTTCGGCACCTCCGTCGAGGCTGTGATGGGAAAGTTCAGAGAGGCGTAGGGGCGCTCGGCTGCATTTAAATCTTGCATAACACTGCGGCCCGAATTTGCACACTTCCTACACCCCAGGCACTTCTTGCATCAGCCTGAGGCAGAACCTATGATGAGTGAATCCTTCAATTTGGAACCCTTCTGTAGGTCTGGCGTCGTGTTTGGTAGTAATTGTACTGTCTGGTCAATACTTATCAGGTTGAGCATAGTGTTCAAGAATCTATCTGAGGATTGCTCTGTATGAATACTTAACTCCCTAAGTCTGGTCGGAAGGTCGAAGGACTCTCACGAGGCCTCCCTGTTAGATCAGCCCTAGAGCTGGAGGTGCTCCCCTTATTAGGGTCCTTTTAGAGTGCCCAGCCTCCACAGGGCTCTAAAGCACTGTGTAGATCCAGGATCGAGTAGAGTTATTCCCCTCGTTTGCAGAGGGTTAGAAAGCGCTATGCTTAGTTCTACTCTCCAGGATCCCTGTCTCTATGATCTGGTCTGTGAGCGATTACTGCCACTATCTGTAGTCCTCCCTGTCGGATGCCTCCACAAGTGAGGCAAAATATGTAAGAGACTTTGTTTAGGAAACAGACAGGTTGTTGGCAAGACTAGGTCAGTACATTAGACCAGGTCAGTCTCCCTGGTGGCATGTGGGATTGACTTTATGTCCCCCTCAGAAAGTGACGGGACGGGACTCCTTTGGAAAAGCCATATTCCCTCAAAGGAACCCCTTCCACGGAAGCTGTTGGTTCCAAGCCTGTGAGGAGCCTTGGTAGGCCTTCATTGAATTAGAGGTCTCTTTGAGGCTTATAGCTTGGGCAGTGGCCGTAGGGAATACTGTCACTGTATGTGACCCGGAGGGGGGATTTTTTGGCATCTCGGTGAAACTGCCATTTTCTGATGTTTTTGTCACAGCCATAATTGGCATGCACAACCCTCAGGATGGTATATCGTTCCCCATAGCGTCATCAACGCAGTTCCCTTTCGAAAGGGAACATCTCAGGTTACGACTGAAACCTTTGTTCCCTGAGAACAAGGAATGAGACACTGCGTCTTTAGCCATGCCTCGGAGATGCCTGCTAAACAGTCCCTTCAGACAATAGGTGGATGACGTGTTCTCTAGGCACCCCTTTTATACTTCCGGGTCGCACTAGTAATGACTTCATAGGCTGTCGCCGGCAAATAGAATTGGCGTGATTGGATAAGCATTTCAGGCACCGGTTCACGCTGAGACGTTCCCCGCAGCGTCATCGATTTTCTTATATCATTATTCCTCCCGAATGGAAGGCTATGGCATCCCTACCAACGGAACATAGAAAAATTATGAAATTTGACACATTTGTAATGATGATAATGAATAGTAATCTGACCAATTTTGGAGTCTCTAGGACCAACTCTATAAGACCAGTTAAAAAACTCACAATTTACAGTCATTAGTTCCGGCCAACAGGAAGTCAGATATTTTGGTTTGAATGTGGATTTTCTTTTTGAAAATAAGTCTCTGGGTTTTTAAGTACTCCTCCTGGGGGTTTTTAAGTACTCCTCCTGGGGATTCATGCAATCGCCACAAAACTCGGTCACCATCAAACAAAGACACTGAAGATGCTAAATTGCAAATGATTATAGGATATCTCAAACGGTGTTGCAATGCGGAGGGATTGAGTTTTTTTCCTAAACTCCTAACACATTTGAGTTTATTTTTCAATCAATGTAGTATGTGTACCTTAAAATATCTGTTTGAGGACAAGAAATTAAAACAAATTTAATATTTAAAATAACCAGAAGGCGGCAGTATAGGCTTATTTCAAAAAAAGGATTGGATAAATTCTTCAGAACAGCATTTTAAAGATCAAACTTCTTGATAAGAAAAGTGTTTTCAGACATGGTTAGTTATTTGGATATAAACATATAAACTTAAGACATAATAACTTTTTCAGTTTAGTTTTATTTTTTTTAAATGTTGCATATTCTGTCTCTCTCTCTCTTTCTCTCTCTGCGCATGCGTGAGCTTGAGTGTCTGCTGAGTGAGTCGAGTGTGTTCTTTCACGGGTTTTACTCCGTGTATTGTCACAAAGCACTGAAAGTAGTATTCGTGGTTTAGGGGAGTTGGTTTGGCAGTGTTTCCTCTACATTCATTCAGCCGTGGTGGGCCGCCACACCAAAAATCCTCCCGCCACGGCTGCAGCTTCTCAGTGAGCTCCGATATTGTGCATACTATTGCGTTATTGTTAAGCGGCATAAAAAACATGTAAAGTACCATAACGTTTTTGTGCACTATATTCCAAGACTTCTAAAGTCATTCGATAGCATAATGTGAGGTAAAAAATAATATTTAAGTCGTTAGTTAAAGTTAATGGAAACTCATCTCTCCTCAGTCATTCTCCATTCAGCATTCAAACAGCGCATCACATTCGGTTACGACCGCTACGTCAGTAATACGATGACACTCTCATGACACTCTCAAAGTTCCCATTATTATACTTTATTTGTATAGATAAAGGTCTATGTATGGTTTGCATTCAATTACTTTATCTTGCTGGAGTTTATTCCGCATTCTAAATCATATTCCTTTCTCCTGGGTGTCTGTAAGATTAACTTACAGCACTGGAGTAGAGAGCACTATGAATTCTTCTTCATGCGCACTGTAACTGAAATTTAAAACTGCTCAAACTGTTGCATAGATTAGATATAATACACTAAGCATCAAATATCTCTTCGCTTTGTGCTTTGAACTTTTCAATGTAGCGCGCTGTGACTTTGCGTTGCTTCAAGTGCATCATTCGGCGCACGGGATGCGCATAATCGCTTTGCCGCTCTAAATTGGAGCCTTTCATATTAAAATTAAGGCTGGGCAAAAACTTCTTTTTTTTTTGTTAGATTAATCGTTTTTTTAAATGTGGTCTATTCAAAATCGATTCTCAAAGGTTACGAATTGATTTTTATTCCATATTTATTTATCTATTACCCAAAAGCCAGTATTAGTTTGCACTTCATATAGCCTTGCAGCCTCCATGTTACAGCTAATGCTGTAAGATTTTATGTTAGTTTTATCTTAACATAAAATAACCTGATCCTGTTTGATCAAGGCATGAGACTGTTCTGACTTTTTCAATAATCGATTTTTCATCTTGCATCAAAATCCCGTCTATTCACTGTATGCTTTTGAAATATAGAGTTGGGTTCTGTTTTAATGTACCCAAGTGTACCTAAAATAAAAAATAGTTTAATATACAGGTTTGCAGCTCTTAATTTCTTTTGATTAATTAACCACTTGTAAACTTATGTTCACTGTTCTTTTTTTACAAATATAGGATTTGTGTGCGAGTCGAATCGAAATCGAATTGAGAGCTTGTGAATCAAAATCGAATTGGAACATCTTAATCGATACCCAGCCCAAATTATAATACTTAGGGGAGGTTTAAACACCTGGGGCAAGGGGGCGTGGCCCATGGGAATATCACTCATGGGCGACGCACCCTCCCCCTGGGGAAATGGGCCTGCCACCACAGCTGGAAAAAATCCTAGAGGAAACACTGTTTGGTATTCGAAGATGGCGGAGAAGGCTAGTTTTGAGCAACTCACCCTGCGGCACGGGCTTAAGGTGCCGGTTGCTGATGAGTGCTCGGTCGAGGAAGCTGCTTTAGCGGTGGGAGAGGTGGTGGGTCACCATAATATCCGATCAACGTCTAGGATGAATGGAGCTGTTGTTTTGTTCTTGGACAAAGTTGAGAAAGTTAATGACATTGTAGAAAGTGGTATACTTCTCAATGATTGTTTCGTTAAGATATTTCCACTTGTTAACAAGGAAAATCTTATCTAATGGGCCACAACAGTGTGTTGTGGCAATTTCTTTCAAACAAACATCATCACTGAGTAAGAGACACTCTGAGTCCAATTTAAAGGTTTTAAAGTATTTATTCTCTTGCAAGAGAGATCCTCGTCACCCAGAGGTGGGTAGTAACGAAGTACATTTACTTCGTTACTGTTACTTGAGTATTTTTTTTGGAAAAATGTTACTTTTAGGAGCAGATTTAAATGTGGGTACTTTTACTTTAACTCGAGTACATTTCTAATGAAAAAAACGGTACTTTTACTTCGATACGTTAAGCGACGTTCCTCTCGTTATTTTATTTTAATGCAATACGTGTTGTTAAATGTGTAGTTTATTCCAAACGCTCTGTATCTTTTTTCTGGGCATGAGCGATGCTCAATTCACAAGTGAATCACTCTTGAGTCGATTCTGTTCAAAGACTTCATCAAACAAGTTGGCAGAACTGTCTAAATCAGTTCGCGAATCAGTTTGAATGATTTGTTCGGCCCGCTACCCTGCGGTAATGTGTGTGTATTGCGCAGTGGCATGCGAACTCGTCTTGAAAACGAATGCCTTTGCCTGCATTAGACACAGTTAAACAGTTTAAACGCGCTTGCAGAAATATACGTTTTATTACATCTTGGAAAACAGACAGAAGAAGATCCGTCGATGTGTATTTGATCGTTGAATTGTGTTCAGATGTTCAGTAGCGGTCAGCGCGAGCACATGTGAAGAGTTTTAACTCTTTCTTCTCTGTCAATTGTTCCCTGCCTTTAAATGCCTTTGAATGCAAAACTCTGCAGATTCACTTTATTTCGACAATGTCTAATAATCCAAATGTAGTTGTATAAGTTACTATTATACAAACCAAAGGTCAGGCAATGATTTTCTGGCTACAGATGGCAGAAATAATGCTCGTCTCTTCTGTTTTTGTGGCAAAGATAGCCTATCTAATTATGATAATAATAGTCATTTAAATTAAAAATATCTAAATAATATCATGTTATATATATATATATTTGTAAGGAATAATTGACGACAGGCCGTTGAATTATTAGAAAAATAATGCACACCCGAGGTGGTAATGCGGTCACGATGTGAAGCGGAGTTACACCGGAGTTATGCGAAGCGAAGCGGGGTGTGAATTTTTTTTCTAATAATTCAACGGCCTGTCGTCAATTATTCCGCTTATACTACAGTTACCACACCTCGAAATATTGTTCAGATGATGTATTTCAAGACGTTTGTAAAGTTTTTGTTATTAAAACGCTCTTTTATGTAGGACTAATTTCTTACGCATCTAAACCCATGTTCCGTTGCTAATTCAAAAACGTCATTTTAGAGTTAGCAACGGAGGTTTGAGCCGCTGATAGGAGACTAATGCAGTTTTTAGTGCAGTTATTAGAGAGAGAGAGAGAGAGAGGGGTTGCCATAATGAGACAGAAAAGCATGTGCGTCAATATTATTTTATAAGACTTCGTTAAATTCCCACTCATTCGTTAATTTCTTATATTATAGGCCTATAAGGTAATAACGAAAACCCGTGCAGCAGGACTATCTATTTATTTATATTCAGCTTAATTTTCTATTGATTATAAATAGGACTATATAGGCTACTTTATTTATTAAAATTAAACTGCACGCTTCCATTAATTGTGAAGTTAGACATCGAAAATGGCAGATCAAGCGCATTGGGCTGCATGTTAGCAGAGTTTTTTTCCCTGGTGATCCTTGGCTTGATTTTCGTTTGTATTTTTGTTTCCTGAGAGGATCAAACTCCATTTCTTTCTTTCTTCAGCAGAAGGTGCCCAGTAGCTTCTCAGGCTTGTTTCACACTTGTGCCCTGTGACAGACATGATCTGTCTGCTCTCCAGCCCTGCCTCTGACAGCTTCTTAAGGAATGGTTGGTGTATCTTTTGGATAAGCTGATGCGCGGAAGCATGTTTCCAAGATAGTTCACACCCATCGGTTCAGGGGAATACCAGCAGTCTCTCCCGTCAAGCTCCTCCTGTGGGACTTTCAGTGGATGAAGGTAGAAGGATGTGGCATTAGGTGGGCATTTGGCGATGTACTTTCTGAAACTTTTAACCGGGCAAAGGGGGTCCCCTGGATTGGCAAACATGAATCCTCGGTAGCTGTCTTTGTTGGGATCGGTGGGCTTTTTGTGTTTTTTTGTTTCAGCATTATAAGACAAACAAATATATTCATCGTCATTGTCATCTTTTTTAATGACGAACGAATGCTTTCTTAATTCTCGATTTCCTTCACGCCCTCTCCTTGCCAGGTTCAGCTGAATGTCAAACCAGACTTTGCGAACCAGCCCGGCTGCTGTGTCTGGTGACAGATACGTAGAGTCGTGAATGCGCTCTAATTCAGTGGTCAAAATGGGAGGATGATGAGAACTGGAGTCTTTCCCAGCCTTGTGAAACTTTTTCAGGACGGCCTTGAATACATCGTTAGATGATTTGAATTCTGACTGCCCAATGATGTTGTATTTGGATATATAGCGGTTCAGTCCAGCTCGTAGAGAGAGAAAACTTGACACTGAATACTCTGCGCCGGATGCGTTTCGGACAGTGCCATAGAAAGCCCACAGCTGGGTATTTAAAGTGTCTGCCCCGTCTCTCTCTACTTTGTCAACAGACGTATTTTTGGGCTTAAGCCAGTCGTTAAACACATTGACAGCCCAAGCTGTTGTGTTTTTGGTGTTTTCTTCATGTTTTTCACCCTCGAGTCTGTCTAGCTGTTCTTCACTGATTGTTTTATGTCTTTTGTTGTTTCCCTGAAAATAATTGCACACCGTAGAACGTTTTAACGTCAACCAATCAGATTCAAGCATTTAACGGCCCTGTAGTATAAATATATATATATACACTGTTAGCAATTGATGTAATTTCTACAGTAAATGTTACAACAATGTATTGTATTTGTGTTTTTACTGTAAATGGCAATGCATCATGGGAAATTAATGGACAGTCCTGTATTATTATTGTAACTACACTGTACACGCGGAGTTTTACAACGATTTTACAGCCACCGCGTTGCATCATGGGATCACCGCGGACTGAATTTTGAATTTTTAGGCGGTTAGTTCTAAACGAACATTCTGGGACTAACGTTAAGCCATCATTCAAGAAGACGAAAAAAAGAAGCAGCAAACATTCTGGGACGAAGGTAAGTTAACTTCACGTTACCCTTACATATATATTTTTATATCATAGATATAACGTTATTAGTTCTGCATATCTGACGGTTTCGTCTGCTTTGATTAACGTTAGCTAACATAAAGTCAGCTGTAAGTTATACGTTAGACTGAAAACAGCTGAAATAGGGCATGGGCAGAAATAGGTGCTTTTATGATAAGGTAGCTAACATTATTAACGCGTCTCTTCCTCCATCAGTCCATTGAAATCAGGTAGTTGCTAACGTTAGCCTTGTTCATCACAAATTAATGCTTTTTTAATCTGCCTGAAGTAACGTCAACATGGTTATTTCAATGTTTGGATGGATTGGCTAGCTAGCTCGACTGTCATTTAAGGCTGTCAACGAATATTCTAAATTCGAATAGTTTTAAAAACAGAATTTCGAAGGTGAAAATTAATATTCGAATGTGGAAAAACACGCCACGGTAACTTAGCAGAGGCGCGGCTGTCTGCTTTCCGAATGGGCGCGCTGCCTGGGATATTGCATGAATAAGGTAACTTAGGTTAGATAGCAGCTACAGCACTTTCATGCACTGCAGTCAGGCTCCACTGGTTTGATTATTTAACGTTACCGTTTCACGTCAAGGAAAAGTTCCATGTTTAACGTTAAGTTACCACAGCACAGCTCGCTCGGAGCGTTCAATGTCGGTTCTATATACTGTAAAACTTCAATTAATGTTAATAATATTTGTTTCAATCACTGAATGAAGCCTGCTATATTTGGGACAAGAGTTGAGACCTTAAATTGCTTGCACAAAACTCTTGATCAGCATTCAACATTTGTTTATTGTTGTTGAACCGTTATGCGCAGAGAGCTGTGAGGGCGAGAGAGAGAAAGAGTGCCTGCGAGACGAGAGTGCGAGCCAGCGAGCAAGAGTGAGGTCTGCGGTCTTGGCCGTTGATTTACTTGCTTTTGTGTAGGTAATACGTTGTCAAATAGGTTTAAACTTAAATGAACTACCTATACAAGTACGTTAGTTATGTCTCTTTGTGTTAACGTTAATTTGTCCTGTTATTGACGTAATGCAAAATGCACAACCAGATGTTCGAATATATGTTTGTTTGTTTTTTTAGAGGGAATATTCGAACGTCATTTTTGAGCATTTTTTCTGTTTAAAAAATGTCTTTATTTGAGTTGTTGATGGAGGGTGTGGGGGTTTAAGGAGATAATAATGTTCAAGTGTAGGTGTGCGAGTCTTTCTCCACTTGAACATTACTGAATTCATGTTAGGTGGCAATAGTGTGTTGTGCAGCTTTTAGTTATCATATTGTTAATGGGTTTCAGGAGAGATACTGCGCGGCGCAGACGTGGATTATGTCCATGGAAGGAGCATGGTGTGATGGGGCCCCACAGCAACCTCCTGCATGGATTCTTCAACTTGCAATATCCGCCAGAAGCCGCAAGCACACTTGAATTCATTCAGAGGTGAGTTTAAACATGGCACTGTCATGAAAACGATCATAGCAATTATGGAGGTATATTATATATATTTTATTTAAATCAACTGAACGCCTGTGACAGCGCGATTTGTAGTTGTAGAGAATAGCCACACATATGTATCAGTAAATTTGAAGTCAAAGAGAGAAATGTTTTTTAATAGTTGTAAACTTGGTGACTTTTTTCTCTTCCACAAACACAACACAACAGTTACACCTTCTCGAATTCTTCATTGCAGGTGCACAAATCCTATTCTACAAATCACAAATTAAGAAACTCGTACGCTCACATTTTTGATACAATTGCTGCAGTGAATATGGTGCAAAACGCATTTACAACACCCGCATCAAGAAATGTGAAGTCGTGGATAAATTTTTCACATCCACAAATCAGTATGTGAATTCATCCAATGAGAGTTGCACACTTGAAGAATATTTCTTGTGTATGTCTTGTATACGTTTCTAGCACAAACACAAGTACATAACTACAGCTGCTTGAATCTGCTGTGATGAATCTCAAACACTGTTTTTCGCTTTCAAGTGACAAGTTTCGCGCGCTCTCCATTTTGCACCGTGGTTGGTTCTATTTGGTTCAAAAGTGTGTTGTGCATCTGTAGAGGCACTTGGCGGAGCCTACATTAATATTCATGAGTTTCCCGAGCATGCGCATGTCTAACTGCTCATTTTAGTTCACGCGATTGTTTCTCAGCAGGTTTAATGGATTATTTAAAAAAAGGTAAATATAGTTTCAGCGCAAACTTAAAATACAATTGTGCATCATTTCATAAAGCTCATATACTTTTATGACATGAAATTATGCACAATTGTATTTTAAGTTCATGCTCGGGAAACTCATGAATATTAATGTAGGCTCCGCCAAGTGCCTCTACAGATACAAGAAATATTCTTCAAGTGTGCAACTCTCATTGGATGAATTCACATACTGATTTGTGGATGTGAAAAATTTCTCCACGACTTCACATTTCTTGATGCGGGTGTTGTAAATGCGTTTTGCACCATATTCACTGCAGCAATTGTATCAAAAATGTGAGCGTACAAGTTTCTTAATTTGTGATTTGTAGAATAGGATTTGTGCACCTGCAATGAAGAATTTGAGAAGGTGTAACTGTTGTGTTGTGTTTGTGGAAGAGAAAAAAAAGTCAAATTTATATCTGATGCACACCCCTCCAACCTTGGCATCGATCGTGCCAAGCCACAGACACACACATACTCATATAGCCTACGATGACTCTCAGTCTCACACACACAAGCACTCATTCATTCATAAAGATACCTTAATGTTTCATGTCATGGTTATTACCATGTCATATCAGTCTTAAATGTTACCTGATAAGTGTGTTTTTCCCCCTGTTTTCAGAGCCTTTTGCGGCATATATCCCCAGACGGGCAGCAAGGCAGAGAAAAAACGAGGGCTGAATGCACCAGTTTGCACACTTTTGAGGAAACTGCTGGATTTTGAATTGGTGGGCAGGGGACATTAGTGGACAGGGGACATTAGTGGACAGGGGACATTAGTGGACAGGGGACATTAGTGGGCAGGGGACATTAGTGGACAGGGGACATTAGTGGGCAGGGGACATTAGTGGACAGGGGACATTAGTGGACAGGGGACATTAGTGGACAGGGGACATTAGTGGACAGGGGACATTAGTGGACAGGGGACATTAGTGGACAGGGGACATTAGAGGACCTTAGTAGGCAGGGGACATTAGTGGACAGGGGACATTAGTGGACAGGGGACATTAGTGGACAGGGGACATTAGTGGACAGGGGACATTAGTGGACAGGGGACATTAGTGGGCAGGGGACATTAGTGGACAGGGGACATTAGAGGACCTTAGTAGGCAGGGGACATTAGAGTAGGGCTGGGCGATAAAACGATAATTATCGCGATATAATTTTTCTCGATAAAACGATATGAAGAGTTCGATAATGTGTATGCGCCAAAAGCGGAACTTAACTCATTTGAACCGCGCGCGCCACACGGACCGTTTATCCGCTCGGCTCAAAGTCCAAACGGCGTCGGCAGCGCGAGCTCACTAGAGCAGACGCGTTTACTCTCAGATCGCTCTTGGTCACGAGATCCAGTGAGAAGCGCTTGAATTCAGTGAAGAACACACGTCTCAGTGATTTAAACCAGTTTAAAGGCAGATGAGACGGCGCTGACGAACAGGAGAAACACTGTGTGCGCAACGATACAGTCAGAAGGCTTTTCCGTCTACAAAGTCCCATCATTCACCACGGATTTACTGTAACGTTAGCCTAGTAATATTAACTGCACCATGAAATGTGGCATATACATATTGAATTGTATTATATTATTAATGTAGACAATGTATTAAAGGACTAATGGAATATTATTACAGTATTTAATAATGTATTTAGGCTACTGGTTTTCATAAATACCATAGAAACCATAAAGTAACATTTTGCCAAGATAGTGAGGTGCTGTAGGCGATACCCGGTTTATCTGTGGTTATCATGATCTAAATGCATGATGCTGGATGACCAATTGTTCATTTTAATAAAACTCAAACAGTCAGAATATTACATTTTACCAAATAAAAATAAGCACATGCAGAAACTAAGAAATTATTTTTTCTATTAAGATATGTATTTTGTTAAGGAAAAATTACAAATGTTTGAATGTTCTAACTCAGATTTGCGAATGTTCACCTGTTTGGCAAGTGTTTGTCATGATGCGTTCTGACAATAAAGACTAGGCCTAATTTAAAACCACAATTAACGCTCTGGTTCATTTTTGCTCCTAACTTTCACTTAGGAGCAAACATCTGGCTTTAAACTTGAAAGAAATTAAGAGTTGACATTTATCGTGATAATTATCGATATCGACTGATATAAAAAAAATTTATCGTGATTTTTGTTTTTTGCCCATATCGCCCAGCCCTACATTAGAGGACCTTAGTAGGCAGGGGACATTAGGGGACATTAGTGGGCAGGGGACATTAGAGGACCTTAGTAGGCAGGGGACATTAGTGGGCAGGGGACATTAGTGGGCAGGGGACATTAGTGGGCAGGGGACATTAGGGGACCTTAGTAGGCAGGGGACATTAGGGGACATTAGTGGGCAGGGGACATTAGAGGACCTTAGTAGGCAGGGGACATTAGTGGGCAGGGGACATTAGTGGGCAGGGGACATTAGAGGACCTTAGTAGGCAGGGGACATTAGTGGGCAGGGGACATTAGTGGGCAGGGGACATTAGTGGGCAGGGGACATTAGAGGACCTTAGTAGGCAGGGTACATTAGAGGGCAGTGGACATTAGTGGGCAGGGGACATTAGTAGGCAGGGGACATTAGAGGGCAGGGGACATTAGAGGACCTTAGTAGGCAGGGGACATTAGAGGGCAGGGGACATTAGTGGGCAGGGGACATTAGTAGGCAGGGGACATTAGAGGGCAGGGGACATTAGTGGGCAGGGGACATTAGAGGACCTTAGTAGGCATGGTACATTAGAGGGCAGTGGACATTAGTGGGCAGGGGACATTAGAGGACCTTAGTAGGCAGGGGACATTAGAGGGCAGGGGACATTAGTGGGCAGGGGACATTAGTAGGCAGGGGACATTAGAGGGCAGGGGACATTAGTGGGCAGGGGACATTAGAGGACCTTAGTAGGCAGGGGACATTAGTGGACCTTAGAGGGCAGGGGACATTAGAGGACCTTAGTAGGCAGGGGACATTAGTGGACCTTAGAGGGCAGGGGACATTAGTGGGCAGGGGACATTAGAGGACCTTAGAGGGCAGGGGACATTAGAGGACCTTAGTAGGCAGGGGACATTAGTGGACCTTAGAGGGCAGGGGACATTAGAGGACCTTAGTAGGCAGGGGACATTAGTGGGCAGGGGACATTAGTGGGCAGGGGACATTAGTGGGCAGGGGACATTAGGGGACCTTAGTAGGCAGGGGACATTAGGGGACATTAGTGGGCAGGGGACATTAGAGGACCTTAGTAGGCAGGGGACATTAGTGGGCAGGGGACATTAGTGGGCAGGGGACATTAGTGGGCAGGGGACATTAGAGGACCTTAGTAGGCAGGGTACATTAGAGGGCAGTGGACATTAGTGGGCAGGGGACATTAGAGGACCTTAGTAGGCAGGGGACATTAGAGGGCAGGGGACATTAGTGGGCAGGGGACATTAGTAGGCAGGGGACATTAGAGGGCAGGGGACATTAGTGGGCAGGGGACATTAGAGGACCTTAGTAGGCAGGGTACATTAGAGGGCAGTGGACATTAGTGGGCAGGGGACATTAGAGGACCTTAGTAGGCAGGGGACATTAGAGGGCAGGGGACATTAGTGGGCAGGGGACATTAGTAGGCAGGGGACATTAGAGGGCAGGGGACATTAGTGGGCAGGGGACATTAGAGGACCTTAGTAGGCAGGGGACATTAGTGGACCTTAGAGGGCAGGGGACATTAGTGGGCAGGGGACATTAGAGGACCTTAGTAGGCAGGGGACATTAGTGGACCTTAGAGGGCAGGGGACATTAGTGGGCAGGGGACATTAGAGGACCTTAGTAGGCAGGGGACATTAGTGGACCTTAGAGGGCAGGGGACATTAGAGGACCTTAGTAGGCAGGGGACATTAGTGGGCAGGGGAGTTTTTACTGTACTGTACCAGTTTGGTACAGTAATAGATTGTTTGTGCATTGTGCACTCTGTTTTCTCATCAGTTTTAAGACAAAATAAAAATATATAAAAAAATACTATGTGTTTTGTTTTTCTTTGCAGAAGTCTGAAAGAGGACATTTATCCAAGTTACAACATTTAATTGTAATATTTACAATATTCTGTCCTGTGAATTTACAGGAAATCTCTAAAATTACAGGAAATTCCTGGCTACTGAATTGCCGTGAATATAAAATTTTGCTGTAATATTTACAGTATTCTATCCTGTGAAATTACAGGAAATTCTACAGTACCTTGTTGTAGTTATTTTACAATAACAGTCCTGTATACAGTTTACAGTACATTTACGGCAACTATTAGCCAGGAATTTCCTGTAAAATTACAAGAAATTTCTAACAGTGTATATAATGTATATATACATACATACATAGCTAGCTTAACTAGCATAACTAGCTACTTTCATTGGATACGTTTTACTCTTACTCAAGTAACTATTAAGATTGTTACTTTTACTTTTACTTTGAGTAAATATTTCTATAAGTGCTTGTACTTTTACTTGAGTACAGTTTTTGGATACTCTACCCACCTCTGTCGTCACCAATACACATGCGTGAGTCAGTGAGGAGCGATAAAGAGAAGCAGTGCCCGTCTGTTTTATATCTCATTCCCTTCAAGGCCTTATTTCTCCCCTCACAGGAGAGATACCAGTTTGTTTGTCTATTAAAGCTTACACTGGTCCTGGGAGGTAAATGCCCCCCTTGAATACAAATGCACCCAAGATGACCCCTTGACCATCTGCTTTTCCTTACCCCTACTGACTCACAACCACAGTAAGTCATCACACAAAGGCCCCTTCTCACTGCTAGTGAGAAAACATATGAGGCATACATTTTGAATCACTAAAGATCAAGAAACACTTGAAAACTTCCGTTACAAGTGTTTGTCTAACATCACCGTCTCGTATTGTGTGTCCTTGTAAATACAGAGCACGACTATTTGTGGAGCCCAAAGACAAAGCTGTATAAAAGCCGGGACCTTAAACCGAGGCACTTCCAGACTCACTGTCAGCAGCGGCAGATGAGCAACACGTTATAGCCGGCACTTCCGGTTGTGGAAAACTTCTGATGGCTATTACAACGATAATGTTGTTGTAGTAAGGTATACTATAGTGATGGACAAAGAAGGTTTAATAACAGATCAAAATCATTTCTGATCTCTCACTATGCTCAGAAGGAAAACGGGGAGAAATTAGTATCTACCGCACGCACCGTCTGTTTTTTTTCTTTTTATCATAGCCTACAAATGTCTTCGTTCATAGTCTGACATATATTAGAAGCTATGTGTGTGTCTGTCATGGATTTGCACTGAATTGATTCTCAAAAATCGGTTCAATACGGAACAAGACTTTTATGTGTCAAATACGGGATGATTCCGTATTATACGGAACGGTTGGCAACCCTATCGACCGGAGACTCACTTTTCACACACTCTCTCACGCCACACATCCATTTTCTCACGCAACTTACCGAATGTATATTCCTCAAACATAATATCAACCAATCAGTGTTTTTCAAGAGGTCAAAATAACAGCTGGAGACAATGTCCCATAACATTTACCTCAGAAAAGCCATTTAATGACCATGATATATATAGCACGTTATTGTGGCTAGAAAAAAGAGCTATAGAGAGTATTCTGCTAATTATGTGTAGGCCTACTATATTAGGCTACATATTTATTACATTTTGTACTTATATCATTAAATACAGTTGTTATTACGATAAAAAACTAATTATATTTAATTAAATTTTTATAAATAGCAGTAATTATAAAATATATTTTGGTGCAAGCAAGTAATTACTTTGCAATATGAGTGTTCAGAAATAGGCGTACTAATACACAGCACATGAGATAGAGCCAGCGAGCGCTTCTGCTGGATTCCTGCATTGCCACATCACACAGTAACTGATATGATATGATGTTTATATAAGGCTTGCCAACGTATGCTTGCAGCTCATTTATTGAGGGACGTAGCGGGGTAAAGTTAGTTTTAGGTTCGATATTCGCCAGACATTCGTTTTTCCATGTCACTGCTCTATAAAGTCGGCAGTCTTACAGATATATCAATACCAGGATTGCTTTTAACAGTAGCCAATCAATGTATGTCGACATGAAAAACACCAACTGCGTTAAAACGTATAATTTTTACTAGTTAAAATTACTTTTTATACTTAAAAAAGGACATGTTTAAATTCCAAAGCTTGCAGTGGGATACTATTAGTAACACCGAAATGCATTAGTATGCCAAAATGCATAAATGAACACCGACTTACCAGTGACATTTTGCCAAGACCTCCCATACTGTATGTACAATATACAAATATTAATATGAAAATAATTCACCTAAAGTGTTTTTTCATGTTTAAAATGTTGTAGTAATTCCCTAGTGACCAGACTGACTTTCTACAGGTGAAATTTCCACAATACCTCCCTTACTGTACGTACAGTACACCAATATTAATTTGAAAATATTACTGTAATTCACCTATAGTGTTTTTTTTCATGTTTCAAAGGTTGTAGTAATTCCCCAGTGACCAGACTGACTTACTACAGGTGAAAATGTAACAATACCTCCCTTACTGTACATACAGTACACAAATATTAATATGAAAATATTACTGTAATTCACCTATAGTGTTTTTTCATGTTTCAAAGGTTGTAGTAGTACCCTAGTGACCAGACTGACTTACTACAGGTGAAAATTTAGCAATACATCTTTTACTGTACATACAGTACACAAATATTAATATGAAAATATTACTGTAATTCACCTATAGTGTTTTTTCATGTTTCAAAGGTTGTAGTAATTCCCTAGTGACCAGACTGATTTACTACAGGTGAAATTTTGACCATACCTCCCTTACTGTACGTACAGTACACAAATATTAATATGAAAATATTACTGTAATTCACCTATAGTGTTTTTTCAAGTTTCAAAGGTTGTAGTAATTCCCTAGTGACCAGACTGACTTACTACAGGTGAAATTTTGACCATACCTCCCTTACTGTACGTACAGTACACAAATATTAATATGAAAATATTACTGTAATTCACCTATAGTGTTTTTTCAAGTTTCAAAGGTTGTAGTAATTCCCTAGTGACCAGACTGACTTACTACAGGTGACATTTTGACCATACCTCCCTTACTGTACGTACAGTACACAAATATTAATATGAAAATATTACTGTAATTCACTTATAGTGTTTTTTCACGTTTCAAAGGTTGTAGTAATTCCCTAGTGACCAGACTGACTTACTACAGGTGAAAATTTAACAATACCTCCCTTACTGTACGTACAGTACACAAATATTAATATGAAAATATTACTGTAATTCACTTATAGTGTTTTTTCACGTTTCAAAGGTTGTAGTAATTCCCTAGTGACCAGACTGACTTACTACAGGTGAAAATTTAACAATACCTCCCTTACTGTACGTACAGTACACAAATATTAATATGAAAATATTACTGTAATTCACCTTTAGTGTTTTTTCAAGTTTCAAAGGTTGTAGTAATTCCCTAGTGACCAGACTGACTTACTACAGGTGACAATTTAACAATACATAATTTACTGTACGTACAGTACACAAATATTGATACTAAAATATTACTGTAATTCACCTAAATCATTTTTTCATATTTCAAAGGTTGTAGTAGTACCCTATTGACCAGACTGACTTACTACAGGTGAAATTTTAACAATATATCCTTTACTATACGTACAGTACACAAATATTGATACTAAAATATTACTGTAATTCACCTTTAGTGTTTTTTCAAGTTTGTGAAAAAATTATTTAGGTGAATTACAGTAATATTTTAGTATCAATAGTTGTGTACTGTACGTACAGTAAGGGAGGTATGGTCAAAATTTCACCTGTAGTAAGTCAGTCTGGTCACTAGGGAATTACTACAACCTTTGAAACGTGAAAAAAAACTTTAAGTGAATTACAGTAATATTTTCATATTAATATATGTGTACTGTACGTACAGTAAGGGAGGTATGGTCAAAATTCCACCTGTATCAAGTCAGTCTGGTCACTAGGGAATTACTACAGCCTTTGAAACATGAAAAAAACCCACTATAAGTGAATTACAGTAATATTTTCATATTAATATTTGTGTACTGTACGTACAGTAAGGGAGGTATTGTCAAAATTTCACCTAGTAAGTCAGTCTGGTCACTAGGGAATTACTACAACCTTTGAAACATGAAAAAACACTATAGGTGAATTACAGTAATATTTTCATATTAATATATGTGTACTGTACGTACAGTAAGGGAGGTATGGTCAAAATTCCACCTGTATCAAGTCAGTCTGGTCACTAGGGAATTACTACTGTAATGGGGCTCTACTGGTTATGAAAATTAGTCACCAATATGGGGTGTCTAGTCAGGACACGGAAGGCAGGAATATTCGTTGAAGGTTTTTATATATACTTTGAAATACAGATGCACAGGCACTATTTATCATGAACTTTACAGTGTAAGTGTGGTTCTAAAAGAAAGGAAATAAACATAGATGTTAACTAACATCAACACAATTGAGGCTAATAACTCTCCTTAGTCACTTAAATAAACAGTGCTAAACATGTCATGAAAAGCGAACCACAATAAGAATGCCATACAAGCTACACATACAACAGAGATAAAGGCTATCACTGACTGTAAACTCAACCATAATAATATCGCTAATATTACCTTATCTATATGATATAATTGTAACTTACTTGTGATCACTGACGCACACGAACACAATCTGAAGCTTAACTAATAAACTGATGAAACTGAAACTAAACTGACAGCCGTTCTCTGCAAGCTAGGGCATGTCGCAACATGTCTGAAAGGGGGCGTGGTCCGAGCGAACACTCGCAGTACATACTCTGTCCAGACTCACATCACTTGAGCCTTTTGCACAACTACAGCCTTTGAAACATGAAAAAAACCCACTATAAGTGAATTACAGTAATATTTTCAAATTAATGTGTGTACTGTACGTACAGTAAGGGAGGTATGGTCAATTTCACCTGTAGTAAGTCAGTCTGGTCACTAGGGAATTACTACAACCTTTGAAATATGAAAAAACACTATAGGTGAATTACAGTAATATTTTAATATTAATATTTGTGTACTGTACGTACAGTAAGGGAGGTATGGTCAATTTCACCTGTAGTAAGTCAGTCTGGTCACTAGGGAATTACTACAACCTTTGAAATATGAAAAAACACTATAGGTGAATTACAGTAATATTTTAATATTAATATTTGTGTACTGTACGTACAGTAAGGGAGGTATGGTCAAAATTCCACCTGTATCAAGTCAGTCTGGTCACTAGGGAATTACTAAAACCTTTGAAACTTGAAAAAACACTAAAGGTGAATTACAGTAATAATTTAGTATCAATATTTGTGTACTGTACGTACACAGTCGCTAGAGATCATCATGAAGACGGTGTCAGAGTGTTTCGAAGCCTCGACACAATACGGCACATTTGCTTTTCACGAAAGCCTCGATCTACCCACCCCTAGCGATTAATAGTGTAACCCAGGTCACTGAGGAGATTCTGTTGACGTAAGGAGAGAGAGCATGAAAAAAAAAAGAGACTAACACTTGTGAATATATATAACAGTTATTTTATTAATATCTGTGGGGAAAGGAAAAAAAAAGAAAAGAAAAGAGGAAGAAAGTTTAAGATTCTAAGAGAAGATAAGAAAATGCATAAACTAAATCATAAAACTTATTTAGAAAAGTTATCCAATTTAACGAGATGGAGATTGGTTCAGATTGGTCCCAAACATTCCATCTTGAACATAATCAGAAAGAATTATCACCCAAACACTGCTCATTTCAGATGATATTGAAAACACCTGATCGCTTTTCGAGCTATGTTAGAAATGTGATCAGAATCATCATATAATAAGGGTAAATTGCCATACTTTTGGTACACTGGAGGGAGTATGAAGTTAAATTAGCCTACCTTTTGCAATATTGTGCATTTATATTTTTTGTGTATTTCACATGATTTTATATAATTATATTGATTGGTTTGTTAAATACACACGTTGGGCCTCATTCATGAAACATTCGTAAATATACGAGTAAATATGTCAGTGATTTGCGCGTAAAGAGACCTTCCCGAAAACTCTTCTCCTGATTCACAAATACTTCGTAAACGTCAGATGTGATAGTGAAACGTGTGTGTGTGTGTTATGAATTCCAATCAGTCGTAAATGGGACGCGCGTGCACGCTCATTCCCAATTACCATAAATCCCGCCCATTAAGTCCGACTGCCAACTATATATGGGCATCATATTATGACACCAAACGAAGGATTTCAAAATGTCTTCTCAAAAGCGAATGAAAAAGAACAATTTCTCAGATGCAGAAATTGAAGTTTTATTATCAGAAGTTCATTAAAAACGCCACATTTTATTTTCAAGCGTAGCCTATAGTGGCATATCAGGTCCTAAAAAAAGGAAGCTTGGCAGATATTACAGATGCAGTTACTGGAGTTCCATCTGTTAATCGAACAGTCCCAGAAGTGAAAAGAAAATGGTTCGACATGAAGCGACTGCAAAAAACGAATTAGTTCACTTCGAAAAAATATAGCCCAGCCCTATTGAAAGCAATTAATTATTTTATCAAAGTGTAGCCTACTGTTTGCAGATGCTATTACTGGCTCTCATAATAAAAGTAAAAAGAAAAAACATATGTATTGCTATATATAGCCTAATAATATTTTTTCAAAATGCTGTGTGTTAATGTACCCGATTAGGTGAATTAAAATGCAGCCTTATTAATGAGCAAAACGTTCGGAAGTTAAACGCACTATTTACACGTGGTTGGGAGCAGGTGTAGATTTCTTTCGTACCAACTAACATTTGGAAAATACGAACATTTTAATGAATCCGAAAATTTACGCCAGAACCACTTTACACACGATTTACACAAAAATTCGTTCTGCTCGTGTTTCATGAATGAGACCCAATATTCCTTTTATTGCTGTATTATATCTAATACAGTATCTCTTCAGTTTAAACTATAAATGCATGCTGTCCACTAAAGTGCACATTTGAAAATTAAAAGTAAAAAAAAAAAAAAAATGAATGAGGTTATAATTCATGCATGAAAGGGTAAACAAACAAACGTGTCAAAAGATTTGGTTGTATTTTGGTACTGTAATGACGTTTTTAAAACGTCATATTCAAACGTGCAGATAACGTTATTTTAACACCTAAATAAAACGTCTCGCCAAAGTTGCATTTTGGTCTGGTTTTGTTTTCGTAGTAGACAAACGTGATATTTACGTTTTTTTGACCACCTAAAGAAAACATACCTGGTTGGTATTTTCACAACGTTTCTAAAACGTTTTATTTTGGTTACATTCTTTTTTTTATTTTAGATGTGGTTTCTTAAACGTTTTTAAAACGTTGCACTGCAACATTACCTAATTGCAACCAAAAAACAACGTTGTGAAACGTTGTAAAAACTTTTTGTGTTTGCTGGGAGTTTGCTATCTGGGTAATGAGACCAAAGATCGCCCGTTAGATATACACAAGACGATTATATCTCATGTTTAACCGCTAGACTAGACATCAGAGCCAGCAGCAAACATCAGAAGCACTAGCCGAGGTCAGGCGGGTCCAGTCGGGGTTAATGATCGCTGCCCACACAGCAAAAGGAGGTATCGCGGCTTCCGGAACGGACCCGTATCGGCGTCCACTTGCGCGCGGTGACGGATCCGCAACGAAGGCGGATCGTGGACCCGCCGTGGCTCCGTACGGCCTCCGCTCTGCATCCGCGATTATTGATACACATCCGCCGCGGACCCGCAACGGACTCAAAAAATAGTGGCTCATTTGGCCCGGGTCCATTTTGGACCCGTTTATCTAATTTTTTAAATCCCTTCTGTTCTTACTGTAGGCTAGGATAAAATAGGATTAACTAAACTATAGGATAAAACCAAAACTATCACTATGGCCTAATAGACCTTAAAGGATAATTCCGGTATTTAACACCTTGAGTCTATATTGTAGTTTGTTTTGGATGAACAAGAGTGGTGGACAACATTTTTTTGACAATGGTTCCTCTCTCGAGTTTTTGACTATAATAGAATTGGCCATGGACCCATTTAACATGGGAGTCAATGTGCATGTCAGAAAATGTCATTAAAACAGCCAATAATGTTCGTTTACAAATCTGTTAAACTCACCGAGTGGTTAGTGGTGTTCGTTGATGATTATAAACAATATATCGTCGCAATATATGATTCCAATCCGTTTATTTTGCTATAGTGGAACTATTTTTTCAACAATGGGATTTTACAAAATGACGAATAAAACACGACAGAAACTGTATTTCGCAACACTTTTTGTTTCTGGAACATCAACTAACATCACTAATCACTCGGTGAGTTGCACAGTTTTGAAAAATAATGTTAAAGGTTGTTTTAATGACATTTTCGGACATGCACATTGACTCCCATGTTAAATGGGTCCATGGCCAATTCTTTTATAGTCAAAAACTCGAGAGAGGAACCATTGTCAAAAAAATGTTGTCCACCACTCTTGTTCATCCAAAACATACTACAATATAGACTCAAGGTGTTAAATACCGGAATTATCCTTTAAGCTTAAAATCTGCATTGAATTTTTAACCTAACAATATTTATAGGCCTAACAGAAAAGTTCCAATACAAGACATAAATTTACTGTACAAAAGTAATCACTACTCAATGGAATATAAAATTGACATTTACATTTATGAAAAGTTGTAGATTAAAGGCTATGCCGTTTTTGTTAAGTATATGTTGGCTTGGCTAATCTACATTCATTTTGCAGTCAACCTAATTTAATGCTTTATAGGCCAAGGTCGGTGCACACATAAAATATTTTATCTATTAGGCTACAACTTCAATGAAATTCTGCACGATGCACAGCTAAACTATCAGAAAGGGAGTGAACAACAAGAGGTTCAATAAAAATGTTTTATTGTTGAATCACTTCTATCACTCAGTTTGTGTGGATGGAGGCGGGACACGTCTCCTCGTTGCCCGATCTGCCGCCAGGTTGAACCACCTGATGGCGTGCTTGGTGACCTCCGCATCCGTGGCTGAGCGTGTCACTGTGTTTTTCCTCACAGCACCTGTAATAAAACAGACAGATATGTTTATGTTTATGGTATGTATGTGGAATATTAAACGAAATATAGTAACACAGCTTTAATAATAAGCTACATGCCTCGTTTTATTTTCTTTGCCATTGACATCCGACTGAAACAACAAACTGTAAGTGAATTACAGTAATATTTTCATATTAATATTTGTGTACTGTACGTACAGTAAGGGAGGTATTGTTAAATTTTCACCTGTAGTAAGTCAGTCCCCAGATAGCAGACCGATGTCGATTCAACGTTGATTTTTAGTTGTAAAGGTTAGTATCAATCATCAATCAAATGACATCAATCAGAACGTTATTACACCGAAAATAAAACATCGATTCAACATTGAAATGCGGTTGAATGGCGTGTCTGACGTTGATTCAACGTTAATTCGATGAGCAAAACGATGTTGTTTCAATGTCACGAGAAACGTCGTTTCCACATTGATTCGATGTCAGTTTGCTATCTGGGACGTCACTACCCAGATAGCAGACCGATGTCGATTCAACGTTGATTTTTAGTTGTAAAGGTTAGTATCAATCATCAATCAAATTTCAACGTTGAATCAACTTCAGAACGTTATTACACCAAAAATAAAACATCGATTCAACATTGAAATGCGGTTGAATGGCGTGTCTGGCGTTGATTCAACGTTAATTCGATGAGCAAAACGATGTTGTTTCAATGTCACGAGAAACGTTGTTTCCACATTGATTCGATGTCAGTTTGCTATCTGGGTAGGGTACTACTACAACCTTTGAAACATGAAAAAAACACTATAGGTGAATTACAGTATTATTTTCATATTAATATTTGTGTACTGTATGTACAGTAAGGGAGGTATGGTCAAAATTTCACCTGTAGTAATTCAGTCTGGTCAATAGGGTACTACTACAACCTTTGAAATATATAAAAAAAATATTTAGGTGAATTACAGTAATATTTTCATATTAATATTTGTGAACTGTACGTACAGTAAGGGGGTTATTGGCAAAATATCATACGTAGTAAGCCAGGGTCGTCACTAGGAACAACTACTACAACCTTTGGAACTCGAAAAAACATTAATTATAGGACTTCGGTTTGCACTGTGGGCTGAATTTGCAGACTGTCCCTAAAGCAGCCTATGTGAATATGCAGCGAATATCGAACCTAAAACTAACTTTACCCCGCTCTGGGACGTGCAGGTTGTGCAGTGACACGCAACTTTAGAAACTATTCCTACAATATTTCTTCACTTGCTACAATATCGACTTTGATTATGCTCATGGCTCTGTGAAGCGGACTAAATCTAAATCTGGGTCTCAGAGTGAAGCGGAAGTAGAGCCGTGGCGAGGTGAAAGGTAACACTTCCGGAAACACTCGAGCAGCGGCTAGGCTAGCGGAAGAAGCTAACCGTGTTTGTGTGGCCGACCGTGGGTTTGTTATTGCAGGAGTAAACCCGATCGGTCGCTCGCAGGGCTCACGGGTATGATCGCCGAAGGGGAACGGGTGTGAACCGGGCAGGAATGCGCGCGGAGACGCGGTGAAGGGACCCGGAAGCGGCGAGGCTTTTGTTCGACCCGAGGACAATACACTCTTCAGCTCCAGCATCGAGCTAACGAGTCCCGGGGCTTGTGTTCGTGTGTTCCCGCAGCATCTGGAGGAAAGCCTTCAGAGATGAGGAGCTGACGGGCACAGACGCCTGAAGATCGCCTCGTCGATGTAAACACGGTCTGATGATGCGCGTGGCGTAGCGGTGTGTGTGTGTGTGTGTGTGTGTGTGTCAGATGATGTCTCAGCTCGGTGAGTTCGTGGCTCCTCCGGAGTGTCCGGTGTTCGAGCCCAGCTGGCAGGACTTCAGCGACCCTTTCGGATTCATCCACAAGATCCGAGACATCGCAGAGAACACGGGCATCTGCAAGATCAGGCCCCCGACGGTAACAACAACCACACAATAATAACACAATACACAATAATAACACATCAGATCACACACACACAATACTGTATCATCACTGAGAACACAAGCACTGTAAAGGGTTGATATACTCAATACTGTAAACATAAACACTATAATAACAGCAGATCAGAAGATCAACACTGTAAACATAAACACTATAATAACAGCGGATCAGAAGATCAATACTGTAAACATAAACACTATAATAACAGCAGATCAGAAGATCAATACTGTAAACATAAACACTATAATAACAGCGGATCAGAAGATCAACACTGTAAACATAAACACTATAATAACAGCAGATCAGAAGATCAACACTGTAAACATAAACACTATAATAACAGCAGATCAGAAGATCAACACTGTAAACATAAACACTATAATAACAGCGGATCAGAAGATCAATACTGTAAACATAAACACTATAATAACAGCAGATCAGAAGATCAACACTGTAAACATAAACACTATAATAACAGCGGATCAGAAGCTCAGCACTGTAAACATAAACACTATAATAACAGCGGATCAGAAGATCAACACTGTAAACATAAACACTATAATAACAGCAGATCAGAAGATCAACACTGTAAACATAAACACTATAATAACAGCGGATCAGAAGATCAACACTGTAAACATAAACACTATAATAACAGCGGATCAGAAGATCAACACTGTAAACATAAACACTATAATAACAGCGGATCAGAAGATCAACACTGTAAACATAAACACTATAATAACAGCGGATCAGAAGATCAACACTGTAAACATAAACACTATAATAACAGCGGATCAGAAGCTCAACACTGTAAACATAAACACTATAATAACAGCGGATCAGAAGATCAACACTGTAAACATAAACACTATAATAACAGCAGATCAGAAGATCAACACTGTAAACATAAACACTATAATAACAGCAGATCAGAAGATCAACACTGTAAACATAAACACTATAATAACAGCAGATCAGAAGATCAACACTGTAAACATAAACACTATAATAACAGCGGATCAGAAGATCAACACTGTAAACATAAACACTATAATAACAGCAGATCAGAAGATCAATACTGTAAACATAAACACTATAATAACAGCGGATCAGAAGATCAACACTGTAAACATAAACACTATAATAACAGCAGATCAGAAGATCAACACTGTAAACATAAACACTATAATAACAGCGGATCAGAAGATCAATACTGTAAACATAAACACTATAATAACAGCGGATCAGAAGATCAACACTGTAAACATAAACACTATAATAACAGCGGATCAGAAGATCAACACTGTAAACATAAACACTATAATAACAGCGGATCAGAAGATCAATACTGTAAACATAAACACTATAATAACAGCGGATCAGAAGATCAACACTGTAAACATAAACACTATAATAACAGCGGATCAGAAGATCAACACTGTAAACATAAACACTATAATAACAGCAGATCAGAAGATCAACACTGTAAACATAAACACTATAATAACAGCAGATCAGAAGCTCAACACTGTAAACATAAACACTATAATAACAGCGGATCAGAAGATCAACACTGTAAACATAAACACTATAATAACAGCAGATCAGAAGATCAACACTGTAAACATAAACACTATAATAACAGCGGATCAGAAGATCAACACTGTAAACATAAACACTATAATAACAGCAGATCAGAAGATCAACACTGTAAACATAAACACTATAATAACAGCAGATCAGAAGATCAACACTGTAAACATAAACACTATAATAACAGCGGATCAGAAGATCAACACTGTAAACATAAACACTATAATAACAGCGGATCAGAAGATCAACACTGTAAACATAAACACTATAATAACAGCGGATCAGAAGATCAACACTGTAAACATAAACACTATAATAACAGCGGATCAGAAGATCAATACTGTAAACATAAACACTATAATAACAGCAGATCAGAAGATCAACACTGTAAACATAAACACTATAATAACAGCAGATCAGAAGATCAATACTGTAAACATAAACACTATAATAACAGCGGATCAGAAGATCAACACTGTAAACATAAACACTATAATAACAGCGGATCAGAAGATCAACACTGTAAACATAAACACTATAATAACAGCGGATCAGAAGATCAACACTGTAAACATAAACACTATAATAACAGCAGATCAGAAGATCAATACTGTAAACATAAACACTATAATAACAGCGGATCAGAAGATCAACACTGTAAACATAAACACTATAATAACAGCGGATCAGAAGATCAACACTGTAAACATAAACACTATAATAACAGCGGATCAGAAGATCAACACTGTAAACATAAACACTATAATAACAGCGGATCAGAAGATCAATACTGTAAACATAAACACTATAATAACAGCGGATCAGAAGATCAACACTGTAAACATAAACACTATAATAACAGCGGATCAGAAGATCAATACTGAAAACATAAACACTATAATAACAGCAGATCAGAAGATCAACACTGTAAACATAAACACTATAATAACAGCGGATCAGAAGATCAACACTGTAAACATAAACACTATAATAACAGCAGATCAGAAGATCAACACTGTAAACATAAACACTATAATAACAGCGGATCAGAAGATCAACACTGTAAACATAAACACTATAATAACAGCGGATCAGAAGATCAACACTGTAAACATAAACACTATAATAACAGCGGATCAGAAGATCAACACTGTAAACATAAACACTATAATAACAGCGGATCAGAAGATCAACACTGTAAACATAAACACTATAATAACAGCGGATCAGAAGATCAACACTGTAAACATAAACACTATAATAACAGCGGATCAGAAGATCAACACTGTAAACATAAACACTATAATAACAGCAGATCAGAAGATCAATACTGTAAACATAAACACTATAATAACAGCGGATCAGAAGATCAACACTGTAAACATAAACACTATAATAACAGCGGATCAGAAGATCAACACTGTAAACATAAACACTAAAATAACAGCAGATCAGAAGATCAACACTGTAAACATAAACACTATAATAACAGCGGATCAGAAGATCAACACTGTAAACATAAACACTATAATAACAGCAGATCAGAAGATCAACACTGTAAACATAAACACTATAATAACAGCGGATCAGAAGATCAACACTGTAAACATAAACACTATAATAACAGCGGATCAGAAGCTCAACACTGTAAACATAAACACTATAATAACAGCAGATCAGAAGATCAACACTGTAAACATAAACACTATAATAACAGCAGATCAGAAGATCAACACTGTAAACATAAACACTATAATAACAGCAGATCAGAAGATCAATACTGTAAACATAAACACTATAATAACAGCGGATCAGAAGATCAACACTGTAAACATAAACACTATAATAACAGCAGATCAGATCAACACTGTAAACATAAACACTATAATAACAGCGGATCAGAAGATCAATACTGTAAACATAAACACTATAATAACAGCAGATCAGATCAACACTGTAAACATAAACACTATAATAACAGCGGATCAGAAGATCAATACTGTAAACATAAACACTATAATAACAGCAGATCAGAAGCTCAACACTGTAAACATAAACACTATAATAACAGCGGATCAGAAGATCAACACTGTAAACATAAACACTATAATAACAGCAGATCAGAAGATCAACACTGTAAACATAAACACTATAATAACAGCAGATCAGAAGATCAATACTGTAAACATAAACACTATAATAACAGCAGATCAGATCAACACTGTAAACATAAACACTATAATAACAGCAGATCAGAAGATCAACACTGTAAACATAAACACTATAATAACAGCGGATCAGAAGATCAATACTGTAAACATAAACACTATAATAACAGCAGATCAGAAGATCAACACTGTAAACATAAACACTATAATAACAGCGGATCAGAAGATCAATACTGTAAACATAAACACTATAATAACAGCAGATCAGATCAACACTGTAAACATAAACACTATAATAACAGCGGATCAGAAGATCAACACTGTAAACATAAACACTATAATAACAGCGGATCAGAAGATCAATACTGTAAACATAAACACTATAATAACAGCGGATCAGAAGATCAACACTGTAAACATAAACACTATAATAACAGCAGATCAGAAGATCAATACTGTAAACATAAACACTATAATAACAGCGGATCAGAAGCTCAACACTGTAAACATAAACACTATAATAACAGCGGATCAGAAGATCAACACTGTAAACATAAACACTATAATAACAGCGGATCAGAAGATCAACACTGTAAACATAAACACTATAATAACAGCGGATCAGAAGATCAACACTGTAAACATAAACACTATAATAACAGCGGATCAGAAGATCAACACTGTAAACATAAACACTATAATAACAGCGGATCAGAAGATCAACACTGTAAACATAAACACTATAATAACAGCGGATCAGAAGATCAACACTGTAAACATAAACACTATAATAACAGCGGATCAGAAGATCAATACTGTAAACATAAACACTATAATAACAGCGGATCAGAAGATCAATACTGTAAACATAAACACTATAATAACAGCAGATCAGAAGATCAACACTGTAAACATAAACACTATAATAACAGCGGATCAGAAGATCAATACTGTAAACATAAACACTATAATAACAGCGGATCAGAAGATCAACACTGTAAACATAAACACTATAATAACAGCGGATCAGAAGATCAACACTGTAAACATAAACACTATAATAACAGCGGATCAGAAGATCAACACTGTAAACATAAACACTATAATAACAGCGGATCAGAAGATCAACACTGTAAACATAAACACTATAATAACAGCAGATCAGAAGATCAACACTGTAAACATAAACACTATAATAACAGCAGATCAGAAGATCAACACTGTAAACATAAACACTATAATAACAGCGGATCAGAAGATCAATACTGTAAACATAAACACTATAATAACAGCAGATCAGAAGATCAACACTGTAAACATAAACACTATAATAACAGCGGATCAGAAGATCAACACTGTAAACATAAACACTATAATAACAGCGGATCAGAAGATCAATACTGTAAACATAAACACTATAATAACAGCGGATCAGAAGATCAACACTGAAAACATAAACACTATAATAACAGCAGATCAGAAGATTAACACTGTAAACATAAACACTATAATAACAGCAGATCAGAAGATCAACACTGTAAACATAAACACTATAATAACAGCAGATCAGAAGATCAATACTGTAAACATAAACACTATAATAACAGCAGATCAGAAGATCAACACTGTAAACATAAACACTATAATAACAGCAGATCAGAAGATCAACACTGTAAACATAAACACTATAATAACAGCGGATCAGAAGATCAACACTGTAAACATAAACACTATAATAACAGCGGATCAGAAGATCAACACTGTAAACATAAACACTATAATAACAGCGGATCAGAAGATCAACACTGTAAACATAAACACTATAATAACAGCAGATCAGAAGATCAACACTGTAAACATAAACACTATAATAACAGCGGATCAGAAGATCAACACTGTAAACATAAACACTATAATAACAGCGGATCAGAAGATCAACACTGTAAACATAAACACTATAATAACAGCGGATCAGAAGATCAACACTGTAAACATAAACACTATAATAACAGCGGATCAGAAGATCAACACTGTAAACATAAACACTATAATAACAGCGGATCAGAAGATCAACACTGTAAACATAAACACTATAATAACAGCGGATCAGAAGATCAACACTGTAAACATAAACACTATAATAACAGCAGATCAGAAGATTAACACTGTAAACATAAACACTATAATAACAGCAGATCAGAAGATCAACACTGTAAACATAAACACTATAATAACAGCAGATCAGAAGATCAATACTGTAAACATAAACACTATAATAACAGCAGATCAGAAGATCAACACTGTAAACATAAACACTATAATAACAGCAGATCAGAAGATCAACACTGTAAACATAAACACTATAATAACAGCGGATCAGAAGATCAACACTGTAAACATAAACACTATAATAACAGCGGATCAGAAGATCAACACTGTAAACATAAACACTATAATAACAGCGGATCAGAAGATCAACACTGTAAACATAAACACTATAATAACAGCAGATCAGAAGCTCAACACTGTAAACATAAACACTATAATAACAGCGGATCAGAAGATCAATACTGTAAACATAAACACTATAATAACAGCGGATCAGAAGATCAACACTGTAAACATAAACACTATAATAACAGCGGATCAGAAGATCAATACTGTAAACATAAACACTATAATAACAGCGGATCAGAAGATCAACACTGTAAACATAAACACTATAATAACAGCAGATCAGAAGATCAATACTGTAAACATAAACACTATAATAACAGCAGATCAGAAGATCAACACTGTAAACATAAACACTATAATAACAGCGGATCAGAAGCTCAACACTGTAAACATAAACACTATAATAACAGCGGATCAGAAGATCAACACTGTAAACATAAACACTATAATAACAGCGGATCAGAAGATCAACACTGTAAACATAAACACTATAATAACAGCGGATCAGAAGATCAACACTGTAAACATAAACACTATAATAACAGCGGATCAGAAGATCAACACTGTAAACATAAACACTATAATAACAGCAGATCAGAAGATCAACACTGTAAACATAAACACTATAATAACAGCGGATCAGAAGATCAACACTGTAAACATAAACACTATAATAACAGCGGATCAGAAGATCAACACTGTAAACATAAACACTATAATAACAGCGGATCAGAAGATCAACACTGTAAACATAAACACTATAATAACAGCAGATCAGAAGCTCAACACTGTAAACATAAACACTATAATAACAGCGGATCAGAAGATCAACACTGTAAACATAAACACTATAATAACAGCGGATCAGAAGATCAACACTGTAAACATAAACACTATAATAACAGCAGATCAGAAGATCAACACTGTAAACATAAACACTATAATAACAGCAGATCAGAAGATCAACACTGTAAACATAAACACTATAATAACAGCAGATCAGAAGATCAACACTGTAAACATAAACACTATAATAACAGCGGATCAGAAGATCAACACTGTAAACATAAACACTATAATAACAGCGGATCAGAAGATCAATACTGTAAACATAAACACTATAATAACAGCGGATCAGAAGATCAACACTGTAAACATAAACACTATAATAACAGCGGATCAGAAGATCAATACTGTAAACATAAACACTATAATAACAGCGGATCAGAAGATCAACACTGTAAACATAAACACTATAATAACAGCGGATCAGAAGATCAACACTGTAAACATAAACACTATAATAACAGCGGATCAGAAGATCAACACTGTAAACATAAACACTATAATAACAGCGGATCAGAAGATCAATACTGTAAACATAAACACTATAATAACAGCGGATCAGAAGATCAACACTGTAAACATAAACACTATAATAACAGCAGATCAGAAGATCAACACTGTAAACATAAACACTATAATAACAGCAGATCAGAAGATCAACACTGTAAACATAAACACTATAATAACAGCGGATCAGAAGATCAACACTGTAAACATAAACACTATAATAACAGCGGATCAGAAGATCAACACTGTAAACATAAACACTATAATAACAGCGGATCAGAAGCTCAACACTGTAAACATAAACACTATAATAACAGCAGATCAGAAGATCAACACTGTAAACATAAACACTATAATAACAGCAGATCAGAAGATCAACACTGTAAACATAAACACTATAATAACAGCGGATCAGAAGCTCAACACTGTAAACATAAACACTATAATAACAGCAGATCAGAAGATCAACACTGTAAACATAAACACTATAATAACAGCAGATCAGAAGATCAACACTGTAAACATAAACACTATAATAACAGCAGATCAGAAGATCAACACTGTAAACATAAACACTATAATAATATAACTTCCCGGGAAGGCGTCCAGGAGGCATCCGGAGCCGATGCGCGAGCCACCTCAGCTGACCCCTCTCGATGTGGAGGAGCAGCGGCTCTACTCTGAGCTCCTCCCGAGTGACCGAGCTCCTCACCCGATCTCTGAGGGATCGCCCAGCCACTCTGCGGAGAAAGCTCATTTCGGCCGCCTGTATCCGGGATCTTGTTCTTTCGGTCATGACCCAAAGCTCATGACCATAGGTGAGAGTAGGAACGTAGATTGACCGGTACATCGACCGCATTACTGCAGAAGCTGCACCGATCCGTCTGTCAATCTCCCGTTCCACCCTTCCCTCACTCGTGAATAAGACCCAAGATACTTGAACTCCTCCACTTGAGGCAGGAACTCTCCACCAACCTGAAGTAGGCAAGCCACCCTTTTCCGACTGAGGACCATGGCCTCGGATTTGGAGGTGCTGATTCTCATCCCAGCCGCTTCACACTCGGCTGCAAACCGTCCCAGTGCATGCTGAAGGTCCTGGTCTGCTGGGGCCAACACGACAACATCATCTGCAAAGAGCAGAGACGAAATCGTGTGGTCCCCAAACCCGACACCCTCCGGCCCCTGGCTGCGCCTAGAAATTCTGTCCATAAAAGTTATGAACAGTACCGGTGACAAAGGACAGCCCTGCCGGAGTCCAACATGCACCGGGAAGAAGTCTGACTTACTGCCGGCAACGCAAACCAAGCTCCTGCTCCGGTCGTACAGGGACCGGACAGCCCTTAGCAAAGGACCCCGGACCCCATACTCCCGGAGCACCCTCCACAGGCCGCCACGAGGGACAGACGAATGCCTTCTCCAAATCCACAAAGCACATGTGGATTGGCTGGGCAAACTCCCATGAACCCTCCAGCACCCTGTAGAGGGTATAGAGCTGGTCCAGTGTTCCACGGCCGGGACGAAACCGCACTGTTCCTCCTGAATCCGAGGTTCTACTATCGGCCATATTCTCCTCTCCAGTACCCTAGCATAGACTTTCCCGGGGAGGCTGAGAAGTGTGATCCCCCTGTAGTTGGAACACACCCTCCGGTCCCCCTTCTTAAAAAGAGGGACCACCACCCCGGTCTGCCATCCCAGAGGCACTGTGCCCGACCGCCATCCAATGCTGCAGAGGCGTGTCAGCCAAGACAGTGTTTAACTGTGTATTCGATTACCCTTTTTTTACCAGGTTCTTCAAAAAGTCTAGTCACAATCAATCAAAACTACAATCATAGATGATTCACAAATAATCACAATCATTTAGAAAACATTATGCGATAACATGTAAAGTTGGAGCCTGTACTCCGTCTATTCTAGAACCCAACAACACAACAAGATGACATTTAATAAGGATAACAGTAATTTAAGCTCCTTATTATGTAGTCGAATCTGTGCTGGTTAGCGCTGAGACGTAATTGTGACGTTGGCCTATAACGTCTATAAATCGTGTTCAGGGGGCGGGGTTTATGTAAATGCTAGGGTTGGTAATGTCACTAACCCGGGAGGGATGTCGTGTAGTTCCTACCAGCCGTTTGTTGTAGTCCTTTTCTGTAAAAGCAAATATCTCCCTTTGCTTTGAACGTTGAGCGTTGTAACTTTGCAGATGTTGTTTATGATCAAACACAACATTACACACTAACTACAGCTAGAAAAGTGGAATCATAATCAAACACCGCTTTAAAGTGAGGTCTCGATTCTTTTGATGATTAATCGTGCCGCTCTGCTGTGTTTGTTTGTTTTCTCTTTATTTGACAGGGACAATGGACAGTAAAGAAAAACTGTCCCAGAATTAGCCACAGGGCTAAATTTCATCTGCAGTCCCTGGGCAGAAAATATCAAATTACATTACATACAATACAAATAACCCACAAAATATAATATACGCCACATTGTCTATCATTTAACAATAAATACAGCAATATTACTACTAAAAAATCTCAATATACATCCTATAAAATCACATAATATTACAAAATCAATCCCCCATAATTAAAAACCTTGACAAAACACGAGTAACTAATGATTACAGACCTGACTCCTTTTTAACCACATTTTCAAATGCAGCTTGAACTGTGTCAATGTATGACATTGTCTAATAACAATTGGTAAGTTATTCCAGTTTTTAACAGCTCTTACAGAAAAAGTTGATCGACCAAACTCAGTTACTCTAAAATGTGCTTCACAATCACCTCTTAATGAAGCCCTTGTTTGTCTTAGATTTTCTCTACGTGAAGCTACAAATGCTTTTAAAGGAGGAGGTGCAAGATCATTTACAATTTTATACATTAAACAACAACTGTGAAATATAATAAAATTGTCAAAAGTAAGAAAATTGTGCTTTTGGATTATAAGACAGTGATGGTATCTATTAGGTTTCTTGTCAAATACCTTTAAAGCACGTTTGTATAAAGTATATAAAGGTCTGAGAGTAGATTTTCCTGATTGTGACAAGAAAAATGAGAAAAAATCAAAGAATGCAAATAAATTCTTGCGGCTTCCAGTGAGAGTTGACTCCATATAAATTTAAAGTTTCTAAGTTGAGGTGTCACTACGCAAACTATTTTTTTTATATGCTTTTCAAATGTTAACTGCGTATCTAAAATAACTCTGAGATATGTAAAATATGACACAATTTGTAATTTTTCACCACAAACTAATATATCAGGAAGATTCTCCACCCTCCTTTTAATTTTAAAATACATACAGGCAGTTTTCTGAACATTTAACGTTAAACAACACTGAGTAAGCCAGTCTGAAATTTTGGACATTGCGACATCTAATTTTTGTGCAACTTGTTCATTTGTTTTACCATGTACATATACAACAGTGTCATCGGCGTACATTTGAATATTTACATCCGGGCAAACATCAGGTAAATCATTCAAATACAAACTAAAAAGTAAGGGCCCTAATACAGACCCCTGCGGTACTCCCGTAAAACACTCTCTCAAAGACGATACCTGCGTTTCAATCCGTGTACACTGTTTCCTCGATGTGAGATAAGATTCGATCCACTTCATTGTTTCTACCGAAAAATTCAAATGTAATAATTTAGACATTAAAACATTATGATTTAGCGTATCGAATGCCTTTTTCAAATCAAGGAATACTGCACCCACAACCCCACCTTTATCTAATTTTGACCTCACTTGCTCAATAAAATGACACACAGCCGTTTCTGTTGAGTGCTGTTTACGGAACCCAAATTGCATAGTGCACAATACATTTTGTACATTTAAATAATTTACAATTTGCTCAGTTACTACCTTTTCTAATATTTTAGACACTACTGATAAAATTGAGATCGGCCTATAATTTTCAACTCTACTCGGATCACCTGCCTTGAAGACTGGAATAACTAATCCAGTTTTCCAACAATTTGGGAAAATAGATTGTCCAATTGATAAATTAACTAGATGAGTAATTGATGCTAAAAACATATCACTATTACCTTTTAAGAATCTACAGTCCAAACCATCTATATCTTTGGCATTAGAATGTTTTAAATCCTTTATAATATTCTGAATTTTAATCTCTGAAAATAGTTAGAGCAAGTGCAGGTTTTACTGAATTTACAGAATTTAATTCTTTGTGTGTGTGTGTGATGCTGGTTCTGGTTACCGTGGTGACCATGTGTGTGATGCTGGTTCTGGTTACCGTGGTGACCATGTGTGTTATACTGATGCTG